>NC_090647.1:502933777-503255959 GCF_040937935.1 Hyperolius riggenbachi
ACGATCCTCCGTTCTCCTGCAAGTCTCCAGCAGCCGTCCTGTCCCCCGCCTGTCCTCCAGGATCCTCCGTTCTCCTGAAAGCCCCCAGCAGCTGTCCTGTCCCCCGCCTGTCCTCCACGATCCTCCGTTCTCCTGCAAGTCTCCAGCAGCCGTCCTGTCCCCCGCCTGTCCTCCACGATCCTCCGTTCTCCTGCAAGCCCCCAGCAGCCGTCCTGTCCCCCGCCTGTCCTCCACGATCCTCCGTTCTCCTGCAAGTCTCCAGCAGCCGTCCTGTCCCCCACCTGTCCTCCACGATCCTCCGTTCTCCTGCAAGTCTCCAGCAGCCGTCCTGTCCCCCGCCTGTCCTCCACGATCCTCCGTTCTTCTGCAAGCCCCCAGCAGCCGTCCTGTCCCCCGCCTGTCCTCCACGATCCTCCGTTCTCCTGCAAGTCTCCAGCAGCCGTCCTGTCCCCCGCCTGTCCTCCACGATCCTCCGTTCTCCTGCAAGCCCCCAGCAGCCGTCCTGTCCCCCGCCTGTCCTCCACGATCCTCCGTTCTCCTGCAAGCCCCCAGCAGCCGTCCTGTCCCCCGCCTGTCCTCCACGATCCTCCGTTCTCCTGCAAGTCTCCAGCAGCCGTCCTGTCCCCCGCCTGTCCTCCACGATCCTCCGTTCTCCTGCAAGTCTCCAGCAGCCGTCCTGTCCCCCGCCTGTCCTCCACGATCCTCCGTTCTTCTGCAAGCCCCCAGCAGCCGTCCTGTCCCCCGCCTGTCCTCCACGATCCTCCGTTCTCCTGCAAGTCTCCAGCAGCCGTCCTGTCCCCCGCCTGTCCTCCACGATCCTCCGTTCTCCTGCAAGTCTCCAGCAGCCGTCCTGTCCCCCGCCTGTCCTCCACGATCCTCCGTTCTCCTGCAAGTCTCCAGCAGCCGTCCTGTCCCCCGCCTGTCCTCCACGATCCTCCGTTCTCCTGCAAGCCCCCAGCAGCCGTCCTGTCCCCCGCCTGTCCTCCACGATCCTCCGTTCTCCTGCAAGTCTCCAGCAGCCGTCCTGTCCCCCGCCTGTCCTCCACGATCCTCCGTTCTCCTGCAAGTCTCCAGCAGCCGTCCTGTCCCCCGCCTGTCCTCCACGATCCTCCGTTCTCCTGCAAGCCCCCAGCAGCCGTCCTGTCCCCCGCCTGTCCTCCACGATCCTCCGTTCTCCTGCAAGTCTCCAGCAGCCGTCCTGTCCCCCGCCTGTCCTCCACGATCCTCCGTTCTCCTGCAAGTCTCCAACAGCCGTCCTGTCCCCCGACTGTCCTCCACGATCCTCCGTTCTCCTGCAAGTCTCCAGCAGCCGTCCTGTCCCCCGCCTGTCCTTCACGATCCTCCGTTCTCCTGCAAGTCTCCAGCAGCCGTCCTGTCCCCCGCCTGTCCTCCACGATCCTCCGTTCTCCTGCAAGTCCCCAGCAGCCGTCCTGTCCCCCGCCTGTCCTCCACGATCCTCCGTTCTCCTGCAAGTCTCCAGCAGCCGTCCTGTCCCCCGCCTGTCCTCCACGCTCCTCCGTTCTCGTCTGCAAGTCTCCAGCAGCCGTCCTGTCCCCCGCCTGTCCTCCACGATCCTCCGTTCTTCTGCAAGCCCCCAGCAGCCGTCCTGTCCCGTGTCGGTCCTCCACGGTCCTCCGTTCTCCTGCCTCCCACCTTTCAGCCCCTTGCAAACTCCTAGGATTTCTGGTTCACCATGAGCTTGCTGGACCTACCAGTGGCGTAGCTAAAGAGCTATGGGCCCCGGTGCAAGTTTTACATGGGGCCCCCAAGCACTATATACATAACAATTGATACGACGCATTAAAACCTGCAAAGGACAACCAAAGTGTCGGAGGTGCAAGTAGGGGATGGGAAACAGTTTGTTAATGATTATTACTATTTAAAGCATCTACAGAAGTGATTATTACCAACACAGGGCCAATAGAGAGTTAATATTGTGATTGAGGGAGCCCCCCTCGGGGCCTCTTTGACCCAAGGCTCTGATGCGGTCGCTACCTCTGCAACCCCTATTGCTACGCCACTGCCTACCCCATAAAGCCATATTAATCCATGCCATGTACTGATGAGGATTAACCAGTCCGAAACAGTCTGTATGCATGTTTGATTAGTGTGACTCTAATATTAAAGGGGGTCTGAAGTGTAGTTTAAAATAAAAAAACAGATACTAACATAAGGAGAGTGAAGGCTCTGGGTCCTATGGAGACTTCCCGCTCTTCTCCCGGTGTAAGCGTTCCCCCGCAGGCTCCCCCATTAGCGGTCCACAACCAATTGGTCATGGACTGCTCACTTCTTGGTTGGGAAGACTTCGGCAGTCTTTGGAAGGGCTCGGGCTTCCAAAGACAGTCCGCACAGCACTTGCCCTGCGCGAGTGCCCTCTTTCGAACATTCGCGCATACGCAATATGGAGCTGCTGGTCTTCAGAAGCCTGAGATTTAAATGGAGGAGCCTGCGGGGATACGATGAGGCTGGCAGAAGAAAGAGAAGGCTCGGTAGGACCCAGGGCCTCCCCTCTCCTTAGGTGAGTATCTGTTTTTTATTTTAAAATATTCTTTTTAGTTAGCCAATAAATGGTATCATCCTGATTTAAAACTTCTTGCTTTTACTGATGGCTAACACGGTACAATACCCTACTGCTACTACTTATTTTAAAATATGCTACAGATTCACTTTAAAGAGACTCTGAATCCTCCCAAAAAAATCAGGTTTTTACTTTAAAAACCTTTTTAACATAATTGCCCCACCTAAAACGCTGCATCCCCGCAGCTGAAATCTCAATGAATCACCCCTAACTCCCTGGGCAAAAATCCACGACTTTCCAGGTTGTGGATTTTGCTGCCTGGAGAGGCAGAGCTTTGGGCTGTAGCTCTGCCTCCATGTGCATCAATCAGCGCACATCGCTGCCTCTCCCCCTCCCCTCTCAGTGAAAGAAGACTGAGAGGGGCGGGGAGAGACGGCGATTTGTGCAGATGGATGCATGTAGAGAGGCAGAGCTACAGCCCAAAGCTCTGCCTTTACACGGAAGCGCTCCATGCAATGTGCCCCGGGGAGTGTGGGGTGATTAATCAAGTTTTCAGCCGTGGGGATGCAGCGTTTTAGGTGGGGCAATTATGTTAAAGAGGTTTTTAAAGTAAAAACCTGATTTTTTTAGAGACTTCAGAGTCTCTTTAACACGTTGATACATCATTGTGGTTCTGGAGGTGTGTTTAGCTTTCAGGGACAACAAAGGGACAATTGGTATATTCAGCAGTGATGCATTGTGGGACACCTCAGAGCTCACTCCAACCTGAATAATCAGAAATACCTACTGTTTTAAGAAGGCACAATTCTGTTTTAGACAATATATAAATACAGCAGCTATGCAATAAATGCAGATAAACTATACTTTGGAACTTGTAATTTGTAAACAGAGGAAATCATTTGTGCACAAAAGCAGATATGATAACTGTATGGATAATACAAAGTAGGTAAGCACACTTTTATTGACTGTTATGTCAGAGCTTCATCCCGCTTTGAAGCAGACCTGAACTCAGAACTTCCTCTCTGCTCTAAATGATACACAATAGCATAATAACCGTTAAAGAAAAAAATGTCTTTGTTACAGCTGATACAAATCCTGCAGTAAATCTGCAGTGTGTCTACTTCCTGCTTTCATGGAAGCAGGACGTTAACATCCGGTGTTAATTAGCTGCTCTGCCAAGGCAGAGGATATTCCTGAGCTGACACAGGTGAGAGATCAAATTACAATTTGGGATTAGTCACAGATGAGGGGGGGAATTAGTCAGGCTAAACTCTCTAAATACATACAGGGTGCATTTCATTGTTTTTCTTCTGTCCTGTGTAAGAGTTCGGGTCCACTTTAAGGTGGCCATACAGTTGCCGATGATCCCTGTCGTTATCCAGCAGATTCAATCACTGCAATTTTTACTTAGGCTAAAATGTACATTTTATATGTATGTATTTAACATTTTACAATGTTTCGCAATACTTTATCCGTAATTGCTGGTTACCATTTTCTCCTCATTACTGATATCCCCAGTTAACCTTTCTGATGCCTAACATTAAAGAGAACCAGAGACGGTTCCTTGGGGGGCAGATGGTACACAGAGGCATGTTCTCTGCCTCGTGACATGCCTCTGTGTCCCCACAGCGCCGCTCTCTGCCTCATCACCACCTCCGTGTTACAGCCCCCCGAAATTGTCGCTATCTAGGAGGGTAATGGGGGGAGATGGATTCCCTGCTCAAACGCCCTCTAGGAGCGTTCCTGCAGCTCTCTCTCCAAGGCCGTGCCCCCTGCCACTCCCCCTGATCTCTCTCCTTCCAGCGTTGTGACCCAGAGGTCACGAAAGTGAAAGTGGGCCAGTGTGGCCCACAGGAGCGGCGGAGAGTGGCGGTTTTGGCGGCTACCTGATCCTGATGATTTTTTTTTATTATTCTATGAGCCCACCTTGGGTTCTCTTTAACTCATAACCTAAAGGTAACCCATCATCTCTTCTAGGATGACTTTGACCATAACAAACAGAAAGAACCATTGCTATATGTCAGCTTACCTGAATCATTTTCTGTTTTAACAAAGAATTTATGCAACGACAGCTGCTTTTCCCTTCTTTTGAAGATTTCACAGACATTATACAGTCCCTACACTCAGATTAACCACCCTGGCGTTCTGATTAAATCGCCAGGGTGGCTGCGGGAGGGTTTTTTTTAAATAAAAAAAAAACTATTTCATGCAGCCAACTGAAAGTTGGCTGCATGAAAGCCCACTAGAGGGCGCTCCGGAGGCGATCTTCCGATCGCCTCCGGCGCCCAGAATAAACAAGGAAGGCCGCAATGAGCGGCCTTCCTTGTTTTGCTTATATCGTCGCCATAGCGACGAGCGGAGTGACGTCATCGACGTCAGCCGACGTCCTGACGTCAGCCGCCTCCGATCCAGCCCTTAGCGCTGGCCGGAACTTTTTGTTCCGGCTACGCTGGGCTCAGGCGGCTGGGGGGACCCTCTTTCGCCGCTGCTCGCGGCGAATCGCCGCAGAGCGGCGGCGATCAGGCAGCACACGCGGCTGGCAAAGTGCCGGCTGCGTGTGCTGCTCTTTATTTCATTAAAATCGGCCCAGCAGGGCCTGAGCGGCAGCCGCTGGCGGTGTTGGACGAGCTGAGCTCGTCCAGACCGCTCAGCTGGTTAAAGGACAACTGAAGTGAGAAGAATATGGAGGCTGCCATATTTATTTCCATTTAAAGCAGACCTGAACTCAGAACTCCTCTCTGCTCTAAAAGATACACAACAGCATAATAACCTTTAACAAAAAAGCATGTATTTGTTACAGCTGATACAAATACTAAAATAAATGTGTACAGTTTCTACTTCCTGATTCATGGAAGCAGCCACATTGTTTACAGCCTGTGCTTTCAAATAGGCTTATCTGCTTATCTGCCATAGGCAGTCATGTGACACAGGGGGGAGATCAAATTACAACTAGTGATTAGACACAAATTAGGGGGAATTAAACAGGCTAAACTCTCTAAATACATTCAGGATGCATTTCTCTACATTTTCTTTCTGTCCTGTGCAATAGTTTAGGTCCACTTTAAACAATACCAGTTGCCTGGCTGTCCAGCTCATCTATTTGGCTGCAGTAGTGCCTGAATTACACCAGAAACAAGCAAGCAGCTGATCTTGTCAGATCTGACGACAATTTTAGAAAGACCAGATCTGCTGCATGCTTGTTCAGGGGCTATGGCTATAAGTATTAGAAGCAGAGGATCAGCAGGGTAGCCATGCAACCTATATTTCTTAAAAAGGAAATAAATATGGCAGCCTCCATATACCTCTCACTTCAGTTGTCCTTTAAGTACAATCCTGCAGCGTCAAAGAGTTAAGACCCATCAGCTCAGTTGTTATGACGTGACACGTGTATACATACCGTGCTTGTATTGCAAGTCGTTGCTTACTTATAAAGTCAAAGTTGTTTAAAAATGTTTGCTTGCCTTGCAAAAACATTTGCAAACCAAGTTACTTCCAAGGTTTTACGAAATGTTTTGGCACATATGTTGTTGCATTCTGTATAAACCCCACCAGAGGGCACTGCTGCTTTACCTTTCCATCTCTCTCTATCTCATCTAAGCTCCGCTTAGTCTTTATCATCTCTTTTGATTTCGCTACAGACAAAAAGTCGTTTTGGCAATTTAAAATACACAGTTGGAGTCCAACTTGGTTTGTAAATTTTAGCAAAGACAAAGCAGGCTTCCTATGTTGCTGATAGATTCTTACATAGCTTTGCAGGGCCTCTGTAAGATGGTACCTAACATTTTACCTAATAAGATTATTTGAATCTTCTGCATGCTGAGCCCAGGGTCGTGTTTGCTTCCTTGCTTGTATGATTATAACATTCTTACATGAGGTGAGACTTAACAGAAATCAAATAAATAATCAATGCATTTATACCTTTCAGAAGTTAAAAAATGAAACAAAACAAATGTAAATTGTTGTAGCTGATATTTGCAAAACTTAAAACAGAACTACTGTAGTCAAATAAAAAAAGCAGTTGAGCGTACAGCAGGCTGTCATAATAACAATGTGTAAACCAGTCACTCATTAGGGATCCGTTGAAAACGGCGCCTGAGCTGCCTGTATAAAAAGGGCGCCTCCATAGACATCAATGTTATTTCTGCAAATATCGTCTACAAGGTGGTGAAAAGGGCGCCCACGTTTTGATATAGGCTACAAGTAGGCGCCCCTTGGTAGCCCATATTTGTTTGGGCTACTTTCGGCTACAGTAGGGCACCCCTTTGTAGCCCATATTGTTTTCGGCTACAGTAGGGTACCCCTTTGTAGCCCATATTTTTTGGGGCTACAAGGTTTTCGGCTACAGTAGGGCGCCCCTTTGTAGCCCATATTTTTTTGGGGGGCTACAAGGTTTTCGGCTACAGTAGGTTACCCCTTTGTAGCCCATATTGTTTTTGGCTACAAGGTTTTCGGCAACAGTAGGGCACTCCTTTGTAGCCCATATTTTTTATTCAGCTACTAGGTTTTTCAAAAACCGTTTTTGGCTACAAGGTTTTCGATTCTGCTACAAAAGGGCACCCTTTTATAGCCAAGATTTTTGATTCGGGGGTTAGAAGTAGGCATCACAAGTGTGTGTGTGTGTGTGTGTGTGGGGGGGGGATCTTAGGGTTAGGCACCACCAGGAGAGTCCTAGGGCTAGTCACCACCTGGGGGGGGGGGTCTTACGGTTAGGCACCACCTGGGGGGTCTTAGGGTTAGGCACCACCAGGAGAGTCTTAGGGTTAGGCACCACCAGGGGAGTCTTAGGGTTAGGCACCACCAGGGGAGTCTTAGGGTTAGGCACCACCAGGGGAGTCTTAGGGTTAGGCACCACCTGGGGGTCTTAGGCATCACAAGTGTGTGTGGGGGGGATCTTAGGGTTAGGCACCACCAGGGGAGTCTTAGGGTTAGGCACCACCAGGGGAGTCTTAGGGTTAGGCACCACCAGGGGAGTCTAAGAATTAGGCACCACCTGGAGGTCTTAGGCATCACAAGTGTGTGTGTGGGGGGATCTTAGAGTTAGGCACCACCAGGAGAGTCTTAGGGATAGGCACCACCTGGGGGGAGTCTTAGGGTTAGGCACCACCAGGGGAGTCTTAGGGTTAGTCACCACCTGGGGGGGTCTTACGGTTAGGCACCACCTGGGGGTCTTACGGTTAGGCACCACCAGGAGAGTCTTAGGGTTAGGCACCACCAGGGGAGTCTTAGGGTTAGGCACCACCAGGGAAGTCTTAGGGTTAGACACCACCAGGGGAGTTTTAGGGTTAGGAACCACCAGGGGGTCTTAGGGTTAGGCACCACCGGGGGGGGGGGGGGTAGGGTTGGGGGAGGGTTCTGTGTGAGAGTAGGGAGAAGTTAGGTCATAGTAATCACCAGGGGCTGTCTTAGGGTTAGGCACCACCGGGGGAGTCTTAGGGTTAGACCAGGCGCCCTTTGTAGCCGAATTTGGAATATATGGGCTACTTCAGGCGCCCTGAGCTTGATGCCTTCAGCTACTTGATGACTTGATGACGTTATCAAGCCAGGGCCTGAATATTCAGTATCGCGGGGCTGAGTGCAGAGCTGTGAACGGAGGCTCCGGCTGCAGGAAGGTCGCAGGAACCTTCTTGGTTCTAGCGATCTGGCCATGGAGGGGGACTGATGAAGGGAAAATTACATAGTAACGTAGTTATTTAGGTTAAAAAAAGACATACGTCCATCGAGTTCAACCAGAGAACAAAGTTCAACACCAGCCTGCTTCCTCACATATCCCTGTTGATCCAGAGGAAGGCGAAAAACCCTTACAAGGCATGGTCCAAGTAGCCCCAAAAGGGAAAAAATTCCTTCCCGACTCCAGATGGCAATGAGATAAAATCCCTGGATCAACATCACTGGGAATTACCTTGTAATTGTAGCCATGGATGTCTTTCAACGTAAGGAAAGCATCTAAGCCCCTTTTAAATGCACATATAGAATTTGCCATAACTACTTCCTGTGGCAATGCATTCCACATCTTAATCACTCTTACTGTAAAGAACCCTTTCCTAAATATGTGACTAAAACATTTTTCCTTCATGCGTAGATCATGTCCTCTAGCCCTTTGAGAAGGCCTAGGGACAAAAAGCTCATCCGCCAAGCTTTTATATTGCCCTCTGATGTATTTATACATGTTAATTAGATCCCCTCTAAGGTGTCTTTTCTCTAGACTAAATAAACCCAGTTTATCTAACCTTTCTTGGTAAGTGAGACCTTCCATCCCTCGTATCAATTTTGTTGCTCGTCTCTGCACCTGCTCTAAAACTGCAATATCTTTCCTGTAATGTGGTGCCCAGAACTGAATTCCATATTGTCAACTGCAGTGATCGTTCATCTGTTGGGGGATGGGGGGCAACTAATTGGCTTAAAGGGAACATGTTAACCAATTAGTATTAAAGCTACAGTGCCGGGGCGTGCACAGCTGTGTGAACAATGGAAAATGTATATCTACGTCCTTGTGGCTTTGATGAAGTCACAGAGGACGTAGATATACTGTAGTGGTGGGAAAAGTGGTTAAACTGCATCTAGCTACCCACAAGATTTGTATAATTCATGTGAGTCTATATTTAAAGTGAACCCGTGGCGAACCTTAGGTAAAACATCAAATACTTACCTGAGAAGAGGGAAGCCTCTGGAGCATGGGCATGGAGCCGCTCGTTTATGAGCAGCTCCGGCTTACTGCACAGACGCAGCTGTACTCACACAGGCATAGTACGGCAGCGCTCGTGCACAAAGAGGAGGGAGACCCGAATCTGAAATCCGACCAGCTCTTGTTGGATTTAATTGGGGAATCAGCGAGTGGCAGGTCCAGAGGACAAGAGTGGGAAGCTGATCCAGAAATTTGCTCCTTCTTAGGTAAGTATATTATTTTTGACACTTTAATGGGATGAGTTGGAATCACTGTATATTAGTCTAAACCATGTAGTCCACATTAGAACCAAGGGATAGTCCAATATATCTGAGAATCTTAAATATATAAATAGGAAAATAGTGACCCCGAGCTCTCCCTACCCATTAGAAGCTGCTCCGTCGTATGCATGTGTCCTCCCTTCTCCTTCCTCTATGATAACAGAAACAGCTTTAGCCTCTAGGCTAGGGATGCATCTGTACAACACTCTGCCCGAAACTGTCACCTAAAGGTAGCCATACATCAGGTGACTTGGTGGCTGACCAACTATCCCATTCAATTATAAACGGAATCGGATGAAAATCAGTCTTGCCAAGTGCATGTCTGATCGACAATGCGACCTGACCGTGGTTGGTGAAGAGCATGGCAGTAACGACAAGCAATATCGGGGCAAGCAGCGAATGCAACAAAAAAACCCTGTGCTGGTCCCCTAAAGTATACATTACCTGTCCTGTGTCGAGGTGTTCAGAATCCATCGCCCTTCCGTTAGCCCCATACACATCCATGTATAGCTAGCCAGGTAAAGTTGCTCCCAGTATAGGTTAGCCAGGCATAGGTGCCCCAAGTATAGGTTAGCCAGGTTTAGGTGGCCCGGTATATTTAGCCAGGAATAGTTGCCCCCAGGATAGATTAGCCAGGCATAGGTGCCCCCAGTATAGGTTAGTCAGGTTTAGGTCGCCCCTGTATAGGTAGCCAGGAATAGTTGCCCAGAGGATAGGTTAGCCAGGCATAGGTGCCTCCAGTATAGGTTAGCCTGGTTGGTGCCCCCAGTATAGGTTAGCCAAGTAGATGCCCCCAGTATAGGTTAGCCAGGTAGATGCCCCCAGTATAGGTTAGCCAGGTAGGTCCCCCAAGGAGGTAACCAGCCTTTTCCTCCTCCTTCCCCAGCTGCTTCTCCTTTACCTTCTGGAGTCGGCGGCCAGCTCCTCCACCACAGTTCTTCTTCCTTCCTCTCCCTTCGCTGCATGCCCGATGGCGTGGCATGGATTTCATCAGTGACCCGCAAACAGGAATAGTGGCTCCTCCTAATAGCGGCACATATACAAGAAGTACTTCCTGTATACACACCGTTATTAGGAGGAGCCACTATACCTGTGTGTGGGCCACCTCTGATGGCCGTGCTGCATGATCTGTTGCAGGGAATGCAGCGAAGGAAGAGGAAGGAAGAAGGACTGTGGTGGAGGAGCTGGCTGCCGACTACAGAAGGTAAAGGAGCAGCGGCCGGGGATAAAGGGGGGGTGGGCAAAATGCTTCCTCTTTGAAGACGTCGCCTGATGCATATCCTGTGTCTCCAATACTTTGAGCCATAGACCCTGAACAAGCATGCAGCAGATCAGGTACTCTGACTCAACTGACTAAGGTTTTACTGGATTAGCCATATGCTTGTTCAACTAGCATTGTTTACAAGGAAATAGAAATGGCTTCCTCCATATCCCTCTCACCTCGGATTCCATTAACTACTTTCAACTACTGTATGAAGAATTATATCCATAACATTTCATTTGTTTTAATATTAACAAAGGACAGGTACAGTGCTGTTTTTTTTTTTTAAATCTACATTTAACTGAGCATTATCTTTAATGAATTATGCAGAAGGAGTAATTTCAGAAGAAGTTTCAAGAAGTTTCTTAAGAAGTTTCATTAATCACTTCTCATCTAGCGTTTGTTTTCACCTTATCGACCAGAACAGTTCTGAGGTTTTCTTTTTTTTCCTATTGATTCTGCAATAACTTTATTACTGCTTCTGACAACTACGGTAAGTGATATGCATTGTTTTTTGGGACAAACTAGACTTCCTTTGGGCGATATTTTTTGCAGCAATTATTTTCATTTTTATACATTTCAAAGCAAGAAAGAAGATAAAGGCTACATTCATAGTGGGCATTGCATTGCGCTCCCTCTAAAAGCAGGAAAACAACACTACGGAAAAGGCCCATCGCACGTCATCTGACAATTGCATCAGAAACTGTCAATTAACCACTTGAGGACCGCAGTGTTAAACCCCCTCTTAAAGACCAGGCCATTTTTCTCAAGTTAGGCCACTGCAGCTTTAAGGCCTAGCAGCAGGACCGACCAACTCAGCACACAAGTGACCCCCCCCCCTTTCTCCCCACCAACAGAGCTTTCTGTTGGTGCCAACAGAGCTTTTTGTTGGTGGGGTCTAATCGCTCCCCCAATGTTTATTTATTGTAAATATTTTTTTTTTTTTATAAAAATGTGTATTATTTTTGTGGTTCCACCTCCCTCCCTCCCCCTGCCAGCCAGTCAATGTGATCAGCTGTCATAGGCTTCAGCCTATGACAGCCAATCACTTCTTTGCCTCTGGAGGGGACAGCCGTGTCACACGACTGTCCCCTGTACAGGGCTGCCTTAGATCGCATTGCTGTACCTAGTAAATAGACTGCGATCGCTGCTCGGAGACTGAAGGCGGAGCTCCGCCATCCAAGCAGGGATAAGCGCGCATCGGCATGTGCGATCGTCTGCAAACCACACCCCAAGGACCTTACGGCAATCGCGTTAGGCGGTCCTGGGGCTGCCGCCGCGTCCAGGGCCGTCGGCGTGAAGCGGTCAGCAAGTAGTTAAAAGTATGCTTCACTTTCACTGCACCGGACTCACTGTGAACGTTGCATAGCTTTTACATTACAGTTTATAGTGTTACAGTGTGCCTTTTACATTGTACTGCAATGCCCCACTGTGAGCAGGGCCAAAAGAAACAAAATGTCATAATTACTCAGGTTTCCCATTATAGTTTTATACCTGTCTTTCCCCGAAAATAAGACAGTGTCTTTTATTAATTTTTGCTCTAAAAGAGGTGCTAGGGCTTATTTTCAGGGGATGTCTTATATTTCTATTAGGAAGTGTCTCTCAGCAGAACAACCTGTTCCTTTGTACTGTGATGTTTATGGATTTGAAAGTATGCTATTGTACTGATCAGGCACCTGCCCTGTCTTCCCTGCACACAGCTGATAACCTTGCTGTGTTCTGGGATGACAGGATCAGTGCCCGATTGGCACTGCACCACTGTGTCCCCACTTACTGGCTGCATTTTCCTCCTCTGTAACGTCCACTAGGGCTTATTTTCAGGGTAGGTCTTATTTTCAGGGAAAGAGGGTAATAAACATTGCTTCTGTACATAAAAACCACAGTACGTATATATGGCTATTCATTATCTTTCCGGCACATTGTATCTGATGATATCTGATCTCCAATAAGAATTTTCAAGACAGCCGTTGTGTGTCTGTATGTCCTGCACATGCCCCCTCCTGCCCCGCCCCTCTCTTATTTAACGCAGTGCTGTGTCCATCAACCCCGCACACACCTCTCCTGAGTCCTTACCTGACCCACCGTGATTGGCTTTGATTGGCCATGGTGCTAATTGGATGGTGTGCGGCGGGAAGGCAGTGTGACATCCAGAGAGATAGCACACTTAGCGTAGAGTGCACCACCATCTAGTTTTTAAATAAAGTTGTATTTCAAAAAAATTAAGTGTTTATTCTTCTTGTAACAATAAAAACATTTTAATAAAAAAAATGGGGGCATGATCTCAAAAGTAGCTATATTTATAGGAGGTGGCTAAACGGCATTTTCATTGCACTAGCCTTTATTATTCCTCTCATGTGCCCTTATTATACACCCTCATTCTATATATCTCTTGCGTGCATGAAAAAAGGGCCTGGCTGGATAACGAAATGGCGCCAGTGGATAACAAAATCTGATAACGATAAACATCATTGTCAAACTTTGTTAACAATAAATACCATTGTTAAAACAGACAGGAAATAATAACGAGAAGATATTAACATTTAAAATCATTACGTAATTCAACAATACAGCTTAACCCAATCCTACTCTCACACAGAACCCTCCCCTGCTGGTGCCTAAAACTAACCACTCCCCTGGTGGTGCCTAACCCTAACCCCCCTCCCGGTGGTGCCTAACCACCCCCCTGGTGGTGCCTAACCTTAACCACCCCGCCTTTTGTTGAATAAAACTAACTGCCGCCCGGTTAGTGCCTAACCCTAACCACTCCCCCTGGTGTTTCCTAACCCTAACCACTCCCTCTGCAGAAACACCCTTTTCCACACAGAAACGATAATATCTCATCTTTGATCATGTAAAATATGTACATGATACAAAGAAATAATATGACAAAAACTATAATGTTGCAAGCTTCTAAAACAATAACATGCTTCAAAAACTTTAATGTTTAATGTTAACAATATTTATCGCGGCACCCTTTTTTCTGCTTTTTTTACTGTATTAACAATAATTGCATTAAAGTCTATGACGGCGCCCCCATTTCGTCCACCCTCAGACGGTGCCTTTTTTTCCCTGCTACAGTTTCTCTTGCTTAGTTCGCCTCGTTAGAAACACTCCCTATATAGATCCCCCCCCCCCCCCTTAACATTTAGTGTTTCACAGCATTTCTATTATTGTGCCCTATTATATAGTGCTACCTTATAAAGTGTCTACCTTATAGTGTCTCCTTTACATATTGACTTTTTATAGTGCCCTAACTTAAAGTAACCCCCATGTAGTGTGCCTCCTTACACTGACCCTTGTGTAGTGGCCCCTATATAGTGCCCTATTTTAGTGGTCCCTTGTAGTGTTCCCTGGTGATCTAGTGGTCCCACCTCCACACTTTGCAGGAATTGACACTGGAAACAATACTGAGTAATATCAGGCCTTGGCATGAAGATGTCATCAGGGTGGAACCCATTAAACAAGTCAGCAATGGCTGGCTAATGTACAAGCCCATGAGGAGAAGGGAGATCCTACTTACCGCAACATGCCTTCATTAGCCAATCTCTGGAGGAGGGAAGGGGAATCCAACATCAGGGAGGGGTTTCTTGATTATTCCTTTGCTGATCCCTCCGGTTAATGAGCACAAGCATGTCCTGTTATAAAGATTATCCAAATTCAAATATAAATCTCCCCATAATGTTACCGCACCTCTTTCTTGGGGCAAGGCTTAAAGTGAACCTCCAGACTAAAAATCTACTCAGCAGAACTGAAAAGGCTTGGTGTTTCTTTAACAGTTTCACAGCATCAGAACTTTGTTTTTCTTACCCAAGCCTCATTTTTAGCTGCACAGAAGAAAACTGCCTGGGCATTTTTCCCCTGATGCTGTGCAAAGCATGATGGGATTTCTGATGTTGTTGTTCTCGTTCTGCTGTTTTGGTGCAATTTCTTTTTTTTTAATTTTGAATTTGAGATTTGAAGCCTAGCGCGCGCAGCTGGGAGGGATGATCAGGACACAGGACAGTTGGAACTGTGTCGCATTCTCCCTGTCACCTCCTTTCAAACAAAAAGATGGCTGCCCCCATGAAATCACAAACGTTTGCCTGCTTTTTTAAAACAGGGTCGGTAAGAGGGTCGGTGAGAGAGTATATTACCTATCTATTTTAATTAACATAACTAATGTAACTTAGGCTGTAGGCTGAAGTTCCCCTTTAAAAAATGAAAAAAAAAAAAGTCCACAATACTCCCAAAAGAAGCCTATCCTTACACACCCTCAGTGTTAGCATCCATAGAAGGGTAGAGACAAGTGGAAAAATGTGTGAAATTAGGGACAATTATGTGAATTTAGGCCCGAGGCTCTTGCACCATTTGACTAGTAAATGACTGCCAATAAATAAGATGCTTTTCTGCTTTTAAAAGCAGCACATTCACCCCCCCCCCCCAAAAAAAAGAGGAACTTTGATTTGAGGCCCCCCAACCACTAGCCTTCCCTCCCTCCATTACAGGGGTCTATTTTCCAGATAAGGTGTTTTGGTGGCTACGTTTGATATGGGTGTAAAGATCATGATGGCCACACCTGTTTTATGACCCTTGTAAGATGGGCTCCCAGGCTGTGAGGGTCACCAAGGGAGGCAAGTAAAGGGGTGTGAATATTGAGGGGCCCCATAATTTGTAGTTGCTTCCCTGATTGAGTCTAGCAAATTGACACCCATTGTGCAGATGTTACTTGTTAGATTTGTGTGGCTGAATGTGTCTTTCAAGTAGTACGAAACTCAGCATTTCCACTTTATTCTAAAAGATTATTAACAGCGTAAAATACCACAACAAAAATGGTGCCAGAACAGCATTCAAACAGTTAAACACAGCACTTTGCTCTTCAGTGAAAAGCTTCTTACTTCAGTTGAAAGCTTCTGGCCGCATCCAAAAAGGTTATCATTGTCTTTTGTTTACATTCCTTTGTCAGATACATTTAGTAAACATTAGAAAAGTGCAAAAACTGAGCTCTCTCTCTGTTTCTAGTATGTGTGCAGCTGAGCAGTGATCACTAGATAGATTTTAATATAAAAATACAGCAGCTATGCAATAAAATGCAATGGCAGCTTTTAGAGCCGATCAACTGTACTTTGAGAATTTACAGTTTGTAAACAGACAATATGTGCACAGAAGCAAATATGATAACTGTATGGGTAATAAAAAATAGGAAAACACATTTTTATTGAATGTTATGTGAGAGTTTTATCCCACTTTAAAAGATATTCAAACTGTCTTCAGCATCTTGTGATAATGATGATAATAAACAGTGTGAAAGCTGCCCTCCCTTGTTTAGGGTAGGTGTTCTAGCTTAGAAAAACCGGTGAGGGAGCCTTTGGCAGAATCTTACTTTTGATGTACCCAGTTTTGATGAAGGAGAAACTTCACTGACACTTCTCAGGTGAAATAACAGCTTTGCTTGTAATCTAGTTGTAAAGCCAGGCAGATTTACTTTTATGTTTTTTTTTCTGCCTCTAGGTTAGCCAGATAGGTGGGCTGTGGCTTCACAGCAAACATAGGCCTGGGAATTACGCTCTTTGAAATCTGTGCTGCAGGTAGAGTTTTATCAGTCTATCAGCAGCATTACTCATATGCCCAAGTGGTTCCAGCGTGAGAATAAGCCGCTGCCGCACAGCAAAGGGAGATCATTTTAGGCCACAGTCATTTCCTAGTATTTGCTAAATGCTGTGACAGCTCATAGCAGAGCGGAGAATATGGGGCCGCTTCATTAAAGGGTTGTGGTGCAAATTGAGTTGGGACCAGAGTCACAGGTTAGGTACGAAAGATTAATGATATTCATTCCCAGGCTTCCATCACACCAAGCGCCTTCTTAGTTCATTACTAACCTCAGGGAACGTTTCGAAAGTTAATTTTATCGATTTTAAAAGTAGATATTAAGAGGAACATTGCCTTTTAATTGGAAAAAGAACATTGCTTCTGCGAAAGTCAACAAACTATTCTGCACGGTAAGAGTATACGTTATGCGTTATAAATAGGATTGATAAAACAGTGACAGTAAAAGAAAGCTATACTGCTTTTCAGTGAATTGAATCAAGTGTGTGTGCGTTCAAAACAAGTTAAAGGATACCCGAAGTGACATGTGCCATGATGAGATAGACATGGGTATGTACAGTGCCTAGCACAGAAATAACTATGCTGTGTTCCTTTTTTTCTTTTACTGCCTGAAAGAGTTAAATATCAGGTATGTCAGTGGCTGACTCAGTCCTGACTCAGACAGGAAGTGACTACAGTGTGACCCTCACTGATAAGAAATTCCAACTATAAAACACTTTACTAGCAGAACATGGATTCTGAGAGCAAGAAAGAGATAAAAAGGGGAATTTCTTATCAGTGACGGTCACTCTGTAGTCACTTCCTGTCAGAACTTAGTCAGCCACTTACATACCTGATATTTAACTCTTTCAGGCAGAGAAAGAAAAAAAGTAACACAGCATAGTTATTGGTGTGCTAGGCACTGTACATACACAAGTCTATCTCATCATGTCACTTCGGGAATCCTTTAATATAGGATGCCGACACATTATTTGGTTTCCCATGTCTCACTGGTTTTCAAATAGCAAACTGCAGCAATAGGTGAGTTTTTTGAGGCTGCTGTCTTGACATTTGATTCTTTAACACCCCCCAAATTTTTGCCGCAGCAGGGTGGGCCGTCATTCCGATCACCCTGCGCCAGATCCTTAAAGAGAAACCGTAACCAAGAATTGAACTTCATCCCAATCAGTAGATGATACCCCCTTTCCCATGAGAAATCTTTTCCTTTTCCAAACAGATAATCAGGGGGCTCTGTATGGCTGATATTGTGGTGAAACCCCTCCCACAGTGTGATGTCAGGACCATGGCATCACACTGTGGGAGCCTTGTTGAATTGTGGGAAATAACAGCTGTTTACAGCTGTTTCCAACTGCCAAAATAGCAAGCAGCATCTCCTTCCACTGACATAACCTTCCAGCAGTAAACATGTCACCATGTGATAAATGTCAGACTGTAAATCAGGGAGCGGAAAGATTTTACAATGGGCAAACACTGAGTAAATAATTTACACATAATAATTGTAAAAATTAACCACTTTTTTATTACATTATTTTCACTGGAGTTCCTCTTTAAAGGACAGGTGCGAGAAAAAATAAAAAAACAAAATCTACTTACCCGAGGCTTCCTCCAGCCACTGGCAGTGGATTTGTCCCTCACTGCAGCTCCAGCCGGCATCCCCACCTCGCCAGGTCGGCATCTACTGCACCTGCGTGAGCATGCAGCCGCGCCGCTCATGTGGTCTGGAGAGTTCTGTGCGGACGCAGTTGCACTAGATGCCGACCTAGGCATCTAAAATGGAGGGGATCCCAGGACACTGGAACTGTCGCGACGGCAAAATCGGCTGCCAGGGGCTGGAGAAACCCCCGGGTTAGTAGATCCTGTTCTTTATTTTTCCTTGCACCTGTCCTTTAAGCAGCTTTGGGTGGCCGCTGTACAC
The DNA here is from genome assembly GCF_040937935.1 of Hyperolius riggenbachi. Lineage (NCBI taxonomy): Eukaryota > Metazoa > Chordata > Amphibia > Anura > Hyperoliidae > Hyperolius > Hyperolius riggenbachi. The sequence continues at coordinate 502,951,997 of NC_090647.1, forward strand.
ACACTAATTGGGCAAACTTGGGCAAACGATCATAGGCCAAAGCAGACTGTATCAGCCATTTCACATTTCCACCCAGCCCCCTCTTTTTTTACGCTGTATATATGGGGGGGGGGGATCTGGCTACCTATACTTGGGGGGGATACATATACTGGTGTTGAAATCTAGCTATCTATAGTGGGGGGCTAATCTGGCTAATTACCCGGGGTTACCTATACTAGGACGCTACCCATATTGTTGACTAATCTGGCTACCTACACTAGGGAGCAAATTTGGCTACCTTATCATGGGGTCTAATCTGGCTATTTATACTGGGGGACAAATCTGGCTACCAATACTGGTGGGTAATCTGGCTATCTATACTGTGGGGCTACTCTGGCTACCTATGCTGGAGTCCCCTCTGGCTAGTTATTAATACTGTGGCTTATAATACTGGGGCCTACCTACCTCATTAGGGAATATTTAGATCTATATCCTGGAGGGCTACCTAGGACACAAAACCACCTTATAATTTTTTGGGGTGGGCCAAAAGAGAAGAGGCTGGCCATGATCCAGGAAGTCCTAATTAAAAAATAAAGTAGCAATTTTTTTTACATAAATAAAAGACTTTGAAATGCTTGTTTAATCGGCATGTGTGTATGGTCAACCTTTCTAGGACAAAATGTTATTATTTCACCGTATATTTTTAGTCTCCTGTCTTTGGTATTAATTTTTTATGGGAGTCTGAAATGTAAGGCTTTATTCATTCATGCCTCTTGTGGTCTGCACCATGTTCAGGTGTGGATTAGTCATAAATAGACTTCAATAGCCAAAACGCTCATCTATTATTACTAATATACAACAGAATCCGAGCGCACACAAAGATTCCCAGAGATCGCTGTTTGAAAGAATTGTCTTCCCCTGTTTCACTTGAGTGATTCGTGGGTAATCGTGTAATGTGCTCTGACAGGTACTCTCTGGCTACCTTGTCTCAACTTCATTAAAGACCTGATTTAAAATGCTGCTGGAGAGCGCAGAGTAGACACGTCTGGGTCAGCTGGGACAGCTACACCTTATCTAGACATAGCTTCAACTTTCCTTCCTGTACAAGAAATGACTGAGATCTTGTACTCGTTCATTACATTCCTCTAGGTCGTATTACATTTTTTTCTACTTAAAGTGAACCTGTGGGATACAAAATCTAATCTGTGGATCTGAAAAATCTCATTAATTTTTGTACACCTGCGAAGCCTGACATGAATGTAAACCTCCAATTATTAGGCTTTGTTCCTGCTATAAGCACAAGTGCGTAATTACAAATTATGAGGACCACAGCAAAACAATGAACCCCACCAGAATTCACAACCCTTTCTCTGTCTCCTCTTGGTGACCCCCAATGTCTGAGTCCACATTGTGAACCCTGATCTAGAAGGTGGGCCTTTGTATCGGAGGTTGCAGGTAAGCTCCCTTATAGTTAAGCACGTAAATTGTATGCATGGATGAGCGAGAAGTGAGATTCTAAACTGTCCCTGGGTGTACGGAGGGTGCGGCCTGCCACTGAAGGGCTTAACTTACCTATTTCCCCTTCTCTTGCCGATGTGTGGCACGCTGCTCTCCAACTTTCTGACATTTCCGCCTTCAAAGCTGAACTTTCAGTTGGGAAGACAGAAGTGTAGTGAATATGGAGAGTGGCATGCAGCGTATTGGCTAAAGGGAGGGACAGAGGGATGGACTTAGTTAACATTCCTCGGGCCACAAACCTGTACAGACCAGGACAGTTTTGTATTTTCTAGCTTGCCACTCAGCCTTACTCAGCCACATTCTGGCCTGCCACCCAGCCTAACCTAGGCATGGTCCTACCTGCCACCCAGACTGACAGCTATATTCCAACCGCCCAGACTGACTAAGCCAAACTCAACCATGCTCCAGGCTGCTGCCCAAACAAACTTTGCTATGTTCCAGCCTGCACATTAACCAGACTCCACAATGCTCTAGCTTGCTATCCTGACTCCAAACAATTCCAACCTCAGGCTCAACCAGACTCAGCCATGTTCAAATATAATAAAACTTCAACCATGTTCTCATTGGTTCTTGCAGTATACATAATACCCAGCAGAACTGTAAACCATTGCTCTTTTAATACAGACAGGAGCGCATGATGCTTGCTTAGCCAATGTCACTACCTGGCATCCTTACTAACTGATCCTCCATTGGGTATTGTATATACTGGGCCATTTGTAGCCAATTTGGTACACTGGACACTAGGCCATATCTGGCAATTTTGGTGCCCTTGACATGGCACCCTTTGTCTTTCCCCCTTGTAAATATGGAGAGTATCACCTCACCCAGATCATTTTTCTTGCTGGCAATACCAAATGGTAAGTTGTACGCAGGTATGCAGAAGCTACTTTGCTAAAATAATTTATCATATAGAAGATACCACAATAATCACCTGGTAAAGTACATGTCACAAGTCCAAGCACACTAAAACCACTTAAACTCTTTTGTCAAATACAGTTGTTATATAGGTGTGCAGCAAGTTTAACCACTTTACTAATCAGAGGTTTTTACCATAATGAACTGATTTTCACCTGTCCGCGCTCCTCCCTGTCATTCACCACTAACTTTATCACTACTTATCACACCAAAATTATCTATTCTTTGTTTATTTCACCACAAATTAGGCTTTTGGGGAGTGATTTTTGATTTCAGTAATTACTTTACTTTCTATAAACAATGCTACTGTATATAAAACCAACACATTTTATTTGCCCATTTGTCCCAGTTATTACAACGTTTAAATTATGTTCCTAGTACAATGTATGTTGACAATTTATTATTTTGAAATAAACGTGTATTTTTTCTGTTTTGTGGGTTTTTTTTGTAAACAATCAATAATTACAAGCCTTTATTTTCCAAAATAACAGTAATATACCCTCATGACATACATAGTAAAAATATAGTGTAAAATGTAGTGTAAAATGTAATTTTTTTTTCCCCTTACCACTAGATGTCTCCACATACACTATTTGATGTGTTCTGAACACACAGGCAGTGTTGTTACAGAAAAAAATAATTGGCTTCTCGTTGAAGCCATGATCTTTCCATTCCAGGCACTTTGATTGGCTCAGATGTGTCAGTCTTGGCGGGTACACCCACAAGAGTGTGGTTTGAAAACATCCGTTTAACATAAACAGAGGCAAACTAAGCGTTTTAATACACACAGCAGTTGGGTAGTGGTTAAAAGAAAAGCTTTCCACTGTCTGAACTCTATGTACTACTCTATAGGAATTGATAAAGAACAAATGTAAGAAAATTACAACTTTAAGTAGAACATAAATAGCCCTGACCATCTCTTTTTTTTATTTAAATTAAGCGACCATTATTATCCTTATTAGCAGTGCCAATTTAGGTGTTACTTGCGATCTCCTTCTTCATGCAACTAGTAGGGATCCAATAAGCCAAGACTGCTGCGCTGAAGTTCCAATACAGTACACTGGTGCTGGGGTGTCCCCTCCTTCCTTTCCTGCAGTGATAGTATGCTCACAACATCAAGAAAAAGGCAGAGAAAACGTGGGACTCCCTCAGTTTCAAGCAATCTTAATCCAGTTTTAATAGTGTTGCAAAGTACAGTATAAGGAAGAAATATCACACTCACTTCTGTGAGTCCTAACTCCAATAGGACCCACTGGCTAAAAACACTTCCCACCTATGTGGTACTCAGACACGTCTCCAAAGTGCAGGGTAATCGTGATGCCCGCTCTCAACCTGACCGGTTTCGGCCTCCTGCCATCATCCAACTAGTAGGGATGGTCGGAAATTACAGTTTTCGATTCCGTGGAAGTGCCAATTTCCAGCCAATGCCGATTACCGATACTGCATATTTCCATTTTCCGAGGAGTCTTGTCACTAGTGACCTTAGCCCGTTTAAAAACGGGCTAGGTCTGTCTCCGCACGCCTGCCGAGCGCATGCGCGCGCCCGCCCGTCGTGTGTGCGTGCACCCGCACACACGCACCCGCCGCACACCTGGCGGGCCGCCCGCTCGCACGCCCGCCTTGCTGCGTCCCTCTCGTCCTCCCTGTGTGAGGCTGGGTCCGTGCTGCGAACATGCGCAGTAGCAAAAAGCACGGACCCAGCTACACTGAGACAACGCAGGGACAGTTGCCTATTATTATAGAGGACTTTTGAATTCTTGGTTTGGCCAAATATGCGGTATTGGACCAATCAAAGGGAGCAGGATTTTACTGCCATAATCAGGATACCACGGATATTTTAGGCTAATCACAAGATTCTGGAATGCTCAGTATTATCCGAGTCTTGTGATTGGTCTACAATTACCATGGATATCCAGTTTTTGGCTGATTCCGCATTCTCTGATTGGTCCAAAGCTTTCACGTTCTGTGATAGGACTAAAAGTACAGAGATGCGGCGATGCCGTATTTCAGTGTAAATCCAATTTCCGATCGGAAATGCTGGAAATTTCAATGAAATGATCATCCCTAGTTACTGGTAATGGGTAGGATGGAGGCGCCCAATGTGTGCTCTATTTTAGTATCTTTAAATACAAATAAAACATTATATAATAAAAAGAGAGGTAATTGCTTACCTCTCCAGAAGATATAGACACCAGTTCAACTGGAAAAAAGTTTTATTCAATAAGCAATCTGACAACACGTTTCACGGGTCATGGCCCGCTTCCTCAGGTCAATACAAAATGCCTTTATAGCATAGGGGATAGAGCGTAGGCGCCTCTAATACCTAGGTATTCTTGGCCCTTACAAGAATCACTAAAGAAAAAACCCTATCCCTAGTTACAAGTAGTTTTGTAAATGAATTTCATAAAGAACCATCCATTTGGAACGGTTCAGTGAGGTCCTTTCCTTCAAGAGGTGAGCTAGGCATCTGCCTAGTGCCTATGCCTAAAAACAGTCCTGATAATTGTTAATGTAATTTGTACTATTCATCTCTTGCTCTCCAATATCACATTTGCGAGAATAGTGAGGTATTGCTTTATGTAGCTCTAAAGTTATGTGCCATGAATAATAATGCATGTTCCTAGGTGACCCTGTTATGAATGATAAGTGTGTCCATATAGAAATGCACAAGCTATAGCATTCACTGTCTAATTGGGTCACCTCTGCCAAGCAGTCAGGGGCATCTCCGGTCTGTCATCAATCATGCCCTATACCCAGTGCTCTATTGAAGGCAGCCAATTACTTGGCCTATGCACAGCTTGGCCCCCAGCTTGTGAGCACCCTGAGAAATCTCTTTTATACCGTCCTCATCAGTTTTCTGCAGTGTGTGTTATAAGCCCTCACCTGTTATTTGCATCCATGATTAAATTTTGACTTGAAGTAAAACTTAACCTAGAATTTTTTCTATTTTTTAGGTAGAATGTTGAAGCCTCAGGACCTCAGTCATTTTTATTGCTGTCTGTAGCCTCACTGGGATTTTTCCTTGCTGCTTGTCCTGTTAACAGATGCCTCTAGGACACAAATAATCGGTCCTTTTGCACTGCATAATGCGTGTTGCCGTAGTAACGCTCATGTTAGTTCTGTACCGCGGGTCGTGCTAATAGCGTGAGGCTGGTTTCACACCAGAAACCAGCGTCAGCGATGTGGTGCATCGTGCCCGACGCACTGCATTGCACCGTCAAAAAGAGGCCTTCAGGAAGTGACGCGTATGTGACGCGCACTTGACGTCACTTCCTGCTTAGGGTATGGAGAAGCGCACTGAAGCGTATTGTTAAAATACGCTTCTGCGCATGCTCACGTGAGCTCGCGTCGGTGAATTTTGACAAATGCACGCGTCACCATAGACTAACATGACTTCTGGGCCAATGCAGAACGCTGCAACTCAACGCAGCGCCGCAGCAGTAACATAGTTCTTGACCTGCGTCGGGGATGCAGTGAAAAAGTCACTTGCGTTGCGTTGCACCGTAACGTCCCAGTATGAGACTTTTTTGCACGGCGGTGGGGTGCGGTAAACATTCCGCACCGCCTCGGTGTGAAAAGGCACTAAGGCACGGTAAACTGCTACCGGTAATAACAGTAATATTGCAGGCAGTTAGTGCATCAACCCCAGTATGTGGTACGCAACCCCCGGCCCGCAGGGTACTCACAATGGCCTCAGGGAGTACTTGTTACTGTCAGTCCATAAGGTTTGAGATAAAACAGTCACTACAACTACATTTACAGTGAAATTTTGAGAAGCCTGTAAAAACAGGAACGCAATGCATCCAGTGTTGTGTGTGCAGTGCAAAGCAGACAGCGAAGCATAGAGTACCTACAAATTATGCTTCACTGCAACTGTTAACGGCATACTATGCAATGCCACACTGCATGAATCACATTATGCCTATGCATAATAGATTCATTTGTACCGTTACAATATAGTTGCATGGCGTTAGTGGCGTAACTACAAATCATGGGGCCACCCAGAAAAACTTAAAAGAGAAACTCCAACCAAGAATTGAACTTTATCCCAATCAGTAGCTGATACCCCCTTTTACATGAGAAATCTATTCCTTTTCACAAACAGACCATCAGGGGGCGCTGTATGGCTGATATTGTGGTGAAACCCCTCTCACAAAGAAATTCTGAGTACGTACTCTTGGCAGTTTCCTGTCTGTGAACCCTGTTGCATTGTGGGAGATAGCTGTTTACAGCTGTTTCCAACTGCCAAAACAGCAAGCAGCAGCTAAATCACTTGCCAGCAGTAAAAATGTCACCATGTGATAAATGTCAGAATGTAAATCAGGGATTTAAAATATTTTACAATGGGCAAACACTGACTAAATCATTTATACATAATTATTGTAAAAATAAAACACTTTTTTTATTACATTATTTTCACTGGAGTTCCTCTTTAAGGGGTCCCCTCCCAATGTTTACACCCTTTCCCTTGCCTACCCCTGGTGATCCTCACAGCCTGGGGTCCCATGTCACAAGGTTTATAAAACAAGTGTGGACATTGTAATCTTCACACCTATAACAAGTGTAGCTACTAAACACCTTGGCCCATATGCAATTAACTTTTTCTCCCTAGTTTTCTCCCAGGTGATATTTTCAAATTTGTCAATAAAAGGCAGTTTGAACCACTAAAAAGTAAGAAAATTCTCAAAATAATTTTAATAGTACCTTTTTCACCAGCTTTTGGGTACTTTATCAATTGTAAAATGTGTAAAAGTTATTTTAAAGAGAAGATGAAAATAATCTACTGAGAGATAACTCATGTGAAAAAGTGAATTGCATATGGGCCCTTATCTGAAAAATGTAACCCCTTTATTGGAGGGAGTAAAGTAGAAGTTGGAGCCCTTTTACAGCTCTGGGCCCCCTTCTGCAGTTACAGAATCTGCTCCCCTGTAGTTAAAGGGGCACTATGGCGAAAAATTATAAAATTTAAAATATGTACAAACATAAGTAAGAAGTACATTTGTTCCAGAGTAAAATGAGCCATAAATTACTTTTCTCCTAGCGACAGGTTTTGGACTAGTTAATCTCTTCATAGGGGATTCTCAGGGATTTATTTATTTTCAAAAGCTTTTAGTGAATGGCAGTTGCTCTGTCCAACTGCCAAAAAACGGTGTAGCGAGCAGGGAAGATGGCCAGCATCATTGTTTAAATCCTTTTTAAGGAATATCTTTATAAAGAATAAAAGCCTTGCTGAGAATCCCCTATGAAGAGATGGACTAGTCCAAAACCTGTCACTTCTGTCAGATTTCTACTACCTACTGTAAGTGACAGCAACATAGGAGAAAAGTAATTTATGGCTCATTTTACTCTGGAAAAAAATACTTCTTATTTGTTTATGTTTGCACATATTTTACATTTAAAATGTTTTCGCTATAGTGCCCCTTTAAGCCCCTGGCGTTAATGATGCAATAATCTTTTCCGGCACAATACACCACAACGTGCCACTGTGAATGTTGCCTTCAAGTAAACGAATCTAAATAAGTATTTTTAGTTAATTAAAAATATAAAATAATATTTGAGAATCGTTTATAGACAGTTCTGGAATAATCCTAACAAGCAGGGCGGGCCGAGGCAGAGGCGAGAGAGGCTCCAGCCTCAGAGCACAGTGTAGGAGGGGGCGCACATCTCACTCTGCTATCATTCCCCTGTTTGAAGCAGAGAGAAATAAGAAAAGGGGATACTATGGCAGTGAGAAAACTGGAGATTAAGGTGTTGGGGGCCTCTTAGTCTAATAGTAATCAGAGTGTGACGGCTGGGGTGGGAGGGATGGAGCACTTTGGTGTTTCAGCCTTGGGTGCTGGAGGACCTTGTCCTGGTTCTGCTAACAAGCATCTACTATATGTATCAAGGGGTACTGGAGATGTTGGCACCCACTACAGAAAGTACCGGTATTTTAGTAAAAAAAAAAAAAACTTTAATATGCATTCCCATATATTCTAGTTTTTTATTATTAAACTGGTTTTACAATTTTACGCTATGGTGTCCCTGAATATGGTTACTTTTTTGAGGTGTGGTGATCCACTTGTACCTGAAGCAGATCATTCATGGAAACTTCCAGAAAGACTGGGTAGCCAGATATGCCATGGACCCATCTAATTGCCCACTGAGTGAGTGGTGGTGGGTATCTCACTGAAGCAGGACAGAGGTATCTCGTCTGCTGGAAGATTCATCCTGGAATATGTATGTGTATTGTAGACAGAGAGACATTTTTATGGTGTAGATAAGTGGATGAACAGAGTGCAGCAGTATATAGAATATATGGCCATCAGATAGATCTCTCTCAGATTATTATCTGATCGAATCATTCCACACACACTTATGTGATGGAACAAATGCTATAGAGGGCAAATACTAGGGGCACTGGGGCACGTACCTTATGTGACCATTAAAGAACCCTAGTATTTGGCCTCCAACATATACTAATAATATTAATCCTAACATTTGTATAGCGATTTTCTCCTGTGGGACTCAAAGCGCTCAAGTGCTGCAGCCACTAAGGGCGCACTCAAGGGGCCAACCTGCAGTGTTATGCTGGATACACACCATGCGTTTCCGCGTCGAATGCGTCCGTCGATACGAGTCGATTCGATTATTTCCGAGCATTTCCGAACGCATTTCGATGATTTTTAGGTCGATTGCCATGTAAAGTATGGCAAATCGACCTAACGATCCATCGAAGCTTGAATCGGACATGTCGGAAATAATAGAATCGACGGTATCGATGGACGCATCGAACGCGGAAACGAATGGTGTGTATCCAGCATTAGGAAGTCTTACCCAAGGACTTCTTACTGCAGAGGTAGTGAGGTACTCACCCTCGCCAGGATTCAAACGCTGGTCTCCCATGTCAAAGGCAGAGAACTTAACCAGTACACTATCCAGCCGCAGGCATCCCGGGACTCTGGGTGAAGAGAGAGAGGAGTAGCCATCAGGGAGAGAAGAGACCGGAACCGTGCCATGGACAGACGAGAGTAGCTTCACATCTTACGAAATTGAACGATGCTAGTGTCTCACTCTGGACACGCCTTCCAAAAATTTCCATTCTGTGCATTCCACCAAATCGATCGATTTCAGACAAGAATTGTTGGTGGCATCAATTTCTAGCAGATTCAATAACATGATCAAATTGGCCAGATATTGATGCAACAAATCAATAAATGTATGGCTACCTTAAATCATCTGATAGGCCATGCATGTCACACCTGACAACTATGATAGTATGTAGTGGTTTATTAACACCTGCGCATCCCCAGTACACAAGTGGCATCGTACTACTGCACAGTATCAGCAATACTTGCGCTTGCGCAGTATGGCTGCGCTCGCATACAGAGGAGAGCATGGCTGCAAAGAGGAAGAAGGTTCCGGCGAGCAGCAGGGGGGTCGAGGAGGATGTGGGAAACCAGTGAACTATCCAGAGGCTTTCCTCTACTAGGTTTAGTATCAAACTTTTCTTTTTGGGGTCCTTACAGGTTCGCTTTAAGCCTAACACTAACTGTAACCTCTGCTGTAAATGTAACCCTACACTTATCATTAACTATCCCTTTCATTATTTCTTAGCTCATAATAGCATCATGAACATCTTATAGAGCCAAAATTAACATTCTTAGTCATATCTGGCGGCAAAACTGCACAGTGCCAAAAAACAGCTGTTCTGCTCCGAAGCACACTAGGACGGTAATCGTATATGACAGATTCCTACCCTCTGGAAGTCCTTACTTGGCCACCATTCTTAGCCTGCTACTTTGAAAGAGGGAACAGTTTCTCATTAATAAAATGTTTATCAGACACTCATGGATTTCATTTACTCCACTGAAATGATTTCTTTCAAAATATGGTCTTGGTGACCATGTTACCAGGTCAGGAACGTGGACGCCGGTCTTAATGACCATGTTACCAGGTCAGAAACATGGACGCTGGTCTTGATGACCATGTTACCAGGTCAGAAACATGGACGCTGGTCTTGATGACCATGTTATCAGGTCAGGAGCATGGACGCTGGTCTTGATGACCATGTTATCAGGTCAGGAGCATGGACGCTGGTCTTGATGACCATGTTATCAGGTCAGGGGCATGGAAGCTGGTCTTGATGACCATGTTATCAGGTCAGGGGCATGGACGCTGGTCTTGATGACCATGTTATCAGGTCAGGAGCAGGGACGCTGGTCTTGATGACCATGTTATCAGGTCAGGAGCATGGACGCTGGTCTTGATGACCATGTTACCAGGTCAGAAACATAGATGGAGAGACCAAAAATACAACTTTGTAAAGATGTGATGTTCTATCTCCACTCTGCTAAAAAAAAAAAGGACTCAATAGAGTATCTGTATAAATCCCATGAAATCTTTGACAGCATTATTCATTTTAAAACTATTCATTTCTAAGCATTGTCATTATCTCCCAGAAAACTGATATGCTGCACTGTCAAGCATCCATTTGAAGCCTCTGTAGATGTCATACATGACAACCGGTATTCACGGGTGAGATCCTAAGGCAAAATGGGCCATTCACCTTTTTATTTTAATTCTGCTCTGAAACGACTTAAAGGGGGATAAAACTAAAAGCTGTCAATGCATTTTATTGCACAGCTGCTGTATTTATATATTAAAATCTACCTATTGATCACTTCTCAGCTGCACACATACAAGAAGCAGAGAGAGAGAGCTCAGTTTCAGCACTTTGCTAATGTTTACTAAATGTATCTAATAAAACAATGTAAACAAAATATAGTGTTATCACCACTTTGTATGCAACCAGAAGCTGCCCACTGAAGCAAGGAGCTTAACACTGAAGAACAAATTGCTGTGTTTAACAGTTTGAATGCTCTTCTGCTACAATTTTTGTGACAGTAGGTTTAAAGAGAACCTGTACTGAGTAAAAATATTTAAAATAAACACACGAGGTAACTTCAAATGAACATTGCATAGTTACCTTGCCATCAGTTCCTCTCAGAAGCTCACCATTTTCTTCTGACAATAATCCCTTCCAGTTCTGACAATATTTTGTCAGATCTGAAATATATCAGTTGCTGTCAGTAAAATATCAGTTGCTGTCAGTTATAGCTGAGGGGAAAACTGATGTACCAGGTAATGTCCATGTTTCCCTATGGCTCAAGTGGGCGATGTTACAGTTTAACTGTGTGCTGACCAGAAAGCTGTTATGGGTAATGGCCATTTTCAAAATGGAGGACGGAAAATTCCCTTGATCACAGTGGACAAACAGGATGCAGTAGAGGAGAAAGAGATTGAGGAGTAGACTACATGGAAGGTAAGTATGACTTGTGTATGCTTATTTTGACTTTAATTTTCAGTTCAGGTTTTCTTTAAGGCTGTAAATAATATTTCAGAGTAAATAAGAAACGCTGAGTTTCATACCACTTTAACGGCACCCCAATCTCTTTTCATATTGAATGAAAAAATAATCTAATTCAGTTTTTTCTTGGTTGCAGCCTTTGTCCTGGCCCAAGCTGATGGCTGATCATACAACAAGTGTGGCTCATCTTGGCATAGTGGTTAGCGCTCTCACCTTGCAGTGCTGGGTCCCCGGTTCGAATCCCAGCCAGGTCAACATCTGCAAGGAGTTTATATGTTCTCCGCTTGTCTGCGTGGGTTTCCTCCGAGCACTCCAGTTTTCTCCCACATCCCAAAAACATACAGATAAGTTAATTGGCTTCCCCCTAAATTGTCCATAGACTATGATACATGCAATACACGATACATTCAAAAGACATATGACTATGATAGGGACTAGATTGTGAGCCCCTCTGAGGGACAGTTAGTAACAAGACAATATACTCTGTACAGTGCTGCGTAATATGTTTGGCGCTATATAAATACTAATAAATAAATAAATCTTGACAATCATAATTAGTGTAGCCACAAAACACCTCATCTGGAAGATGGACCCCTATATTGGAAGGAGTCGTTTGGAGCCCGCCACATCTCTGTGCCCCCTCGCTTGCAGGGGCTGCTCCCAAAAAGTTATGATAATAGATATTTACTGCAACATTTGCCTGGCAGTCACTGGTTAAACTTAATTCATCACTGCATCACTGCAACTTTGGCCAAAGTTTATTTTTTGTGGCTCAAACAATAGTAAAAGTACAGTTTCTGAAGAAATGACCCTTAAACCTCTACGTACTAGTTTGCAGATGGCATGCCAGCAGTAGGTAGGCCAGGATTTACCTCACAGTAGCCTATAGGCACAGATGTCCTGGCACCTTAGACATCGCCCTCCATGACCCTACAAACCACGTGTGCTGGCTGTCCCAGCTGTCACTTCTCCCTTACTTCCCTTGCCCATCATAGGTAGCTACAGGTGCCCCTTAGTATTAGGTAGCCAGACGTACCCTCAATATTAACCACTTGAGGACCGCAGTCTCTTCACCCCTTAAGGACCAGAGCTTTTTTTTCCATTCAGACCACTACAGCTTTCACGGTTTATTGCTCGGTCATACAACCTACTATCTAAATGAATTTTACCTCCTTTTCTTGTAACTAATACAGCTTTCTTTTGGTGCTATTTGATTGCTGCTGCGATTTTTAGTTTTATTATAGTCATCAAAAAATACATGAATTTTGTCAAAAAATAATTTTTTAAAATTTCTGTGCTGACATTTTTCAAATAAAGTAAAATTTCTATATACATTTTTGTCCAAATTTACTGTGCTACATGTCTTTGATAAAAAAAAAAAATTCAGTGTATATTTATTGGTTTGGGTAAAAGTTATAGCATTTACAAACTATTGTGCCAAAAGTGAATTTTCCCATTTTGGAGCATCTCTGACTTTTCTGAGCACCTGTCATGTTTCATGAGGTGCTAAAATTCCAGGATAGTATAAATACCCCCCCAAATGACCCCATTTTGGAAAGAAGACATCCCAAAGTATTAAAGTATTCACTAAGATGCATGGTGAGTTCATAGAAGATTTTATTTTTTGTCACAAGTTAGCGGAAAATGACACTTTGTGAGAAAAAAAAAAAAGTTTCCATTTCTGCTAACTTGTGACAAAAAAAACCTGAAATCTGCCACGGACTCACCATGCCCCTCTCTGAATACTTTGGGGTGTCTACTTTCCAAAATGGGGTCATTTGTGGGGTGTGTTTACTGTCCTGGCATTTTGGGGGGTGCTAAATTGTAAGCACCCCTGTAAAGGTGCACATAGGACTTTGGGCTCCTTAGCGCACCTAGGCTGCAAAAAGGGGTCAGACATGTGGTATCGCCGTACTCTAGAGAAGTAGTATAATGTGTTTTGGGGTGTATTTTTACACATACTCATGCTGGGTGGGAGAAATATCTCTGTAAATGAAATTTTTTTGATTTTTTTTACACACAATTGTCCATTTACAGAGAGGTTTCTCCCACTCAGCATGGATCTGTGTAAAAATACACTCCAAAACACATTATACTACTTCTCCTGAGTACCACATGTGTGACACTTTTTTGCAGCCTAGGTGCACTAAGGGGCCCAACGTCCTATGAGTACCTTTAGGATTTCACAGGTCATTTTCAGGCATTTGGTTTCTAGACTACTCCTCACGCTTTAGGGCCCCTAAAATGCCAGGGCAGTATAGGAACCCCACAAATGACCCCATTTTAGAAAGAAGACACCCCAAGGTATTCCGTTAGGAGTATGGTGAGTTCATAGAAGATTTTATTTTTTGTCACAAGTTAGCGAAAATTGATTTTTATTGTTTTTTTCACAAAGTGTCATTCACAAAGTCTCATTTTCCACAGGAGATAAGCTTAATGAATTGAGGCCAAAATGTATCCAGCTTCCTCCACCTGTCCTAATTGGTATCAGAGCAGGCGTCACTAAAGCCTTCTTCTCTACTCACTTGGGGTGGAGTTGGCCTTTAACAGTAAAACTTAGTCAAAGAGTAACAATTTATAAGAGGGAATTTTCACGAAGACTTATAGCTGCCACATTCAATCTGTGCTTTATTATCTTGGTAAACAATATTTTCCGGCAACTGCAAAGACAAGCATTTTTTTTTTCGGGATAGAGCTATTATTACAATTGCCTGTACGGCGGCACACACAACATAAACTTCCTGTGTCACAAACAATGACAGTAGTTCAAAGTCCTAGCGGGTCTCCTTAATGAAATATGCATAAGAAATGTCCACAATTTATCATTTATTTTAAATTATTCCTAGAAGAAATGTCCTAAAAAATGAAAGCTGTTGTAGCGGCGATACGGGATTCTGTCACTTCTGCAGCGCTGTCAAGATGGGATCTGATACATGACAAGCAAGTCACAATTGTCAGTCTTCGTAGGCTTCAGCCACCTGTCACTTACAGATAAAATATGAACAGCTCTGTCCAATCAGCCTCAGGGGGTTGTGTGTTCTGTGACTCATGGCTGCTATCTGGAGCTTTGTAACCATCTTGTTCTGCTCAGTTAAATGTCTTGCCGTTTGCAGTTTCTTTGTGAATTGCTAGTGGTTTAACCGGACAGGCTTTTCTTACCTTAAAGCGAATTGTAAAGCTTTGAGTTTAAATTCAGGAAGATGAAACAGAACCTGCATCATGTTTGCCAGTGGACACATAAAAATTGGATATACATTTTACAGCCAGAGCATAAAGTTGCCCACTTAAGCTGGCCACTAACGGTCCAATTTCTAGCGAAAAATCGTACGAGCGATCAGAAATTCTGATTGGATTGGTTGTAAATAATCTCCATTGGTGGAAACAATCGATTATGAACGAGTGAAAAAAATGTCGCCCGAATGAATTTTCGTCGAACGAAAATTTGGATTTTCTTGGTGGTTGTAATAGATAGGAAGCAATGATTGGATAGTTGATGGTGTAGTGAACAATTTTTTGTCTGATTAGAATTTCTGATCGCTCGAACTATTTTTCGCTAGAAATTGGACCATTAGTGGCCACGGGATCTAGGCGGCCAATGTGTAAAGAAACTTGTTGGTAACTTACAGTTTAGGACTTTGGCCGGCTAGAACACGAAATGGCAGGGCCCGGCCAGTAGGGGCGTCAGAAATGCTGATTTCTGATTCTGAACAAATTCTGATTTCCGCCAATGTCAGTTTCACGTTTTTTCAATTTCTGTTTTTCGATTTCCGAGTAGTCTTTGTTGGGTCATTTTTTGCATTTTCTGATTGGCCAAATACTTCCGAGTTGACTCTGGATTCTCTGATTGGTCCAATGCTTCTGAGTTCTGTTATTGGGCTAAAATGACCAAGTTGTGGTAATGCAGTATTTCTGCAAACATCCGATTTCCAATTTCCGAGTAGTCTTGACTCTTTGGTAATTTTTTTGCATTCTCTGATAATTCCGAGTTGCGGTTAATGTGGTATTTACTTAGAAATCAGATTTCTAATTTCGGTTTTCCAATCAGAAATGCAGATTTCCGATCAGAAATGCAGACATTTTATTCCCGTGGAATCCGAATGAGTACCCCTAGCGGCCAGCTGAGTTCTTAAGAAGCCTGTTCTGTAATGCGGGAACATGAGCGGGCATGTCCAAGTGCCTCTCTTGATCACGTTCTTGTGCCCATGAGCCTTTTGTGCTTGTGCAGCACACAAAGACTTAAACTGTGCAAGCTCAGAAAATAGGGGTGGGACGACGAATCCTGCGAATCCACAAATCCCTCGAATATTAGGAAATATTCGAGATTCGTGGATTCGAATTCCGACGCCATTTTCCACTATACGAATCCGCCGAATCCCGACGCCGCATCGCCGTGCATCCGCCGCTCGCACTCGTCCTCCTCCGACCTCCCCTGACCCCCCTGCGCCTCCTCCGCTCGCCCCCCCCGCCCGCATAGTTAGCATCCACTCACCTATCCATAGCGGAGCACAGAGCAGCAGACCTCTCGCTGACAGCCTGGTTCCCCCTAGTGACCGGCTCTTACAATGATGTCATCAGTAAGAGCCGGTCCGGCCACTAGAGGGAACAAGGAAGTAACGAAGAGGTCTGCCGCTCTGCGCTCCACGGGAAAGGTGAGTTGATTCTTATGCAGGGGTGAGCGGAGGAGGCACGGGTGGGGGGGGGGGTTGGTTCTACCTACCTACCTACCGGACACTATCCTTACCTACCTACCTACAGGCCGCAATACCTACCTACCTACAGGCCCCTATACCTACCTAAAGGCCCCCTATACCTACCTAAAGGCCCCCTATACGTACCTACCTACCTACCTAAAGGCCCCTATACCTACCTACCTACATACCTACCTATACTTAAGGCCCTATACCCTGCTACCTATACTGAAGGTCCCTTTACCTACCTACCTACCTACACTGAAGGCACATGTACCTTGCTACCTATACTGAAGGCCCCTATACCTAGCTACCTACCTATACTGAAGGCACATATACCCTGCTACCTATACTGAAGGCACATATACCCTGCTACCTATACTGAAGGCCCCTAAACCTAGTTACCTACCAATACTGAAAGCACATGTACTGTGCTACCTATACTGAAGGCCCCTATACCTTGCTACCGATACTGAAGGCACATGTACCTTGCTACCGATACTGAAGGCCTCTATACCCTGCTACCTACCTATACTGAAGGCACATATACCCTGCTACCTATACTGAAGGCCCATATACCCTGCTACCATATACTGAAGGCCCATATACACTGCTACCTATACTGAAGGCCCATATTCCCTGACACCTATACTGAAGGCCCATATACCCTGCTACCTATACTGAAGGCCCATATACTCTGCTACCTATACTGAAGGCCCATATACCTTGCTACCTATACTGCAGGCCCCTATACCTTGCTACCTATACTGAAAGCTACCAATATTGAAGGCACCCATACCTAGCTAGCTATACTGAAGGCACCTTTACCTCGCTACCTATACTGAAGGCCCATATACTCTGCTACCTATACTGAAGGCCCATATACCTTGCTACCTATACTGAAGGCCCATATACCTTGCTACCTATACTGCAGGCCCCTATACCTTGCTACCTATACTGAAAGCTACCAATATTGAAGGCACCCATACCTAGCTAGCTATACTGAAGGCCCATATACACTGCTACCTATACTGAAGGCCCATATTCCCTGACACCTATACTGAAGACCCATATACCCTGCTACCTATACTGAAGGCCCATATACTCTGCTACCTATACTGAAGGCCTATATACCTTGCTACCTATACTGCAGGCCCCTATACCTTGCTACCTATACTGAAAGCTACCAATATTGAAGGCACCTATACCTAGCTAGCTATACGGAAGGCACCTTTACCTTGCTACCTATACTGCGGGCAACTATACCACGGATCGCACAATTTTTATGTGCAGGATTCGTTAGATTCGGGATTCGAAAGGTTCGAGATATTCGAGAACCTTTTTAGATTCGGATCCGGATTCGGATTCAAAGAAATTGTGGATTCGTCCCATCCCTATCAGAAAGGCTACTAAAGCGCGATTAAGAGAGACATGCGGATACGCCCTTGCATGTGCAGAAGTTGTGCCCAAAGCTGTGGTCGTTGATGTTTTAGAAAGTCTAGCAGTTCTCTGGAGGGAAGCGGAACTGCAACGAGGTACTCCCTAGACTGCAAGAGGCTGGAAGAAGGCCCGGAAAGTAAAGCTTAAAGTGGATCCGAGAAACTTTTACTCATTGCACAATTGTGTTCCTTTCATATAGTTTATAGGGCATTCCTCAAGCCAAATCTTTTTTTGTTTTGTTTTAATACTCTAATTCCCTATAAACTAAACAAGCCTCACCCACAGCTCCTTTTGTGCCTTGGCACTGTAGCAAGGGCTTATGGGAGCTCAGTCTGGGCAGGAGGAGGAGGAGGTTACTAGCCATTGATTTCAGAGGCAGAGGGGAGAAGGGAGGAGGAGAGGGGACTGAATTTACACACAGGCAAGCTAATAGCATCTCCAGCCCTCAGCTTGTGACAATGTGACAAACAGAACATATCTGCCCTCATTGTATCACAGGAATAAATAATCATAAACTGTTGAAGCTGTTTGCAGCTAGATATGCTGTGTAAACTATCTAAATTTTAGATAAGATATATAGAAAAGTTACTTGTTATAGTTAGTTTTTCAACTAGGATCCGCTTTAACTTTTAGCTTTCAGATTGGAGATCCTTTACGGGTAAAAGTATCTTTTCCATGTCCCGGTACCATTATCGACATGGTAAATCTCTTTTCTTGCAGCTCTGTTAGTGTGACTGGGGTAGAGTAGTCATAAAACTGGTAGCCACTAAGTCCGTAAGATTATTTATTAGCCAACTATGACACAAGAGACATGCTTCCTCCACTTTAAAAGATAACGAATGAAGCAGTGATTCAAAAAATGTTCCATACTCTGTATAACTGCACAAAGTCCTCCTGACCTCTGCTGCCTAATTATTCTACTTCCTGACATGAGTCGGTGTGGCAGCCTGTCTTCATGTCATTGAGTTAGAAAGTCATCATTTGGCTTTGCTCTGTGAGCTGGACACTGGCCATGTGTGTTTGCTCAGGCTGTTGGGAATAAAAGATTAAATGTATGTAAATATTTAAGCCTCTGAAGAACATTTTCATGGTAACTTGGCAATGGCAGTCCTGGAGACCGTCAGTGCTAATTAGAAGCCAGATATAAGTACAGTAGTAAAAACAGACTGCATGACTTAACAGTCATTTGTTAGGTGAAAACTGTCAGTGTCCCAGTGTTGTCCACCTATCCACAGTAATCCATCTGCAACGGTCTATGAAACTTTAAAGGACCACAATTGCAAAAAAAATTTGTAACATTTAACCACTTAATGACAAGCTGCTAGAGCCTCTTAACGGCTCCAGGACGTTTTTTATAAGTCAAACAGTGCTGCTGCCGCTGTGCACTTGCATTTCTACACGCGTGCACGTGAAAATAGTGACAAAAAAAACACCATAGTAAAAATACACCTTTTTTTAATAATACATTTTTCACCATAGTATAAATTTGTCACCAGTAATATATTGTCACCATACTTTGTACTAGGGACATAATCAAAATCTTGTGATAACCAGGACAAATAGGCAGATAAAATGTGTGGGTTTTATGCACAGTAGCAGTGTTTATATTAAAACTATAGGAGATGAAATTGGAGAAATAGTGTATTTTTTATTTTTTCCTTGTTTTTCCCTTTAAAATGCATAGAAAATAAAGTAACTACTGAAAACAAATATCAACCCCAAAAAGCCCAATTGGTGGTGAAAAAAACAAGGTATAGATCATTTTATTGTGATTAGTAGTGATTAAGCTATTGGCAAATGAAAGGGATGAGCACTGAAAGGTGAAAATCGCTCTTGTGTCGTTAGGGTGAAAACGTCTTTGGGGTGAACTGGTTAAAATACATGTAAACACATACAATAAGAAGTATGTTTTCCCAGAGTAAAATGAGCAATACATTACTTTTCTCCTATGTTGCTGTCACTTACAGTAGGTAGTAGAAATCTGACAGAACCGATAGGTTTTGGGCTAGGCCATCTCTTCATAGGGGATTCTCGGAATGACCTTTATTATTTATAAAGTCATTCCCTGAAAATGATTTATACAAACGATGCTGTCCAGCCTCCCTGATGCCTGTACACTTTTTTGGCAGTTGGACGGAGCAACTGCCACTCACTAAATGCTTTTGTAAATAACCGGAACCCTGAGAACCCCCCCTATGAGGAGATGGTCTAGTCCAAAACTTGTTGGTTCTGTCAGATTTCTACTACCTTCTGTAAGTGATAACAACCCAAAAGTAAAGTAATTTATGTCTCAATTTACTCGGGAAGAAATGTACTCCGTATTTGCATGTATTTACACATTTTTAAATTTTATGATTATCACGATAGTGGTCCTTTAAGGTGCAACTAAACCGAGGAAATGACCTTGTGCTGGTGTGTCTCACAGCTCCATGTCGTAATAATGTGGGCGTGTCTTAGGATCTCCGAATGCCTCTTTTGCGACTATTTGAATAAAAATGCCATAAAAGGTAGTGCCTGAGTTGCGTGTCACCATAACTGCAATGCTATAGTCTGTGGCCTGCACGTGGGTAATTCCATTGCTGGCAATTGTCGGACCCCGAAATACTTCTCCCTCCGCGTTGATACAACTCAGAGGGGGAATAGTATTTAGTGTCGCCGGGAATTTCAGCGGCAGCCGCGTGCGCCATCATTCGGCTCACCCTGCGCCCAACTCACCGGCGGCGTCACAGTAAGTACGCATACATTAGCCTGGCGCTTTTGGAAATGTCGGCAATTGTAAAGTGTGGCTAAAATCACTGCAGTGGGCAGGGGTGTAGCAATAGCCATAGGAGCTGTTATGGGGCCCTGGAGCACAGAGGGCCCAGCTGGTACTTCACCATTAACTTTCTTGTGTTTCTCCACCCTATGACTTTGTCTCAGTGCCCATGAACTATGTGCAATGTTACTTGCATGAGAATGTAAATTGCCCGATTAACTCACAACCATAGGGTAGAGGCAGGTGGCATTGCTTAACTGCTTAAAGAGAACCAGAGATGAAACACCCTCATGTATTTTACCATTTATACTGTATCAATGGGAACATGACAGTAAACACCTACTCTGCTCTTTGTTTCATTCTTCACTGCTCAGTCTGCCTGCTACCAGCTCTGATAAGAATCCCCGACTGAGCATTCAGTCTAGCTTTGCTCAGGAATCATTATAACTGAGTCAGTCTTCTGTGATGCCTTTTCAAGCCCAAGCCTGCCCCTTGTAGCTCTACTTTCCTGCTACGAGGATACATAGCAGGAAAGCAAAGGCACAAGGGGGCAGACTTGGGCTTGAAAAGACATCACAGAAGACTGACTCAGCTATAATCATTCTGGGCAAAGCTAGACTGAATGCTCAGTCGGCAGGATATTACCTAAGTGCCTTAAAACTGGAAGATGGAGTCTCAGCCTACACTACCCATCAGAAATGATGCTTCAGCTACTCAGGCTGCAGGAGAATGGTCAGCAAGCTACACATCAGTGTTGACCATGACTGCTATTGGGATGTTAGCTGCATACCTACCAAGGTTCAATGGTTATAATATGGCCCTGAGAGAGTGGAGTGAAAGAATAGAGAGTGCTGTGCAGGCTTATAAAGTGCCCATAGAGCTGCATATGGAAATAGCAGTTATAACTTTGGAGGGAGATGCTCAACGAACAGTAATTAATGCTAAATTGCCCACACCAGTATCGCTGAAACAAATTATCGAGGTATTGGAAGACATATATGGAGATCCTACAGAGCTGCATTTATGGAGAAAGAGATTTGTTGACAGAATTCAGAAGGATAACGAAAATATTCCTCAGTTCGCCAATGCCTTACAAGAAATAATGAGTGGACTACAGATAAAAGAGGAAAAGGAAAGAGGACAAACTACCACAGATTCTGCTGTGTGGCTGAGAGATCAGTTTATATGGGGATTAAGGAGCAACTTTATTAAAAGATCCTTAAAACAGAAAGTAGAATATTCTCCAAGTTTGAATTTCCGGACACTTCAAAGCTTAGCTATCAAGCTCAGTCAGGAGGAAGAAACCAATCAGCTGGGAACACTGCAACAAAACACCACTATGATTACTCATACAAATTCAGCAGTTGAATTCATAACCAATAATACTCAGGGGAAATTGAGAGAAATAAAAACAACACTCAAAGAACTAAGTGAAGAGTTAGCCAAAATGAAACAAAACATGGAGAAAACTGAACTCAGAACAGAAAATTCAAGGTGGAGATATAGAAACACGGAGGAATCAGGATGTTGGATCTGTCACCATAGTGATCACACTGCAAGAGACTGTGGAAGAGGTTTTCAGAGAAAATCAAGGAATTCTGCAGTGGTGGTCCGCATGGCAGGACAAAAGATGAAGGCTTCAGAGAAATGGAAGGAAGATAAGCTAAAGAGAAAAAATAAGGTCATCGCAACCAAAGTTCTAGGCATTGTCAAATGGTTTCATGTGCGAAATGGATACGGATTTTTAAATCGGAATGACACCAAAGAAGATGTGTTTGTGCACTGGTCTGCCATGAAGAAGAACAACCCCAGGCATTATCTTTGCAGTCTAAGAGATGGAGATTTGGTTGAATTTGACGTTGTGGAAGGACGGAAAGGTACAGAAGCCGCTAATTTAACTGGCCCTGGTGGAACTCCAGTTCAAGGTAGCATGGATGCAAGACGTTGGAGACCATATAAGCCTCAGGGACACTATGGTGATTATCACTTGAAGAGCTTCTTGTACAGCCAGAAACAAGGAGGAGCAAAATACCCTGTACAACCTACTTTATATGAAGAATTTAGACAGAGGTGTGATCCAGATTCATCTGTTCCTCAACCAGGAAGAACAACAAGTGATACTGAAAGTTTTCTGGAAGCTGGAACTAATGAAGGAAACAAAAGTAAGAATCCAGATGAACCTATTATTCATGCTCAGGGTAGAGCACCAGAAGATTTAGGCCATCAGAAGGCTGAAGACTGTGAAAGTAGTCGGATAAATAGAGAAATACCAGGACCTAGTCAGCAAGTAATGATTAACGACTTCTTAGTAGGAGATGAAGTATTACAACATAGAACAGATACTTCTCGAAGAAAGGAAGTGGAATCGTATTGGCAACCGATGCTACAACCTCAACGGCTCAAGCGTTCTAAACGGACACAGTGTTCATCGGAAACCATTCAGCTTACAAACGTCAAGGTAGCTCAAGGCAAAGAGTTTGAGAAGTCAGAGAAGGGAGAGCAAAGGTGCTCTACACAAACAGAACTAGACCACGAGTCAAAATGGAAAAATACTCAACATTCCCCACTTCCTGAACAGTTCGGATTATATGTAGACACTGTGACTTGGTTAAAAGAAAAATTGTAGGGACTACAATTTGAAAAAAAGGGGGTGAATGTAACCCTGTGTGTGTGTCATTGCAACAGACACACACACCAAGGGTTACAGATGCATTTACTTTTTGTGAAAGTGCTGCTGTAAAGGGAACCTGCAGGTGCTGTCAGGTGGAGCCCATGAGCAGGAAAGAAGAGAGAGAAGCTGGGCATGTGCAGGGAGGAAGTAACAGTTGAGTTTTACAGTTGAAGGCTAGTGAGGGGGAGGAGTCAAGTAGCCATGGAGACTGAGGTGATGAGGCAGCAAGAAATAAAGTGTGTCACGATACTATACTGTACTGCAGCAAGAAATACGCTTGATTTGTGAGGAAATAGAGTAGAGACACGGGAAGAGACCAGCCATTGGTGAGACGGTCTGAGCAAGGCAGAGCCACAGACAAGTAAGCACTTACCGGAAACTGAACTAAGGAAGAGAAAAAGAGCTGCAGACATTACATGAGAGGAGAGAGACCACTCACAGCTACAGGCCAGTAAAGAGCAGCAATACTGGAGAGATAAGCCAGAAGAGAAACAGTAAGCAATAAGAAAGAAAGACAAGGATATTAAAATGTACCTGTAACAGAGAGAGATAACAGAAAACAGCAGAGACATTACAGTGACACAGAGACAACAGGACAGAAATGCATACAAGAGTGACACAGAGCAACAAGTGACAGGATTACAGAAAAGGAGTGAAGACTGCAGTGCAGTGTCTGAAGAGATTGTGTGACAACAGCTGGCAGACAAAATACAGAGAATACAGCGGTGCTTCTTATACATTAAGTGATCATTCACAATTATCAATTCAACATATTTGTCTCATCCTGGATGTTGCTAGGTAACCACCAGACATTTCTCTACTTTCCCTTCTGTCCTATGCAAGAATTCAGATCCACTTTAAAAAGACAGCAGTGAAGAAGTGACAAATAGCAGAGTGCTGTGTATGGAAAATTCTGGCAAGTAAATGCTAATAAACTGAATTACTTATATGGTTCCTGAACTAGCCCTGATCCTAACAGGCTGAAGATAAGAAGTTTATGAATGTTTTGTCACTAAACTTTTTTTTTATCCATATCATTTAATACAAATATTTCTTAAAAAGAACTTGATTGGTGTCTGGAGGATTTCTTTACAGTTAAAGCATTATAGAGGTGTTACATTTGCACCTCTAAAATGCTTTAACTGTAAAGAAATCCTCCAGACACCAATCAGGTTCTTTTTAAGAAATATTTGTATTAAATCATATGAATAAAAAAGTTCAGTGACAAAACACATTCATAAACTTCTTCTTAGCAGATGAGTATAAGTAAGCCTCTTGTATACATCCGCCTGCTAGGATCAGGGCTAGCTCAGGAAACATATATGTGATACACTTTATTAGCATTAACTTGCCAGAATTTTCCTCACACAACACTCCGCTGTCTGCAACTTCTTCACAGCTGTCTTTTTAAAGTGGACCTGAATTCTTGCACAGGACAGAAGGAAACGTAGAGAAATGTCTGGCGGTTACCTAGCAACATCCAGGATGGGACAGAATATGTGAAATTGATGATTGTGAATGATCACTTAACATATAAGAAGCACCGCTCTCTCCACTGTATTTTGTCTGCCAGCTGTTATCACACAATCTCTTTAGACACTGCACTGCAGTCTTCACTCCTTTTCTTTAATCCTGTCACTTGTTTCTCTGTCTCACTCTTGTATGCTTTGCTGTCCTGCTGTCTCTGTGTCACTGTAATGTCTCTGCTGTTTTCTGTTATCTCTCTCTGTTACAGGTACATTTTAATTTCTTTGTCTTTCTTTCTTATTGCTTACTGTTTTTCTTCTGGCTTATCTCTCCAGTATTGCTGCTCTTTACTGGACTATAGTTGTGAGTGATCTCTCTCCTCTACTGTAATGTCTGCAGCTCTCTTTCTCTTCCTTAGTTTAGTTTTCAGTAAGGGTTCACTTGTCTGTGGCTCTGCCTTGCTCAGACTGTCTCACCAATGGCTGGTCTCTTCTTGTGTCTCTCCTCTATTTCCTCACAAATCAAGTGTATTTCTTGCTGCAGTACAGTATAGTCTCGTGACACACTTTTTTTTTGCTGCCTCATCACCTCAGTCTCCATGGCTACTTGACTCCTCCCCCTCACTAGCCTTCAACTGTAAAACTCAACTCTTACTTCCTCCCTGCACATGCCCAGCTTCTCTCTCCTCTTTCCTGCTCATGGGCTCCCCCTGGCGGCACCTGCAGGCTCCCTTTACAGCAGCACTTTCCACAAAAAGTCAATGCATCTGTAACCCTTGGTGTGTGTGTCTGTTGCAATGACACACACACAGGGTTACATTCACCCCCTTTTTTTCAAATTGTAGTCCCTACAATTTTTCTTTTAACCAAGTCACAGTGTCTATATATAATCCGAACTGTTCAGGAAGCGGGGAATGTTGAGTATTTTTCCATCGTGAGTCGTAGTCTAGTGGTGTTTGTGTAGAGCACCTTTGCTCTCCCTTCTCTGACTTCTCAAACTCTTTGTCTTGAGCTACCTTGACATTTGTAAGCTGAATGGTTTCCAATGAACACTGTGTCCGTTTAGAACGCTTGAGCCGTTGAGGTTGTGGCATCGGTTGCCAATACGATTCCACTTCCTTTCTTTGAGAAGTATCTGTTCTATGTTGTAATACTTCATCTCCTACTAAGAAGTCATTAATCATTACTTTCTGACTAGGTCCTGGTATTTCTTTATTTATCCAACTACTTTCTTCAGCCTTCTCATTGCCTAAATCTTCTGGTGCTCTACCCTGAGCATGAATAATAAGTTCCTCTGGAGTCTTATTTTTCTTTCCTTCATTAGTTCCAGCTTCCAGAAAGCTTCCAGTATCACTTGTTGTTCTTCCTGGTTGAGGAACAGATGAATCCTGATCACACCTCTGTCTAAATTCTTCATATAAAGTAGGTTGTACAGGGTTTGTTGCTCCTCCTTGTTTCTTGCTGTACAAGAAGCTCTTCAAGTGATAATCACCATAGTTTCCCCGAGGCTTATATGGAATCCAACATCTTGCATCCTTGCTACCTTGAACTGGAGTACCACCAGGACCAGTTAAATTAGCGGCCTCTGTTCCTTTCCTTCCTTTCACAATGTCAAATTCAACTGATTCTCCATGTCTTAGACTGTGAAGATAATGCCTGGGGTTGTTCTTCCTAATGGCTGACCAGTGCACAAACACATCTTCTTTGGTGTCATTCCGATTTATAAATCCATAGCCATTTCGCACATGAAACCATTTAACAGTTCCTAGAACTTTGGGTGTGATGACCTTATTTTTCCTCTTTAATGCATTATCCTTCCATTTCTCTGAGGCCTTCTTGTCTTGTCCTGCCATGCGGGCTACCACTGCAGCATTCTTTAATTTTCTCTGAAAGCTTCGTGCACAGTCTCTAGCAATATGGCCACTATGGTGACAGATCCAACATCCAGATTCCTCTGTGTTTCTATATCTCCACCTTGGATAATCTCTTTTGAATCCATTTTTCTCCATGTATAGTTTCACTTTGGTCAACTCTTCACTTAGTTCTTTGAGTGTTGTTTTTACTTCTCTGAATTCCCCCTCAGTATTATTGATTTTGACTTCAACTGCTGAATTCTTATGAGTAATCATAGTGGTGTTTTGTTGCAGTGTTCCCAGCTGATTGGCTTCTTCCTCCTGACTGAGCTTGATAGCTAAGCTTTGAAGTTTCTGGAAATTCAAACTTGGATGATATTCTACTTTCTGTTTTAAGAATCTTTTAATAAAGTTGCTCCTTAATCCCCATATAAACTGATCTCTCAGCCACACAGCAGAATCTGTGATACTTTGTCCTCTTTCCTTTTCCTCTTTTATCTGTAATCCACTCATTATTTCTTGTAAGGCATTGGCGAACTTAGGAATATTTTCGTTATCCTTCTGAATTCTATCAACAAATCTCTTTCTCCACAAATGCAGGTCTGTAGGATCTCCATATATGTCTTCCAATACCTCGATAATTTGTTTCAGCGATACTGGTGTGGGCAATTTAGCATTAATTACTGTTCGTTGAGCATCTCCCTCCAAGGTTATCATTGCTATTTCCATATGCAGCTCTATGGGCACTTTATAAGCCTGCACAGCACTCTCTATTCTTTCACTCCACTCTCTCAGGGCCATATTATAACCATTGAACCTTGGTAGATATGCAGCTAACATCCCAATAGCGGTCATGGTAAACACTGATGTGTAGCTTGCTGACCATTCTCCTGCAGCCTGAGTAGCTGAAGCATCATTTCTGGTGGATAGTGTAGGCTGAGATTCCATCTTCCAGTTTTAAGGCACTTAGGTAATATCCTGCCGACTGTACGCCAAATGTAACACCTCTAAAATGCTTTAACTGTAAAGAAATCCTCCAGACACCAATCAGGTTCTTTTTAAGAAATATTTGTATTAAATCATATGAATAAAAAAGTTCAGTGACAAAACACATTCATAAACTTCTTCTTAGCAGATGAGTATAAGTAAGCCTCTTGTATACATCCGCCTGCTAGGATCAGGGCTAGCTCAGGAAACATATATGTGATACACTTTATTAGCATTAACTTGCCAGAATTTTCCTCACACAACACTCCGCTGTCTGCAACTTCTTCACAGCTGTCTTTTTAAAGTGGACCTGAATTCTTGCACAGGACAGAAGGAAACGTAGAGAAATGTCTGGCGGTTACCTAGCAACATCCAGGATGGGACAGAATATGTGAAATTGATGATTGTGAATGATCACTTAACATATAAGAAGCACCGCTCTCTCCACTGTATTTTGTCTGCCAGCTGTTATCACACAATCTCTTTAGACACTGCACTGCAGTCTTCACTCCTTTTCTTTAATCCTGTCACTTGTTTCTCTGTCTCACTCTTGTATGCTTTGCTGTCCTGCTGTCTCTGTGTCACTGTAATGTCTCTGCTGTTTTCTGTTATCTCTCTCTGTTACAGGTACATTTTAATTTCTTTGTCTTTCTTTCTTATTGCTTACTGTTTTTCTTCTGGCTTATCTCTCCAGTATTGCTGCTCTTTACTGGACTATAGTTGTGAGTGATCTCTCTCCTCTACTGTAATGTCTGCAGCTCTCTTTATCTTCCTTAGTTTAGTTTTCAGTAAGGGTTCACTTGTCTGTGGCTCTGCCTTGCTCAGACTGTCTCACCAATGGCTGGTCTCTTCTTGTGTCTCTCCTCTATTTCCTCACAAATCAAGTGTATTTCTTGCTGCAGTACAGTATAGTCTCGTGACACACTTTTTTTTTGCTGCCTCATCACCTCAGTCTCCATGGCTACTTGACTCCTCCCCCTCACTAGCCTTCAACTGTAAAACTCAACTCTTACTTCCTCCCTGCACATGCCCAGCTTCTCTCTCCTCTTTCCTGCTCATGGGCTCCCCCTGGCGGCACCTGCAGGCTCCCTTTACAGCAGCACTTTCCACAAAAAGTCAATGCATCTGTAACCCTTGGTGTGTGTGTCTGTTGCAATGACACACACACAGGGTTACACTTGGGCTTGAAAAGACATCACAGAAGACTGACTCAGCTATAATCATTCTGGGCAAAGCTAGACTGAATGCTCAGTCGGGGAATGTTATCAGAGCTGATAGCAGGCAGACTGAGCAGTGAAGAATGAAACAAAGAGCAGAGTAGGTGTTTACTGTCATGTTCCCATTGATATATATGGTAAAATACATGAGGGTGCTTCGTCTCTGGTTCTCTTTAAGGACCACAGGCTTTAACCCCCCAAGTGACCAGGCTATTTTTTTTACAAATTAGGCCACTGCAGCTTTAAGGGTTTGCTGCAGGGCCATACGACTCAGCACACAAGTGATTACTAGTGTTGGGCGAACAGTGTTCGCCACTGTTCGGGTTCTGCAGAACATCACCCTGTTCGGGTGATGTTCAGGTTCGGCCGAACACCTGACGGTGTTCGGCCAAACTGTTCGGCCATATGGCCGAACTAAGAGCGCATGGCCGAACGTTACCCGAACGTTCGGCTAGCGCTGTGATTGGCCGAACGGGTCACGTGTAGTGTTGGGCGAACATCTAGATGTTCGGGTTCGGGCCGAACATGGCCGAACTCCGAACATAATGGAAGTCAATGGGGACCCGAACTTTCGTGCTTTGTAAAGCCTCCTTATATGCTACATACCCCAAATTTACAGGGTATGTGCACCTTGGGAGTGGGTACAAGAGGAAAAAAAATTTAGCAAAAAGAGCTTATAGTTTTTGAGAAAATCGATTTTAAAGTTTCAAAGGGAAAACTGTCTTTTAAATGCGGGAAATGTCTGTTTTCTTTGCACAGGTAACATGCTTTTTGTCGGCATGCAGTCATAAATGTAATACATATAAGAGGTTCCAGGAAAAGGGACCGGTAACGCTAACCCAGCAGCAGCACACGTGATGGAACAGGAGGAGGGTGGCGCAGGAGGAGAAGGCCACGCTTTGAGACACAACAACCCAGGCCTTGCATGAGGACAAGAAGCGTGCGGATAGCAATTTGCGTTTTGTCGCCATGCAGTCATAAATGTAATACAGATGAGAGGTTTAATAAACAGGGACCGGAAACGCTAACCCATCACAGATGTTCATTGTTCATGTTACTTGGTTGGGGTCCGGGAGTGTTGCGTAGTCGTTTCCAATCCAGGATTGATTCATTTTAATTTGAGTCAGACGGTCTGCATTTTCTGTGGAGAGGCGGATACGCCGCCGATCTGTGACGATGCCTCCGGCAGCACTGAAACAGCGTTCCGACATAACGCTGGCTGCCGGGCAAGCCAGCACCTCTATTGCGTACATTGCCAGTTTGTGCCAGGTGTCTAGCTTCGATACCCAATAGTTGAAAGGTGCAGATGGATTGTTCAACACAGCTACGCCATCTGACATGTAGTCCTTGACCATCTTCTCCAGGCGATCGGTGTTGGAGGTGGATCTGCACGCTTGCTGTTCTGTGTGCTGCTGCATGGGTGTCAGAAAATTTTCCCACTCCAAGGACACTGCCGATACCATTCCCTTTTGGGCACTAGCTGCGGCTTGTGTTGTTTGCTGCCCTCCTGGTCGTCCTGGGTTTGCGGAAAGTCAGTCTGTCGGCGTACAACTGGCTAGAGGAGGGGGAGGATGTCAATCTCCTCTCTAAAGTCTCCACAAGGGCCTGCTGGTATTCTTCCATTTTGACCTGTCTGGCTCTTTCTTCAAGCAGTTTTGGAACATTGTGTTTGTACCGTGGATCCAGAAGGGTATAAACCCAGTAATTGGTGTTGTCCAGAATGCGCACAATGCGTGGGTCACGTTCAATGCAGTCCTAGGCTGAAGAGGTCATAGCCTAGGGTCACAAAACCTGTTTATTTGGGCAATTTCAATGGTGGCGAGTCTGACGTACATAAATCGCAGCAATGGCCGTTAGCAACGTCTGAATCTCACGAAATGTCTCATGCAGGTAGAAGACATATTGTTAGACTTGGGCTCCAAAGATGGGGTCCCTACATCTCTGCAAACCAGAGTTACAGGGCTCCAAATTTGGTAAAATCCCCCATAGGCTTTCATTGGGCCTCCTATTTACAGTTCCAAAATCTCACATCTTTTCAAAGGGCAATTACTCAGCAGTGGCAAATTTTCTAGCATTGTAGGGACCCTTAGGGGGAACATTACTGGTGAGTTTCGGGCCCCTAGGCCAAAGAGGTCATAGCCTAGGGTCACAAAAACCTGTTTATTTGGGCTATTTCAATGGTAGTGATGGTGACGTACATAAATCGCAGCAATGGCCGTTAGCAAAGTCTGAATCTCACGAAATGTCTCATGCAGGTAGAAGACATATTGTTAGATTTGGATTCCAAAGATGGGGTCCCTACATCTCTGCAAACCAGAGTTACAGGGGTCCAAAATTGGTAAAATCCCCCATAGGATTTCATTGCCTCCCTATTTCACTTTCCAAAATCTCACATCTTTTCAAAGGGCAATGGCTCAGCAGTACCAAATTTTCTAGCATTGTAGGGACCCTTAGGGGGAACATGACTGGTGAGTTTCGGGCCCCTAGGCCGAAGAGGTCATAGCCTAGGGTCACAAAAACCTGTTTATTTGGGCTATTTCAATGGTAGTGATGGTGGCGTACATAAATCTCAGCAATGGCCGTTAGCAAAGTCTGAATCTCACGAAATGTCTCATGCAGGTAGAAGACATATTGTTAGACTTGGATTCCAAAGATGGGGTCCCTACATCTCTGCAAACCAGAGTTACAGGGGTCCAAAATTGGTAAAATCCCCCATAGGATTTCATTGGGCCTCCTATTTACCGTTCCAAAATCTCACACCATTTCAAAGGGCAATGGCTCAGTCAGCAGTGGCAAAACTCACCAGTCATGATCCCCCTAAGGGTCCCTACAATGCTAGAAAATTTGGTACTGCTGAGCCATTGCCCTTTGAAAAGATGTGAGATTTTGGAAAGTGAAATAGGGAGGCAATGAAATCCTATGGGGGATTTTACCAATTTTGGACCCCTGTAACTCTGGTTTGCAGAGATGTAGGGACCCCATCTTTGGAATCCAAGTCTAACAATATGTCTTCTACCTGCATGAGACATTTCGTGAGATTCAGACTTTGCTAACGGCCATTTCTGAGATTTATGTACGCCACCATCACTACCATTGAAATAGCCCAAATAAACAGGTTTTTGTGACCCTAGGCTATGACCTCTTCGGCCTAGGGGCCCGAAACTCACCAGTCATGTTCCCCCTAAGGGTCCCTACAATGCTAGAAAATTTGGTACTGCTGAGTAATTGCCCTTTGAAAAGATGTGAGATTTTGGAACTGTAAATAGGAGGCCCAATGAAAGCCTATGGGGGATTTTACCAAATTTGGAGCCCTGTAACTCTGGTTTGCAGAGATGTAGGGAACCCATCTTTG
Source organism: Hyperolius riggenbachi (assembly GCF_040937935.1). Taxonomy (NCBI): domain Eukaryota; kingdom Metazoa; phylum Chordata; class Amphibia; order Anura; family Hyperoliidae; genus Hyperolius; species Hyperolius riggenbachi. Next base: position 502,984,187 of record NC_090647.1, read on the forward strand.
GAGCCCAAGTCTAACAATATGTCTTCTACCTGCATGAGACATTTCGTGAGATTCAGACGTTGCTAACGGCCATTGCTGCGATTTATGTACATCAGACTCGCCACCATTGAAATTGCCCAAATAAACAGGTTTTGTGACCCTAGGCTATGACCTCTTCGGCCTAGGACTGCATTGAACGCGACCCACGCATTGTGCGCATTCTGGACAACACCAATTACTGGGTTTATACCCTTCTGGATCCACGGTACAAACACAATGTTCCAAAACTGCTTGAAGAAAGAGCCAGACAGGTCAAAATGGAAGAATACCAGCAGGCCCTTGTGGAGACTTTAGAGAGGAGATTGACATCCTCCCCCTCCTCTAGCCAGTTGTACGCCGACAGACTGACTTCCGCAAACCCAGGACGACCAGGAGGGCAGCAAACAACACAAGCCGCAGCTAGTGCCCAAAAGGGAATGGTATCGGCAGTGTCCTTGGAGTGGGAAAATTTTCTGACACCCATGCAGCAGCACACAGAACAGCAAGCGTGCAGATCCACCTCCAACACCGATCGCCTGGAGAAGATGGTCAAGGACTACATGTCAGATGGCGTAGCTGTGTTGAACAATCCATCTGCACCTTTCAACTATTGGGTATCGAAGCTAGACACCTGGCACAAACTGGCAATGTACGCAATAGAGGTGCTGGCTTGCCCGGCAGCCAGCGTTATGTCGGAACGCTGTTTCAGTGCTGCCGGAGGCATCGTCACAGATCGGCGGCGTATCCGCCTCTCCACAGAAAATGCAGACCGTCTGACTCAAATTAAAATGAATAAATCCTGGATTGGAAACGACTACGCAACACTCCCGGACCCCAACCAAGTAACATGAACAATGAACATCTGTGATGGGTTAGCGTCCCTGTTTATTGAACCTCTCATCTGTATTACATTTATGACTGCATGGCGACAAAACGCAAATTGCTATCCGCACGCTTCTTGTCCTCATGCAAGGCCTGGGTTGTTGTGTCTCAAAGCGTGGCCTTCTCCTCCTGCGCCACCCTCCTCCTGTTCCATCACGTGTGCTGCTGCTGGGTTAGCGTTACCGGTCCCTTTTCCTGGAACCTCTTATATGTATTACATTTATGACTGCATGCCGACAAAAAGCATGTTACCTGTGCAAAGAAAACAGACATGTCCCGCATTTAAAAGACAGTTTTCCCTTTGAAACTTTAAAATCGATTTTCTCAAAAACTATAAGCTCTTTTTGCTAAATTTTTTTTCCTCTTGTACCCACTCCCAAGGTGCACATACCCTGTAAATTTGGGGTATGTAGCATGTAAGGAGGCTTTACAAAGCACAAAAGTTCGGGTCCCCATTGACTTCCATTATGTTCGGAGTTCGGGTCGAACACCCGAACATCGCGGCCATGTTCGGCCTGTTCGGCCCGAACCCGAACATCTAGATGTTCGCCCAACACTAGTGATTACCCCCCCCCCCCCCTTTTTCTGCCCACCTACAGATATTTCTGTTGGTGGGCTCTCATCCCTACTGGGATGTTTATTTATTTATTTTCTATACTAAATTTGCTTTTTTCTTTTTTTAAATTTCACTTTGGACCCTCCCTCCCCCCGCCAGCCAATCCATGCGATCAGCTCTCATAGACACCAGCCTATGAGAGCCGATCGCTCTTGTGCCTCCAGAGGGGACAGACAAGTGTCATAACTGTCCCCAGTACAGCGCTGCTGTAGATCGCAGCGCTTTACAATGTAAATAGACAGCGGTTTTGCCGTCTAACAGTCTCCTAACCGCTGGGAGACGGATCATTCAAGCGGGGATGCACGATCCCCTGCAATCTCCACCCCAGGACTTCACGCCAATTGGCATTGAGCGGTCCTGGGGCTGCCGCCGTGTTCACTCCAATTGGCGTGGAGTGGTTGGCAAGACGTTAATAGTGCCTACATCTAAGGGCTCCATGACAGTTTTGCTATGGCTCCCCATGATCTCTAGCAATGCCACTGGCTGTGGGTCCCAGGCCTAAGAGACTTTATTTTTGCTGCTACAGCAAAACAACACTCTGTTCTGTTAGCTAAACCTTACCAAGTACAGGTGGGGCACATAATAAAGCTGAAATGGTTATGTTCAGTGGCGTAACTAGAGGGGAGCAGCCCCTGCCATCGCAAGGGGGCCCAGAGCTGTGGGGGGCCTCAACTACCAACTTATCATTTCATATATTTCTGATAGAAAAATGAAAAAAGTATTTTCCAATTTCTAGTAAATATGCAATAAATAACAGACGTTCCCTTTAGTACTGGAAAATATATTTATCTCCATGACTGCTATCAGGAGATATTGTTTTGTGAAGTTGAGCTTGTCTGCTGCTCTGTATGAGGTCACAGCGTGCGTTCAATTTGTACGCACCGCTCTGCAGTCTATCGGCAGCCAAGAAATACTCACAGAACCTGATAAAGCAAGCTGCATTACTACTACGTATTACATGTAATGAGTAGAAAATCTGAAATTATCAGACAATAATCTTTCTTAGGCCTCTTGCACGCTACATGCAATTCCGATTTTTTATTTGACCCGAGTTTTGATTCCGATTAAAAAAAACGTACTGCATGTTGAATAAAAAATCGGATGTATAAAAAATTGGAATCGCATGTAGTGTGCAAGAGGCCTTAAAGGGAACCTTAAGTTAGAGGGATGTGGATGTTTCCTTTTAAACAATGCCAGTTGCCTGGCAGTCCTGCTGATCTCTTTAGCTGCAGTAGTGGGTGAATCACACAGTCTGACTTCAGTCAGAGCACCTGATCTGCATGCTTGTTGAGGGGGTGTGGCTGAAAGTATTAGAGACACAGGATCAGCAGGAGAGTCAGGCAACTGGTATTATTTTAAAAGGAAAAATCCATATCCTTCTCAGTTTAGGTTCCCTTTAAAGTAAAAATGTATTTATTTTTGAAAAGAAAAACAAAACAAAACAATCCCTTGAGTTCTGCTGTATAATTTATTAGGAGTAATGACAATGCTTATTTCATACCTCCCAACTTTTTGAGATGAGAAACCGGGACACTTAAGCCACACCCCTGACACACACCCAACCACACCCCCTGACACACCCCTAGTCAATGATAATATATATATATATATATATATATATATATATATATATATATATATATATATATATATATCTGCAATTATTTATTAAAAAGAAGGGTGAGGGTGACCATGGGTGTGGAGGTGAAAAAAAAGGATCGAGGCATCAGCCGGCGGCTGTGGTGTGTGGGATGCGGGTCTGGGGGATAAGATTGTCCCTCCCTCCCTCCGAATGTGCCCCCCAGTGTCCCCCTGTATGCAGAGATAAGAGCGCAGCGGAGCGGGCAGTCTTACCATTCCTCCTCGTACCGGGCATCTCTTGCTCTTCTCCGCTTCCTGCTTCCTGTGACATCACAGGAAGTAGATGGAAGCAAGAGAGATGCCCGGTACGAGGAGGAATGGTAAGACTGCCCGCTCCGCTGCGCTCTTATCTCTGCATACATGGGAACACTGGGGGGGCACATTCGGAGGGAGGGAGGGACAATCTTATCCCCCAGACTCGCATCCCACACACCACAGTCGCCGGCTGGCGCCCCGATCATTTTTTTCACCTCCGCTGCCTGCCGGGACACAAGGGGGGGTATCCCGGGACAGCGGGACCCCTCCCCCAACCCGTGACCGTCCCGGCGAAAACGAGACGGTTGGGGCCCCTGTTATTTTAAGCTGCTTACTTGTCTTTGTATGTGTGCATAGGAAAGACAGTTATTCCACAGCAGCGCGACTGTTATGCTGGGTACACACAATGCGTTTTTACGGTCGATTTCCCATTCGATCGTTTTTCGATTTGTTTTTATGCTCAATTTCCCGCTCGATTCTCTTATCTTTTCTTATCAATTTCCATTCACTTGTATGAGAAATCGCCTTCCTGGCACACACACTACTCTCCTCATCCACGTCCTTATTCGACCGGTGGCACCTGCCTCAACTAATCAGACAGGGGTGCTGGTAGTAGACAGACCAGCCAATCACAGCCGCCTGCTGCTCCTTTTGCTAACTTTCTGCTATTCGATAAGTAGCATTGACATCTGATAGGTCACTGCTACTGATCGAGTGCAGTGATTGGGCCAATGATGGTGCCTTGGAGACGGTGCTGTGCTAGCAAAAGGAGCAGCGGGTGGCTGTGATTGGCCAGTCTGGTGCCAGCACCCACTTCTTATTGGTTGCGTGACAAAGCTTCCTCTTATGACTGGCCGTGGTGATCTCTCGTCGGTGAAGGGGTTTATACGGGGGGGGGGTATATATAATGCGAGGTACTATTTGTTACATTTCAACTACTTGCTTCCAGTTACAGTAACCCTCACCTCAGGTAGAATACCGTAATCTATGGGCCTAACACTACCCATATCTGCACCCCTAACACTAAAGCTAGAGACGCACTGGGGTTCACTGCTGTGCTTTGCCATCGCGCAAGTGCTTTGTCCAGCAATCCATGGAGCAAATGCCATTTACAATATTTGGTTTTCTGATGGAATAAATAAATTACAGGTGTCCCAATGTCCTAGGTGCTTTTCAAGCCTCAGTCAAAGAAGCACCTATGACCTCTTGTGCTAGGTGGCAGGGCCACAAACCATAAGCCTTATCCTTTGTATTAAGGCGTAATAGCTTCCAAAATGCTGCAAGTTGCCCTAATCACAATCACTCAAATGGGATCCCCTCAATAAACTTGCTTTGGAAAAGTGCTTTTTGGAACCGGTGATCCAAAAACACCGCCAAAAGCACTCAAATGGGTCCCAGGCCTCCCCACCCCTAGGATACGGATATCTGTACACTAGCATTAAAGAATACTTCTTTCTCCACACCTGACACTTGCCTCCCTCCCACCTAATACTAGCCCTCATTGCTTAGCTATATTACAGCTGAATCCCCTTATTCGCCAAGTAAGTTTGCACCTACAAGGAATTTGTCTTGGCAGTTGCTTAACAAACACAAACAAAAACAATACAAGGACAGACAGTGTGTATATTACAAGTCAAGGACATTATGCAAGTATAGTGTCAGTAAGCAATGTGAGAATTGTTCATTTACAGTTATGTGGTGATTACTTTCAAGTCCTAGCAGTTCTAACGTGGTTCAGCATTAAGTATGGCTACCGCTTGAGGAAAAAAGCTGTTCCTGTGCCTAGAGGTTTTGGTAGCGATTGACCGGAATCTTACTCCTGAAGGCATGCGCTGGAAGATGGAGTGAGCTGGGTGAGAGGGGTCAGAGGCAATTTTGGTTGCTCTCTTTCTACACCTGCTAGCATAAAGATCCTGCAGTGAAGGCTGTAGCTTACCTTCACTGCAGGATCTTTACGCTAGCAGGTGTAGAAAGAGAGCAACCAAAATTGCCTCTGACCCCTCTCACCCAGCTCATTCCATCTTCCAGCGCATGCCTTCAGGAGTAAGATTCCGGTCAATCGCTACCAAAACCTCTAGACACAGGAACAGCTTTTTTCCTCAAGACAAGCGGTAGCCATACTTAATGCTGAACCACGCTAGAGCTGCTTGGACTTGAAAGTAATCACCACATAACTGTAAATGAACAATTCTCACATTGCTTACTGCCACTATACTTGCATAATGTCCTTGACTTGTAATATACACACCGTCTGTCCTTGTATTGTTTTTGTTTGTGTTTGTTAAGCAACTGCCAAGACAAATTCCTTGTAGGTGCAAACTTACTGGGCGAAATAAAATTGATTCTGATTCTGATTCCGAAGAGAGACTGAAATCACAATGAAAATCAGTTTTTAACTTTTATTCATTGCCAGACCTAAAACGCCGCTATCCCGCAGCAGAATAAGGGTTCTATCACCCACAAATCCCCGGGCACATTGCAGGGAGTGCTTCCTGATTAAGGCAGAGCTTAGGGCTGTAGCTCTGCCTCTCATCGCATCAATCCATGCTGATCGCTGCCTCTCCCCGCCCCTCTCAGTATTCTTTCACTGAGAGGGGCGGGGGAGAGGCAGAGATCCGCGGTGGATTGACGCGAATGGAGGCAGAGCTGCATCTCAAAGCTCTGCCTCCCTGGGAAGCAAAATCCACGACCAGGAAAGTCATGGATTTTTGCCCTAGGATTTGAGGGTGATAAATCCTTGTTCTAGCTGCATTTTAGGTCTGGCAATGATCCTTAAACGAAATAAAAGGTAAAAACTGAGTTTTATAGTGGCTTCAGAGTCTCTTTAATACCCTCTCATGCTAAAGTACTGACCTTGCCACTATATGAGTTTGGCTACACTGTGGCCAAATACATAAATGTTCCTTGCCCTTGGCTATGGTTTGTGCTCAAAATAATGGCTGGATTGCATTGCCGTTCGGCGCTGTTTCTTTGTTGCTGCCCAGGCAAGGCACCTTTTCTCTCCCTATCCAAGTCTATTGAACGGAAAGATCACAACCAACATCAATTAGTTTTGTGGGCACCTATAAATATTGATGGGTTACATACAAAAAATTTTGTTTCTCAAATTTTGTAAAGTATACACAAAACAATATTAGGCCATACATCTCCCTGGCCTAAACTCACTGCACTCCCAAAACAAATCCTTCCAATAACAGTTTTGAGGGATGTGTATTGACTTTATACACATCCTACTGTTTATGCCTAGCCTGGGTCTTAAAAGGATACATGCAGGCAGTTTAAAAAAATAAAAATCCACTTACCTGGGAATTCCTCCACAGGATGGCTGCCAGGGGCTGGAGGAAGCCCCAGGTAAGTGGATTTTGATTTTTTTAAACTGCCTGGACTTATCCTTCAAATGATAGAATATTGCTATGGAAATAAAATCAGTTGCAACGATCAACACAGCAGTGCCCATTTAGTTGTTAACATTACCATTCATCCCTTTCTTAAAGGGGCACTACAGCGAAAAACTGTAAAATTTAGAATATGTACAAACATATACAAATAAGAAGTACATTTTTCCAGAGTAAAATGAGCCATAAATTACTTTTCTACTATGTTGCTGTCACTTACAGTAGGTAGTAGAAATCTGACAGAAATGACAGGTTTTGGACTATGACGCCGTATGATGTAAACAGCGGGGATTTCTTCCCCGCGTGTTTACATTTAGCCTGCGAGCCGTGATCGGCGGCTCGCAGACTGTTCATGGAGGCACCCTCTGTGAACTGACATGGAACGTTCGAGCGGCCGTTTCCATGTAATTCCACTTACGAGTACGACCAGCCGCCGCCTATCGGCGTTAGGCGGTCGTTAAAGTGGTTAATAACGTTTCTATAGTTATCATTATGGTGACGAGGTATGTAGTATTCAGGAAACATTATACCTCAGGCAAACCTAACGTTTACTCTTCTGTTTTTAAGTTAACTCTTCAATCCTTAAAATAACTCCAGAATTCTAACGTTAAAGAGGACGGCAGGGGGCCGAAACCGGTCGGGTTGAGAGCGGGCATACATGACAGAGAGTGCCAATTGGTGAGGTGCCTAGTACCACTATAGTGGGAAGCGAGAATTGCCGGTGGGTCCTATGGGAAATAGGACCCACAAATGTGAGTACCTGTACATTTTTTTGCACTTCGTTGATTAATAAAAGTGGATCTGTTTTTGGAACTGAGGGAGTCCCCCGTATCTCTGGTTTATATCTCCCTGGTGTGAGTGTCTACAGAGTGTCACCAAACAGGAGAGGAGGGACGGCCCTATATCACTTGGGACTACTGGAACTTCAGCGCAGCAGTTTACTGTATGTTGGATTGTTGGAGACTGAGGATAGAGTCTTTTCTGCTAGCAGCTGGTTCGCAAATCGTTGAGAAGGGGCACCTGTACTCATTACTTTACATTTATGTTAATTAACTGCGTGTGAAAATAACTACAGAGGAGGTAACTTAAGGAATGGAGAGATAAGATAACTGTAAGGCTTGGTGGTGTATTCTCCACAGTCAGCATGCAACGCATGAGCTGACGTGGAGGAGGTACACACACTAGCACAAGGAAACAGGCTATCCCTAGTATAGTGGAGGGGAGGACTGACTCCAAAAGGAGATTGTGGCGCACAGAGCCGGTGCAGATCCGACAGCCACAAACAATGCTTTCGCTATAACGTCTCAGCGCAAAGTAGTGCTGAGCGCATAAACCAGAACTGAGGAGATCAGGACAGGTAGACAGAATGAACGCTTGCTAGCTAGCCGCTACTTAGTGACAGCAAGCGTCCACAACAAGACAGACTGGAATGAGGCAGCCAATGTGTAGCGGCGATGGCGTGCCTCACAAAGACAGGACAGGATAGTCAGGAAATAGCAGGATCAAGATAGATGAACGTAACACAGATAAATATACAATAAGTATGATTTCCTAGCGTATTACAATTACAGCTATCAATGAAACTATTTGTAACGTCTGACTAACATATGTATATTCAACACACACAAGCAATAGAACACAGCAATACATGCATGCAGCTACATTTAAGTCGTCAGCAGGTGCTCGTCAGCCAATCAGGATGCACTGTCATACACCCTTTACCTGCCATACCACATCTAGCAGCCATTAGCATTCAGGTGGGAGGCTTCAGTTGGACGCAAATCGCAAGATTGTGTCGCTAGCAGGACCGCCCCGTGCAGGCATTCCTCCCACAGGGGTCCCTCCCTAACCGCTCACCTGTCTGCCATGTCCTAGAGCTGAAAAAAAACGTTTAAAAACACACGATTGGTTCGCACGATGGCCAGGGGCCCCGGACCTCTCTCACTGGCCGGGGCCCCAAGGCCAATGCGCGATACCTGGAGGGGAGTGCAGGTGGGCCTGGACCTCTCACACCCAGGCTCTGGACCTCTCACATCCAGAAAACCCACCAACACTGCCTCCATACTGAATGCTAAATTCGACACACACAAGCAATAGAACACAGCAATACATGCATGCAGCTACATTTAAGTCGTCAGCAGGTGCTCGTCAGCCAATCAGGATGCACTGTCATACACCCTTTACCTGCCATACCACATCTAGCAGCCATTAGCATTCAGGTGGGAGGCTTCAGTTGGCCGCAAATCGCAAGATTGCGTCGCTAGCAGGACCGCCCCGTGCAGGCATTCCTCCCACAGGGGTCCCTCCCTAACCGCTCACCTGTCTGCCATGTCCTAGAGCTGAAAAAAAACGTTTAAAAACACACGATTGGTTCGCACGATGGCCAGGGGCCCCGGACCTCTCTCACTGGCCGGGGCCCCAAGGCCAATGCGTGATACCTGGAGGGGAGTGCAGGTGGGCCTGGACCTCTCACACCCAGGCTCTGGACCTCTCACATCCAGAAAACCCACCAACACTGCCTCCATACTGAATGCTAAATTCGACACACACAAGCAATAGAACACAGCAATACATGCATGCAGCTACATTTAAGTCGTCAGCAGGTGCTCGTCAGCCAATCAGGATGCACTGTCATACACCCTTTACCTGCCATACCACATCTAGCAGCCATTAGCATTCAGGTAGGAGGCTTCAGTTGTACGCAAATCGCAAGATTGCGTCGCTAGCAGGACCGCCCCGTGCAGGCATTCCTCCCACAGGGGTCCCTCCCTAACCGCTCACCTGTCTGCCATGTCCTAGAGCTGAAAAAAAACGTTTAAAAACACACGATTGGTTCGCACGATGGCCAGGGGCCCCGGACCTCTCTCACTGGCCGGGGCCCCAAGGCCAATGCGCGATACCTGGAGGGGAGTGCAGGTGGGCCTGGACCTCTCACACCCAGGCTCTGGACCTCTCACATCCAGAAAACCCACCAACACTGCCTCCATACTGAATGCTAAATTCGACACACACAAGCAATAGAACACAGCAATACATGCATGCAGCTGCATTTAAGTCGTCAGCAGGTGCTCGTCAGCCAATCAGGATGCACTGTCATACACCCTTTACCTGCCATACCACATCTAGCAGCCATTAGCATTCAGGTGGGAGGCTTCAGTTGGACGCAAATCGCAAGATTGCGTCGCTAGCAGGACCGCCCCGTGCAGGCATTCCTCCCACAGGGGTCCCTCCCTAACCGCTCACCTGTCTGCCATGTCCTAGAGCTGAAAAAAAAAAGAGAGGTCCGGGGCCCCTGGCCATCGTGCGAACCAATCGTGTGTTTTTTAACATATGTATATATCGGCAATGAACCGATATATGACATAAGCAGGAACACTGACTTAGGACTGGAACGATACAGGGAACAGGACTCAGAAGGATTCGCTATCTCTTCGCAGAGATGAACGCAATCCACAAACGGTAACAGGACAGGATTCAGAAGGATTCGTTATCTCCTCGCAGAGATGACGCAATCCACAAACAGGACCAGGAACAGGATAACTAGCTCAGCACGGGTGATCACGATACGCGCAACCACCAAAACGTGCTGGAACTGACTAACTGAACACAGGATATAAACAGTTCGTGTACGTATATATCAGCGTCACTGATGTATCAACGTAACACGAATACAAGGAAAATAATAAACGTGCTGGTATGCATATATATGGGCAATGAACCAATATATGATGCAAAACCAGCAAAGTATCTTTAGAACAAGAAACACGATCGGGGGCTGAAGCGACAGCAAGACAGGCTTAAACTGAAGCTATGAAAACCCGAGGAGTCCTGCAGGAAGCAGATCTTTATACTGAGGTCATCTAATGGGAGCAGACATGCAGATTCCCACACAGGTGAATGATAATCAGTCACAAGCTGACAGCAGGGAAAGGCAGACAAAGCTATGCAGCTTGCATGGAAAGAGATCAGAACTGCCTGAGCTGCAGCACTACTACTTCCAGCAATACCTGCTGCAGCAGCGATCATTACAGTACCCCCGCCCTTAAAGGCGGATACCAGACGCCTCTCAAAACTGACCTTCCCACGGAGACAACCTAACTGATAATTCATGATGACCGGGACAGCCCGGCAAGACCAAATTCCAGAATCAGTCATCACAAGACTGGACCCATCAGAACCAGAACCTACAGAACCATGCCCATCAGTACTACAAGTCTCAGTGTGACACCCATCAGAACCATGATTTCCAGAAGAAAGCCCCCCGAAGCTCTCTGAGCGATACCCACTGCCTTCCAGGGACCGTCCAAAAATGCCAAAGCCTTTGCAATGCCCACCGGAACTGTCTTTACCAACACAAAACCCACTGTTGAACCAGTCCAAGGTACCAGGACAAGCTTCCTCAGAGATCTCCCAGAACACTTTAAAGCTCCAAAGAGATCCCAAAAGGTCAGAACGCCCTTTAGGCTCACATGGAGAACTATCAAGAATCCCCATGGAACCTATGGCAATTCCCGAGTCAGGGTTACAAGGACAAACATCAAGATCAGGGCTTTCAGGGACCAGAACCATCTCTGGGCATGCAGGCAGACTGGCAACATCAGAACATGTCTCCCCTAAGGAAGCATCCGAGTATGCTAACTCCTTAGACACACTTGGGCATTCTGGCACACAAAGCACATCTGGGCACACTGGCACAAGAGAAACCTCTGGGCATGTCAAGGAACTGTGAACCTCAGGGCCAGCCAAGATAGGACCGAAACCAGGACTGGACAAAAATTCATCATGACTAGACTTCACAAGCACTGGACTCTCACTAAAGAATGCAGGAACAGACTTGGATGTCGCTGATTCTAGCAAGGTTATTAACAAATCAGGTTCAGGGGCATAAACAAGACAGGACAAGTCTTCTGATGTATGAACTGAGCTAGATAGGGATTCCACAACTTCCTCTGGACTGGACAGAGACTCATCTAGTACCTGGGATTGGGGCTCCAAAGTAGCTGCAAAACAAGTCAATATTACAGCATCCCCCACTGAACTGGGCAAATCTGAGGAATTCCCTGGACAGGAAGGGAACTCCGGAATCTCTGCCACACCGGCCAGAGAATCAGAATTTTCCAAGATACCAGGCAGGTTTTCAGGAACACTTACTAAATCAGACTGAAATTCTGAGACTTCTGTTATTTTGACCAGAGAATCAGAATTATCCATGTTACAGGGCAAGACTTCTGAAACATTCAGAGGACAGGGCTGGAGTTCCTCGGCTGTTACAACACTGGAGAGGGACTCAACAACATTGGTTAAAACAGACTGTGTACAGGGCAAGGTATCTAAGACACTTGCTGACGAGGACAATATTTCAATGACTTCTGCTTCATCAGACAAAGATTCATCAAGTTTATTTAGAGTGGACTTTAATTCTAAGACAGCTGCTAAACAAGTGAATATTGCTGCAACACCCACTGAGGTAAGCAGTGCCTCAGAGTCTTCTGCTAGAGGGTTTGAAGTATCCAAAGTACTGGGTGAAGCAAAGGACTCTGCGACTCCAGCTTCACTGGACAGGATCACTGAACAGTCCATATTGCAGGGCAAAACCATGGAAGCACCTGCTGGACAGCATAAGGATTCTGTGACCTGAGCTTCATAGGAGAGATCTACTGCACAATTCATGGTACAGGGCAAATTTACTGGAACATTTTCTGTACAAGGTAATAATTCTGCGATTTCAGGTTCACATAGCAGATGCTCTGAGCTATTCACGATACAGGGCAAATTTACTGGAACATTTTCTGAACAAGGTAATAATTCTGCGATTTCAGGTTCACATAGCAGATGCTCTGAGCTATTCACGAAACTAGAGCGAGGTGTAGAAACAGGAAGATCAAGACACAATGTTTGCGCATCTGAATCACCATTCATTTGTAAAATTGGAAAATTCAGATGCTGGGGTTCTGAGATTTCTAGACAGGATTGCTGGGACTCGGAAACTGATGTAGTGCATCTATTGGCATCTGCTGGATCAGACAGGAGTTGAACTTTATTAACACAGGTAATTTCTGCAGAAGTGTTTGCAGAGGCAGGCAAGATTTTTCTGGTGTCTGTTTCACTGAACAAAGACTCATGAGTACTGGCTAGACTGGACTCGGAAGTCAGCAGGACCTCTGGATTCTCTGCTGAGAAATTTGTGCAGGGCAAGGTTAAGAAAGTATCAGTGGCTTCTGTTTTACTGGGAAATAACACTGAGTTATCCATGGTACAGGGTGGAATTGCAGGTACTTCAATTTCACACAAAAAGAGCTCCGAATCACCTGCTGAATCAGCGAAAGGTGCTGAAGCAGGCGGGTCAGAACGCCAAATTTGCGAATTCGGAGCCACATAAAAATCATCCAAAATCAGTTCCCACACATCAATCAAAGGAGCCACACAGTCATACCTACACACACCAGTCTCTATTAGGTTATAGGCCGACTTAATGCATGCATTCAATACCATTTCACTTTTTGCACTGTAAAATTGACAAAATGAACTTGAATCATTCTTCCATTCACCGAGCAGGGCTTCCATCTCTCCCCTGTCGAATGGAGGATCCCATGCATACTTAACAGCGAAACATTCAGGCTGATCACAGTTGGCGGATGATTGTGGCAGGGACATGTATTGGGTTAATTAGCAGGTGATTGGCAGATTCCTTATTCTTAAGAATCTCCAATACCTGTAGCAAGTGTTGAACTGTAGTGTATGCAAACTTCCCTTGGTTCACAAATAAGTTGATTTGTTCAATACTCTGTAATATCTCCTCATAATCATACTCAGATAATTCTTTTAAACAAAAATCTTTATTTTCCCTAGCCAGGGAGGAAAGTTCATTAGTAGTTTCATAAGTCCATTTAACTCCCCTGAAAGACAATTGCATTTCATTATCTGTTAATGGCAGAATCTCATTATAGGTCTCAGTCGCTAAGGATAACGACTCTGCAGATCGGACACGTTTCTTAGAACGTTTGCGTTTTGCCTTAGACCCTGCTGCCTTTGGTGATTTATTCAAAGCTGCAGGAAAATTATTAGGAACACTCTCTGCTTGCTGATCATTTTTGCAAACAATTGAAGAGGAAGCTGATTGGCCTGCTGCCAGGAGTTCATTTAGAGGAAAAGGCAATGGATCTATGCGCAACCAGTTATGGATCACAAACGCTAGAAATTCCAGCGGTCTCTCTTTCAAATCGGAATGATTGAGAACATCAAATGCCCACTGAAATAATTCCCCTTTAAACAAAATATAACTTAGTTGGAGTGCCCAGGTTGAAACAGGAGTCGCTTGGAGATCGGGATTGGCCAGGAACCTGGCACATTCAGAGAAAAACTCATTTTCTGTTTCAGAGTTAAGTTCTTCAAATTTCTTAAAGGAACAGGAACCATAATTAACAGTGTCATACTTTCTGGGAATCCCCCCCACAATGGGGATTGGTAATGGGGTTTTCATAATGTAAGGCTTGGTGGTGTATTCTCCACAGTCAGCATGCAACGCATGAGCTGACGTGGAGGAGGTACACACACTAGCACAAGGAAACAGGCTATCCCTAGTATAGTGGAGGGGAGGACTGACTCCAAAAGGAGATTGTGGCGCACAGAGCCGGTGCAGATCCGACAGCCACAAACAATGCTTTCGCTATAACGTCTCAGCGCAAAGTAGCGTATTACAATTACAGCTATCAATGAAACTATTTGTAACGTCTGACTAACATATGTATATATCGGCAATGAACCGATATATGACATAAGCAGGAACACTGACTTAGGACTGGAACGATGCAGGGAACAGGACTCAGAAGGATTCGCTATCTCTTCGCAGAGATGAACGCAATCCACAAACGGTAACAGGACAGGATTCAGAAGGATTCGTTATCTCCTCGCAGAGATGACGCAATCCACAAACAGGACCAGGAACAGGATAACTAGCTCAGCACGGGTGATCACGATACGCGCAACCACCAAAACGTGCTGGAACTGACTAACTGAACACAGGATATAAACAGTTCGTGTACGTATATATCAGCGTCACTGATGTATCAACGTAACACGAATACAAGGAAAATAATAAACGTGCTGGTATGCATATATATGGGCAATGAACCAATATATGATGCAAAACCAGCAAAGTATCTTTAGAACAAGAAACACGATCGGGGGCTGAAGCGACAGCAAGACAGGCTTAAACTGAAGCTATGAAAACCCGAGGAGTCCTGCAGGAAGCAGATCTTTATACTGAGGTCATCCAATGGGAGCAGACATGCAGATTCCCACACAGGTGAATGATAATCAGTCACAAGCTGACAGCAGGGAAAGGCAGACAAAGCTATGCAGCTTGCATGGAAAGAGATCAGAACTGCCTGAGCTGCAGCACTACTACTTCCAGCAATACCTGCTGCAGCAGCGATCATTACAATAACTCTCTTACTGTGTGGTGGTACGTTTTCTCTTGCCGTATTATCTCCAGCATGATCTTAGTGAATTGAGGCCATTGTGGTAAAAATCCTCCCACAGTGTGATGTCAGGACCTAGGATCTTGTTGCATTGTAGGAAATAACAGCTGTTTCCAACTGCCAAGCAACCAGTATCTCCCTCTGTGCAAATGTAAATCCATAAGAAGAAAAAAACTTTTAGCCTATCACATTGTTAGTGGGTGTGGTTCTAGATAATGGCAGTTGGTGCTGTCTGTTTTTTTTCATGTCTCCCAGTAGTAAAGATGATTACATGGAGGTTGGTTGTGGATCAAAAAATATGAACAAATTACATGGCGAATATCAATCATTTCTTGATCTCTCTTTTATTTTTTAACTTCTCACTTTGCAATATTTTGATTTATTTTTTCCCATTTTCTCTAAAGTTCTCCTCTAACACACAGGTTCTTATTCAATTCACTTTTTCACATAAGCTTTCTCCTACCGTAGGAGATAATTTTTCATCTTCTTTTTAAAATAACTTTTTTTCAAAATCCATATTAGAGTGTTGTTGCTTTAGTGGTGCATTGGGTAAGGAAGGGTATCATTTCATTTACATGACTTATTTTGTTTCCTACTCTTCTTTTATTTAGTTACAGAAGCTTGCCATTTTTTTTTTTAAATAAGTGGTATTTTTACTTAGCTAACACTTGTACAGGCTAAGAAAAGGCAAGGCATAATAAACAGATGCTCAATGTAAATGACAGTATTTTCCCCCAAAACCTTTATTAACATTTCATATAACAATAACAATTTTCCACACACAATAACGATATATGTAAATTATACAGGAAAATAACAATAACAGTTCAGTCTGTTCATAAGCTCATAATGCCGTCGTTGAGCCCTTGAGCATTTGATGTACACGCATCATCTTGTACAATGACAACTGATACTGAGTCGAGTGCATTTCCAAATGTATGATCAACAAATAACAGGTTACTGTTCAATGTAGTAAAAAAAAAAAAAAAAAAAACATTTGCTGAGAAATGCGGAATTGTTTCGCCAGTCCAATAAGAGCAGATTCTTTAGAATTGAGAATTAAAATATCGTAAATTATCATTTTAAACTTTATTATCTTAGAAATGTAACGCTTTTTGTATTAACATTATTATTATAACATTAACATTATTATTAATAATGTTTTAAGGTTAGGTATCAGGAAGGGGGTTTTAGGGTTAGGCGCCACCAGGGAGGGTCTTAGGGTTAGGCACAAACAGGGGGGTCTTAGGGTTAGGCATCAGTAGAGGGAGGGTTCTGTGTGAGCGTAGGGTTAGGTGTAGTTGTAGTAAACTATCAATAATATTTACCAATGTTTTACTATGCTCATTATTATTACGACTGTAAATATATTTTTGTTTTCATTGTTAAAGACAATATTTAGCGATTTTATTACTGTTATTTTAACATATGTATTATTCTTTCTCAGATACAGTTGAAGAAATGATAAAAATATTGTTATATACAATATCTTAAAATTTCGGCTATACCGCGCTCCCTTTTTTCTCCGGGGGGGGGGCCTTATTCGATGTATGCATAGGTGGGTTACTCTGTGCTCCAATGCCGCCTGTAAATTTATGGGACACCGTTTTTCAGGAAAACTCCACTGAAAAAAATGTGCTCTCACTGCCTTTTATCGCTTTGAGCTTTATTACTGGGGTCCTGGGAAAATGGGCTCCTATGATAGTTGCCCTTTAAAGGGACTCCAAGCTCAAATTAAAAACAAAATTTGAACTTACCCGGGGCTTTCTGTAGCCCAGTGCTGGTCGGGAGGTCCCACGACGTACCTCCGGGTCTTCTCCCAATGCCTCTTCAGAAATGACTGGCCGCCGGATCCTGGTGACACTCGGCCAGAGTGTCGGGCTGCTTCTTCCGCATACATCACGCGTAACGTCATTACGCCGGCCGCCTCGCATCATCACGGCGGCTGGCGTGACAGTACGGAGCATGCGCGATTAAACCGCGCATGCGCCGGACTGGAATGCCGGCCCTCGTGATGACGCGAGGCGGCCGGCATAATGACGTTATGCGTGATGTCTGCGGAAGAAGCAGCCGAGTGTCGCCAGGATCCGGCGGCCAGCCATTTCTGAAGAGGCATTGGGTGAAGACCCGGAGCTACGTCGTGGGACCTCCCGACCAGCACTGCGCTATAGAAAGCCCCGGGTAAGTTCAAATTTTGTTTTTAATTTGAGCTCGGAGTCCCTTTAAGAATATGGATAAAATTTTAAGTTCAGTTCTTGCATAAGCACATGTGTGAGATAAGGAAAGTCTATGATAATTTCAAAAAAACAAATGCAGATAATTCAGTGCTAACACAGAGCATGCATATGAAATGATTTAGGGACTCCCTTGTAGTTTCCCAGAGTTCACCTTTCTTTAATGCATTCCCTTCCTGTCACTCGCTGGCATCTCTGTCTGCTGAACTCTTTCAGGCAGGGGTCATACTTGTCTTTCAGTTTCTACACTTTTCAGAAAACTGAAAGACAAGTGTGACCTCTACCTTACAACAGCTAATATAATTTATAGAGAAAACTGACAAATTGCGCAAGATGTCGGTTTTTTTTCTGTGTGCGAAATCTACATTCAAGTGTGACCTAGCTCATTGATGAACATGAGTTCTTAGTTAAAAACAGTTTTTCTGTGCAGAAAACGCACCACGAAAGCCGACAAGTGTGACCCCTGCTTCAGAGTTCACGTTGTAGATATACCACCGTCCCGTCGCCATAGGAACCAGAAGGAGGACCAATAGAGGAGTCCTAGGCTTCTCTCCAGTCTGCAGAAAAAGCAGAGCAGAAGAATCATCTAGCTGTAAGTGAACTAAGTTGTAGAGACAGCTGTGTGAAGCAGGGATATTTAAATCGAAGAAAGCAGATTGCCTCCGAGAGAAGGACAGAAGGAAACGCTGCTGTGTTACACAGCTTAGAAGACATTTGTTAACCCTGTTTATCTATGAAAATGTACCTAAGAAGGTCCAAATACCTCAGTATTGCACAAAAGACAGCAAATTCTTCACCAACACTAGTGATGGTCATGTGTAGGAAAACCCATGGAGAAACGTGATCTGCGCTGCTCTGATTTGCTGTGATCACATCCTGCTTTAGCACATGATCATGGCTAGCAAATCCGCTGAGCGGATCGTTCAGAAACAGCTTTATCAGTCCACCGACAGCGCGTACACAAGCGCATACTGTCGGCCAAAGACCGCCCAGCGGGAGGGTCCAGTGGACCCGTCGTTTCCTTTTGTAGTGCTCTCACAACTTTTCTTGTGAAACACCTAAAAAAAATCTCTTGCTAGTGTTCAAGCAGCTGATAAGACTGATAAGAAGTCAATTCAACATTTGGATTGACTTCTTATCAGTCTTATCAGCTGCTTAAACAATAGCAAGAGATTTTTTTTAAGTGTTTCACAAGAAAAGTTGTTTTGGTTTTTCTCAGGAACACACTGTTCTCTTTTTTTTTTTTCCTTTTCTCTGCTGTCTGAATAAACTTTATGGAACACTTCCTGGTTAACAGACAACAGTGTCACATTACTCTCGATCAGTGGATAAGCTGTATAAGGGCATATGAATCATCACTTATTTTTGCTAACATCCTGCAGGATCTCACAGCCATTTACCATTGTATGGCAAGAAACCCACTAGGAGCGTTTTTCTGAGCGCTTTGTGATTTGAAAAGCTCTTGCTTTTCAAGTATTTTATTTGACATTGAGAAGTATTTTATTTGACATTTTTGTGCATCAGAGAATGCACACAAAAAAAACAACAACACTGTAAATCGGAAATCGGAAAAACATAATCTTGTGATTGGTCTAAAATTACAGCAGTAATCCAATTTTTGCAGAAAAATTCTGCATTCTCTGATTGGCCCAATACTTCCGAGTTCTGTGATTGGGCTAAAATTATAGAGTTGGGGTACATCGGATTTCTGAGAAATGCCGATTTCCGATTGGAAATGTTAAAATTTCAATTCCGTGGAATGTGAATGAGCATCTCTAATGATCACATTAAAAATCACTATGCAATGCACAGAAAATCGAGGTTAAATAAATCTGAGAAAAGGCCATCAGAATCACAACGCAATTGCAATTTGCAGAAGAAACGGGCAGAGGAAACGGGCCAAAATTGAGTCTGCAATTTTACCGCGATTCCCACAGCAATTTGGACCTGCATCCCATCAATGCAATCCTTTCAGGATCGCCACAAAAATGCTTCAGCCAGATTGCTGAGTGCAAAAGCTGCAGTGGAACCGCCCTTACAGAGTAGAGATGGCCCAAACCTCCTATTTTCGATTTGCGAACCTGGTTCGCGAACTTCCGCAAAAAGTTCGGTTTGCGCAAACTTCCGCAAACCACAATAGACTTCAATGGGGAGGCGAACTTGCAAAACTAGAAACATTTATGCTAGCCACAAAAGTGATGGAAAAGATGTTTCAAGGGGTCTAACACCTGGAGGAGGGCATGGCGGAGTGAGATAGACGCCAAAAGTCCCGGGGAAAAATCTGGATTTGACGCAAAGCAGCATTTTAAGGGCCGAAATCACATTGCATGCTAACTTGCAGGCCTAAAGTGCTTTAAAACATCTTGCATGTGTATACATCAATCAGGGAGTGTAATTAGAGTACTGCTTCACACTGACACACCAAACTCACTGTGTAACGCACCGCAAACAGCTGTTTGTGTAGTGACGGCCGTGCTGGACTGGTGCGCACCATGGCGAGAGTGCAGGCCGTAGTGGTTTTCAAGCCCATATGGTCGCTGGGCTATAGTAGCTCAATGATAGAACAACAGTGACTGTCCAGCTGATCAAATTTGGTCTGTTCACAATGAAGCAACGACCTTATTATCTTGGGTGTGCCACCCCATATAGCCGGCGGTCATTGCTTCATTGTGATACGCAAGTCCCTACACTGCGGCAAGGTAATGATCACGAAGGGGAATTGGCACATGTACATGCCTTTTGTTTTGTTGTTGCAGCCGCAGTGCAGCCAGAAAAATTAAGCAGGCATGTACATGTACTAGAAAAATTATTATAGCGACCGCTGCTAGCAGCAGCCTTAAAAATTCAGGAATCTGCCTGTAGTCCTGGACCCTGTTGGTGGTGGTGGAGAAGGCAATCAAGCGGCCTGCAGGCAGAGATGCTGTGTGGGGAGCGACTTAGTCTTGGGGCAGGCAGTCACATGGCGTGCAGGCAGAAATGCTGTGTGTGGGGACTGACTTAGTCTTTGGGCAGGCCTGACCGTGCTTTGCAGACCACGTGGTCAGATCAACCCTTGACCCAACGCTGTGTACCAGAGATGACACCACTTGCCTTTCAACATCACGGTACAGTTTGGGTATCGCCTTTTTTGAGAAATAATTGCATATCTTCCACTGCGATGTGTGGATTTGTTTTTGTGTGCTGCTTTCCCTCAGGTGGTCATCCCATTGCAGTTTGTGCTTTGTAATCATGTGCCTTTGTAAGGTAGTTGTCCCCACGCGGGTCTTGGTCTTTCCACGGCTCAATTTTCGGTGGCAGAGAGTACAGATGGCATTGCTCTCATCTGAGGCAGACGCACAAAAAAGTTTCCACACCGCTGAGCCCTGGGGTGATGGCACTTTGGTGGTGGCGGCCGACTGAGTGTTAAGTGGGGTACCAGAATCAGAGCAGGAGGAGGAAGATATGTCATGCTTCCGTGCTGAAGCTGAGAAAGATGAGGTGTTCTGTGTTAAATGGTCAACTACGTCCTGACAATATTCAGGGTTGATGGCACATGCCTTCTTCTGAACACTGTACTTTGGTCGCGGGCCGCATGAAATCACGACAGCGCGACCTCGAACAGACCTGCCAGATGGCCTGCCTCTGCGTTTTGTCCATATTGGGGGAGATGAAGTGAAAGGTATGCACTGACTTGACTAATACAATGTGCAGTCACACAGGTGCAGTTAACAGGTATGCACGGAGTGGTATATCACACTGCGTGCGCTCACGTAGGTAGGTGGGTGCACTGAAGTGAATAACAGGTAGTAGGTATATGCAGTGATGGGTATTACATGTGCACCTGTCACACACAGACAGGTACCGGACAGGCACAGTGACACTGCGTGCGCTCACGTAGGTAGGTGGGTGCACTGAAGTGAACAACAAGTAGTTGGTACATGCAGTGATGGGTATTACATGTGCACCTGTCACACACAGACAGGCACAGTGACACTGACAGGGCTGTGTATAATGCAAGTGGGCCACACACACACACAAAAAAAATAGATCACAAGAACAAGAATAGCTGTTGAGGGGTGCTTTTTTAGCAATAACAATCAGCCAGGAGCAAGCTAAGAAGCCTACAAGAGCCTAACTAAGCTTTCCCTATGAGAGTCTGCAGTGAGTGAGTCCACTGCCTGACGCTGGCTGCCTTTTATAGGGGGGGAGTGGCTCCAGGAGGGAGTGTAGCCTGATTGGCTACAATGTGCCTGCTGACTGTGATGTGGAGGGTCAAATTTGACCCTCATGATGCACTATGGGGGCGAACCGAACTTCCGGAAAAGTTCCCGGTTCGCCACAATCGCGAACCATGGAAGTTCGGCGGGAACCGTTCGCCGGTGCACCGTTCGGGCCATCTCTATCATAGAGTTCAACCACCGTGGTGTTTTCCCAATCACAGGCAAAATGCAAATGTCTCTAAAACACCGCCGGTGGGTACCAGGCCTCAGACATAAATTTCTGATGAGAAAAACCTACAGAACCATATTCTACACAATCAAAGTAAAATAAACTAACACTGTCTAATACTTTGATTTATTTCAATATTTTTGCTATTTTGGAACTGGTGTAATGTAATTTCCATAGAACATTGAGGCATTCCTCCGCAACATCTCACTGATACAAGCGGAGTATGTGTCAGGAATCGAAGAGCAATAATGAAAATATGAATGATTAATGAAGCCTATTGCTCGCTCAAATGTAGCAGCGAAATATCATTTGGTTCTCATAATCATGATATTAAGCTACTTCTGTTGAGTTTTTGAATGGCCAGATGCCATTACAGGAAATCAATAAGTTTTAAAGAATTTATTTTCACTCTAGGCATTTGACCAGTGCATGCAAGAAGAGACATGTCTCGCCCCTGTTAATAAATGAGACAGACGAGAAATAAAGATTTTTTTTTAAATGATAATGGAAAAGCCAGCTGGTAATCTTCTACATAGAAGTGGGTTCACTGTGGCGTGAAAGGCAAGAACATCTGAGTGCAGCTTGGAATTACTTAAAAAAAACGGAAAAAAATAACATTCTTCCTCTATAGCAAAGGTGTCAATCTCAAATAGACAGTGGGCCAAAAAATAAAAACCTAGATCAAGTCGAGGGCCAACTTTAATATTTATTTTAAAAAATTCAAATTACGGATGTTTTTTTTTAAATGCACCAATCACCCCCCACATATGAAATGCACCAATCACCCCCCACAGATGACATGCACCAATCATCCCTATATATGAAATGCACCAATCACTTCCCACATTTTAAATGTACCAATCATCCCCCACACATGAAATGCACCAATCATCCCCATATATGAAATACACCAATCACCACTCCACATATGAAATGTACCAATCATTCGCATATATGAAATACACCAATAACCCCCACATATGAAATGCACCAATTATCCCCATATATAAAATTAAATCATGATCCTTATATATAACATTCACTGCACTACACTACACTTAACCTCCCCAGGATTCCTGTGCAAAAAGTGATCTAATTAATTTTCATAACCTTTTTCTTCCTGTAACATGCCAAATTGTGTCACGCAAGGGTCTAGTATACAGTGCAGGAGAGTATTGACGTGTATGCATGTCAATACTGTTCACAGCATATTTTGTATTGACGTGTATGTCCGTCAATACCGCCAGGGAGGTTTTAACTGACCCATTGCTGCCTCCACCAACTACACTGCACTACACTTCACTAACCCCTTACGCCCACCAGCTACAGACACTACACTACACTAAACCCTAAGTGAAACTTCTCACCTGATCCTACTGCCATGATCCTCTCCTCCTCCATCTAGCTCTGGTCATCCACCGTCCTTCAGGATCCAGGCCTCCACACTTCTCTTCACCTCAGTCTCCCTCGGTGGGCTGCAGCCAGGGGCATAGTAATAGGGGGTGCAGAGGTTGCGACCGCATCGGGGCCCTTGGGCCAGAAGGGCCCCGAGGGCCTCCCTCAACAGGGCCGGCCCTAGACTTTTTGCCGCCTGAGGCAAATTTAGGAGAGAGCTGCTGCCGTGCCTGTCCATGGGTGCGGGGGGGGGGGGGGGGGCGCCGAGCCGGAGGGGTAGCGGGCAGGTCGGGGGTATTGGGCCTAGCGGTGGGGAGGGGGGTCGGACCGCCGTCCACTTACAATACAGTGGGCGGCGATGCAGGAAGTGACGTCAGTGCAGCGCTCGCTGGAACACGGAAAAGGTGAGTCCTCCCCTCCCGTGCCTCTTACGATCTGGCAGCGGCTTCCTAATTACAGGCTGGAGGGGAGCGCAGATCGGGGGACCCAGGCGAGAGAGGGGGGGGTCTGACCCCCCTCCCCACCGCTAGGCCCAATACCCCCGACCTGACCGCTACCCCTCCAGCTCGGCAGCCCCCCCCCCCCGAGCGGGTGCCGCCCTTAGAAGTTTGCCGCCTGAGGCAAATGTTTCGCCCCGCCTCATGAGCGGGCCGGCCCTGTCCCTCAACCACAGTATTAGCTCTCTATTGGTCCTGTGCTCATAATAATTACTTCCATAGATACTTTGAATAGTGGTAATCATTAACAAACTGTTCCCCATCCCACCTCTGACACTGTACTTGCCATTGGCAGGTTTTGGTGCGCTGTATCAATTGCTATGTATAGAGTGCTTGGGGGGCCCAATTTAAAACTTGCACCGGGGCCCACTGCACATCCTTCCTCCATCCATGTGCTGCCACGGTCCTCCCTGGTTATAGCATCCTGGCACTTCCTAGTTACAGTTTCCTATACTGTGTGAAGTGAGGGACTTTCTTAAATATGGATGCCTTGAGAGTGTATATCTGTTATTTTTGCAAATAGAGGCTTGCAATTGTTGTTGATAGAGTACATTGAGTAAATCAACAATGGAAAAAATACCTTTATTTGCAAGTAAAATATTGTCGCCATACATTGTACGAGGGACACCAGGACATATGGGCACATAAAATATCTGGGTTTTATCAAAAGTAGCACGTTTTATTTTCAAATTATAATGGCTGAAAACCAAGAAATAATTCATTTTTTAATTTTTTTCTTCTTTTTCCCTAATTCCCTTTAGATTGTAAGCTTGCAAGGGCAGGGCTCTCTTCCCCTTTTGTGGGTTGCAAATCATTATACATTTTATTTATCATGTTACTTTTATCACTGTCATTCACTGTCATTGTCATTGTATATTGGTGTACAACATTGTCTATATTAATATGTACCCCATGTTTATTTATTACTTTGTACAGCGCCACGGAATATGTTGGCGCTTTATAAATCAATAATAATAATAATGTATAGATCATGTAAAGGGAATCTGAAGTGAAAATAAACTTATGAGACAATGATTTGTATTTGTAGTACAGTTAAGAAATAGAACATTAGTAGCACAGATATCAGTCTCATATTGTTTCCAATACAGGAGTTAAGACACTTCAGTAGAGATGACTCGAACCTCCGATTTTTGGTTCGCGAACCTCGAACGCGAACCTCTGCAAAAAGTTTGGTTCGCGCGAACTGTCGCGAACCGCAATAGACTCCAATGGGGAGGCGAACTTTGAAAACTAGAAACATTTCTGCTGGCCACAAAAGTGATGGAAAAGATGTTTCAAGGGATCTAACATCTGAGTTTTTTGCATGGAGGAGTGGGATACACGCCAAAAGTCCCAGGGAAAATCTGGATTTGATGCAAAGCAGCGTTTTAAGGGCAGAAATCACATTGAATGCTAAATTGGAGGCCTAAAGTACTTTAAAACATCTTGCACTTGCATGTGTATACATCAATCAGGGAGTGTAATTAGAGTACTGCTTCACACTAACACACCAAACTCACTGTGTAACGCACCGCAAACAGCTGTTTGTGTAGTGACGGCTGTGCTGGACTGGTGTGTACCATGACGAGAGTGCAGGCCATAGTGATTTTAAAGCCCATATGGTCGCCGGGCTGAAGTAGCTCAATGACAGAACAACAGTGACTGTCCAGCTGATCGAATTTGGACTGTCCACAATGAAGCAACGACCTTATTATCTTGGGTGTGCCGCCCCCCCCCCCTTCCCCGAGACACTCATATAGCCGGCGGTCATTGCTTCATTGTGATACGCAAGCCCCTTCACCGCAGCAAGGTAACAATCATGAAGGGGAACTGGCACATGTACTTGCCTTCCAGAAAAACTATTATAGCGGCCGCTGCTAGCAGCAGCCTTGGTGGTGGCGGAGAAGGCAGTCAAGCGGCCTGCAGGCAGAGATGCTGTGTGGGGACCGACTTAGTCTTGGGGCAGGCAGTCACACGGCGTGCAGGCAGAGATGCTGTGTGTGGGGACTGACTTTGCAGACCAGGCACCCGTGGTCAGATGGACCCTTGACCCAACGCTGTGTGCCAGAGATGTCACCACTTGCCTTTCAACATCCCGATACAGTTTAGGTATCGCCTTTTTTGAGAAATAATTGTGGCCTGGTATCTTCCACTGCGGTGTGTGGCTTTGCTTTTGTGTGCTGCTTTTTCTCAGGGGGTCATCCCATTGCAGTTTGTGCTTTGTAATCATGTGCCTTCGTAAGGTAGTTGTCCCTACGCGGGTGTTGGTCTTTCCACGGCTCAATTTTCGGTGGCAGAGAGTACAGATGGCATTGCTCTTTTCTTGAGGCAGACACACAAAACATGTCCACACCGCTGAGCCCTGGGATGATGGCACTCTGGTGATGGCTGCCGACGGAGTGTTAAGTGGGGTGCCTGAATCAGAGCAGGAGGATGAGGTGTTCTGTGTTATAGAGACACTAAAGGGAACTCATTTTCCCCATTTTACCTTATAATTCGCTTCAGTGCTCTAGTCAACTACGTCATGACAATATTGGGGGTTGATGGCACGTGCCTTCTTCTGAACACTGTACTTTGGTCGAGGGCCGCACAAAATCACGACAGCGCGACCTCGAACAGACCTGCCAGGTGGCCTGCCTCTGGCTCTGCCTCTTGTTTTGTCCATATTGGGGGGATGAAGTGAAAGGTATGCACTGACTTGACTAATACAATGTGCGGTTACACAGGTGCAGTGAACAGGCTGCAGTGACTACTAGTATTACAAATGTGCAGCTGTCACACACACAAGCAGGTACCGTGAACAGGTGCAGTGACTGGTGGTATATAACACTGCGTGCGCTCACGTAGGTAGGTATGTGCACTGAACAGGTGGGTATGCAGTGATCGTTATTACAAATGTGCAGCTGTCACACACACAGGTACCGTCAACAGGTGCAGTGACTGGTGGTATATAACACTGCGTGCGCTCACGTAGGTAGGGAGGTGCACTGAACAGGTGGGTATGCAGTGATTGGTATTACAAATATTCAGCTGTCACACACACAGGTACCGTCAACAGGTGCAGTGACTGGTGGTATATAAAACTGCATGTGCTCACGTAGGTAGGTAGGTGCACTGAACAGGTGGGTATGCAGTGATTTGTATTACAAATGTGCAGCTGTCACACACACAGGTACCGTCAACAGGTGCAGCGACTGGTGGTATATAAAACTGCGTGCGCTCACGTAGGTAGGTAGGTGCACTGAACAGGTGGGTATGCGGTGATTGGTATTACAAATGTGCAGCTGTCACACACACAGGTAGTCACTGAATGTGCTGGGCCTGGCAGTGGCACTGTAGGAATTACCAAGGGGCCAAGGTCCAGCAGCTACGACTGACTGACAGGGCTGTATATGCAACACAAGTGTCTGTGGAACACACACACAGACACACACACACACACACAAGAACAACATTAGCTCTCAAAAGAACTGTTGAGGATGAGGAGTGCATTTTAGCAATAAGTATCAGCAAGAAGGAGCAACCTAACAAGCCTAACATAAGAGCCTAACTAAGCTTTACGTCAGCAGGTTCTCCCTTCTCTAATTACTGCAGCCACACGAGTGAGTAAAATGGCTGATGCTGCCTGCGTTTTATAAGGGGGGGGCTCCAGAAGGGAGTGTAGCCTGATTGGCTACCCTGTGTCTGCTGACTGTGATGTAGAGGGTCAAAGTTGACCCTAATGATGTAGTATGGGGGCGGGTCGAACTCGCGTTATCAGAGTAGCATAGCGAGTGCTACGAACCCGCAGGGGTTCAGGGTAGGACGAGTACCATTGCTAATTAGCAGGCATAAGTTCGTAGCGCTCGTTATGCTACTCTGATAAGGTGTGTTAACTTTGATAAGGTGTGATATATTTGATAAGGTGGGATATCTTTTCATATGGTGTGATATATTTTCATAAGGTGTGATATTTGAGTTATCACGATTTAGTGAATCAAACCCTAGGGGCTCGATTCACAAAGCGGTGCTAACCCAGTTAGAGACTTTAGGCATGATAACCATTGCACCATTCTGGTGAAAAGCCAGTTTAGGTGTGATAAGTTTAGGCATGCTAAGTTTAGGTGTGATAAGTTTAGGCATGCTAAGTTTAGATAAGTTTAGATCGCTTGCAAAGTCCCGCACGCAAAGCAGCGCCATTAAACTTTATACGAAGTGCACCAGTATTTGCTAGCGTAAAACTTTTGATCAGCTGTGCACTGCAGTGCTAACGCAGTTGGCGCTTAAACTTATCATGCCTAAACTTATCACACCTAAACTTATCATGCCTAAACTTATCACACCTAAACTTATCACACCTAAACTTATCATGCCTAAACTGAGTTTAGGCATGATAAAGGGCTTTTCACCAGGGTGCTAACTGTTAGCACCGCTTTGTGAATCAGGCCCTAAGTGTGATAAGTAGTGATAAAGTTATTGGTGTATGAATGGATGGAACCTCCTTGGTAGTAAGGACGAGGCTGACTCGTTCATAAAAACTTTCTACAAACAGTATGGACGAGTTAGCCTCGTCCACACTGCAAACTGACCTGGAGATATAATGGTGTATGTGGCCCACCTACTGGCAGTTGCACATATTACAGCATTACAGAAATTTGTAAGTTCAGTTACATTCTATAAAAACACATGTATTGAATCTAATACCATACTGTATATTGTACAGAGAATGACACTTATTGCCACACTGGTCTGAACTTGGCCGTGACGGACTATAACGACTGCCATGGCTAAGAGTTGTGAAAAGTGTGTACAGCGGCCCAATGTCGATCGCTAAAGATCTGGTATGTCGGACCTTTAGCGGTGCCTAAGCATGACCCAATGACATTGTTCTTGGCACCTCCCCACCCGCTGGAAGCCACTCTGTCAGGCGCGC
This sequence comes from Hyperolius riggenbachi, assembly GCF_040937935.1. Taxonomy (NCBI): domain Eukaryota; kingdom Metazoa; phylum Chordata; class Amphibia; order Anura; family Hyperoliidae; genus Hyperolius; species Hyperolius riggenbachi. Next base: position 503,012,940 of record NC_090647.1, read on the forward strand.
GTGTCGTCCCTCCCCCCCAGCACATAGCATCAGATACGTCGTACAGAAGTGTCATCAGCCTTTGCACATGATGCATATTTTTCTATGCAGGAGGGAGCAGAGAAAAGATGAGCGCGCGTAACGGATCAGCTTCTGGTGGTGGGAGCAGCGAGAATAAGGCCATTGTGCTGTGTTCGGGTATAGCTAAAAATCGAACACGCCGGATCTTCGTGTGATCGTTGTGCAGCTGACCAGATCCACTTGCCCAGCACCTCATCCAAATGCTTTCCTGCAAGCGTGCAGAGAAGCAGTTGTCGACTATCAGTGGCTATTCCCAGCGATCATCATTTTTCATCATGCAGGGGAACACAGGAGTGCAGTGCTAATGTACCCCGGAACAACCAGGCCCTGCTGCTTCTAGACAGTGGAAAAAATACTCATCAAAATGCAGTGTTTGCATAAATGGCGGTAAACGAGGTGCAAGTGTGTGTGTGAACTGCCTCTTAGTTGTTGCACCACACAAGGGAGATGTTTTAGGTAAAAACTGGACGGTATTTATTTCTGCATCTGTAGATTTATTCCTTTATCCATATTTGAGGAAGATTTTTCTATTTTGACATGATTTTGTATTTGAAACCCTTATTATACTCAAAATGGATACTAGACCCTTGCTTCGTGGATGTTTAGTAAGTTGCAGGCAAAAATTTCACAAAAAATGAATTGAAACACTTTTTGCACAGAAATCCTGCAGAAATTTAACGCCAGGGAGGTTAAAGGGAAAAAAAAACAGTGGTGAAGTGATAAAGTGATGCATGTTTATAGGGAGTTGTGCAGTTTGCCTAGCTTACTACATGAATAACGTAAATGCCGGTAAACTGAAAGTACTGAATGTGTCCTGCATGTATTAAAGGAGGTGTCAAGCAACTCCTGCTACCCATAGTACTACTTACCCGGGGCTTCCTCCAGCCCCTGGCATCCGCTATGTCCCTCGCTGCAGCTCCGCTGGCCCCCGTTCCCCAACGGTGCACAGGATGACCTCCAAGTCATCCTCTACTGCGCCTGCACGAGCACCGCTGTCAATCACCTCCATGTGATCCAGAACGTACTGCACAGGCACAGTAGTTTTGCGTCTGCGCAATACGTTTCGGACCATGTGGAGGTGATTGACAGCGGAACCCGCGCAGGCACAGTAGAGGACAACCTGGAGGTCGTCCTGCGCACCGTTGGGGAACGGTGGCCAGAGGAGCTGCAGCGAGGGACATAGCGGATGCCCGGGGCTGGAGGAAACCCTGGGTAAGTAGTACTATGGGTAGCAGGAGTTGCTTGACACCTCCTTTAAGCTTATTGCTCTTTTGTGCTTATACCCCTTTGCTATAAAAAGGCATTTTTAGTTTTCATTAATTTTTCTCTAGAATATTTCCCCCATTTGCTTTGTCTGAAAAAATTAAAAATGACTCAATGGAGCTAATGCCAGGCTTTTAAACGTTAAAAAAAATAATGAAATGTTATAGTGCACATGGTGGAAATAACTAAAGACAACAACACAGGATGATAATACAATATTGACAAGTCCCAACACTTACAAGAGCTGACATTTAGTGTGAAAGGGAGAACTGCTGTTGGGTCTCTAAATATTGACCTCACAAAATTGCTGAAATGGTTTCCACTCTTCCAGACTATTTTACATTTGCACTTCAAACTCTATTAGCAAATAGATTGTGGATAGATTGATCAACACAGGCACAAAGTGAATCAAGCACGTATTCAATCTCAAGCTGTTGTCGTGCTAGTAACGTCTTTACCGATCAATCTGCAATACATTTATTACATTTGTTACGTTACACCAGTGCGCACATGCTTGGAAACCAATATTGTGACATTTTGATCTTGGCACTAGAAGAAAATACTCCACTTAAAGAGGAACTGTAACCAAGGATTGAACTTTATTCCAATCAGTAGCCAATATCGTCTTTCCCACAGGAAAACCTTACCTTTTCTTAAACAGATGGATGATCAGGGGGCTCTGTGTGGCTGATATTGTGGTAAAAGCACTCCCACAGTGTGATGTCAGCAACTGGGTACTGACATCACACTGTGGGAGCATTGTTGCATTGTGGGAAATAACAGCTGCCAAAAAAGCAGCATCTCCTTCCACAGACATCACCTGCCAGCAGTAAAGATATCGCCATGTGATAAATGTCAGCATGTAAATCAGGGAGAGCAAACATTTTACAATGGGCAACCACTGACTAAATCATTTATAAATAATTATTGTAAAAATTAAGCACTTTTCTTCATTACATTATTTTCACTGCAGTACCTCTTTAAGCCCGATATACATTATGAGATGAGGTAAATGATCAACATCTACCTGATATTGTTCATGTACTTGCTTGCTACCTTTGCACCTGTCACAATCTTACCTGTGGCATCTTCTGTTTGTTATGCTGAGGATACACGGGTCGACCCGGCGGCTCAGTTAGCCGCCGGATCGACTCCCGCCGCGTCCCCGCTTGTCCCTGCCGCCGTCCGGATCGATTCCCTCTCGGGGATCGAGCGGGGAATCGATCCGGCGGGTCATCGGACCTGTCGGAAATTATCAATCGAGCCATCATCGGCTCGATTGATAAGGGGAAAACATACCGTGTATCCCCAGCATTACAGTTGAACTGCAGCTAGTCAGTTCTGACTACCATGCACACCTGCAGAGTGTTGCATGCATTTGCAATGAGTGTCTTATCTATCTACAATCAGCCTGCAGTTTTTTTTAGAGTAGCACAGGATTGATTACCTGTAATTACCATTTAATTATCATTATTTACCATTCCGCTGTGTTGGAATTTGCATGTCTGCTCTCATTGGTGGATGTTCAGATAAAAACCTTTTCCTGCTAGATCGCTATGCTTGTGATAGAGCAGCGTTTCTCAAACCTGTCCTTGTGACTCCCCAATAGTGCATGTTTTGCAGGAAGCCTCACCTATGCACAGCTGGGGTAATTAGTGCCTCAGCTAGGTAGATTCCATGTAGCTGAGGCACTAACTACCCCATCTGTGTACAGGTGAGATTCCCTGCAAAACACGCATCGTTGGGGAGTCACGAGGACCGGTAACACTGTGATAGTGTGTAGCTTCTACCATAGCTCCATTGCTGGGTCTTGTGTGATGACTGTTTGTTACCTTGCATTGTACGTTTGTGAAGGTGTACTATCCCTGCGGTGGTGAATAGCAGCGTTCCCTCTATCCTTCTGTGTGGACATTACCATAGCTGCGGTTGCTATTGGTGATGCTCCTTCCTATCTTGCTGCCTGGACGTGACTTCAGACAGGCTCTGTCTTAATGGGGATGGATGGGGGGGTTGCATTGTTAAATACTCACCTGTCCTGATGTCTTTGGGTCAAAGGTGACGCTCCGCCCCGCTTCTCAGCAGTGCAGTTGCTCTTTGGAAACCTTTGCCGGGGCGTGCCCCCGCATGGCAGCAACCAGTTAGGTGGGGGCATGCCTTAGCAATGCAGATGGGCGTGGCTGGAGCCTCGGTGGGCACTTTGAAAAAAATTGCCTGGGCCCAAATCCAAAGGGGTAGATGTCAAGACAGATAAGTATTAAACCCTAACACCCCCCTCCCCCATCCTCCATCATTTAGACACAGCCTGTCATGACAGGCTCAGTCATCAGGCCCAGATTTACCTCACAGGAACTTATAGGCACAGATGTCCTGGCACCCTCGACTTCACCCTCCAAACTGCACCACACGTGTGCTGGCTGTCCCTACTGTCACTCTTCCCTTACTTCCCTCATAGGTAGCTACAGGTGTCCCATAGTATTAGGTACCCAGAGCTATCCTTGGTATTAGGTAGCTAGAGGTTCCCCTACTGAAGGGAAATCTAGTCAGTGGAATGACGAGAGCTGGGTGAGTAACCTCTCATTTACACTCTTTTCAGGACTCTGCATAGGGAAGAAGGGAGGGAGGCATTCAAGAAGGGGACTGAGCCGCCTTTCCATCATTAGGTGCCTATAGGCACGTGCCTACAGTGCCTTATGGTAAATCCGGCCCTGTCTGTCATTTTGACCTTAGGTACTCTTTAACAGGGCCGGCCTTAGGTTTCACCGCACCCTGAGCGAAAACTGATTTTTGTGCCCCCCCCCCTCCCCTCTTCCCACGTGCATATACACACATGCACGCAGGTATACACACACACAGGCCCATATGCAATTCCCCTTTTCTCCTGAGATATCTCCTAGGACAGTGGTTCCCAACCTTTTTGATGTTGTGACACATCACGCCAAATGCTCAGATCACTGTGACACATCACGTATGTATAATAGAAAAAATACTATTAATAACCACAAATAGATGGAAAGAGTGCATTATCCTGAATACACTTAAAAATGAAGGGTAGAACCTTTCAGGAATATTAATAAAAACAATCAGTGGGACAGTTAGCCGCCTCCCCCCATTTAGAATGATAGCACAGCACTGACAATTTTCACCAGGCATTATAGCCGCAGTGCGTCCCCCCAAAAAAACGCCCTCAGACTCAGTATAGGTAGTTAGCCAGGTATAGGTGCCCCCAGTATAGGATCTCATGTGTAGGTGCCCTCAATATAGGTTGCCAAATATAGGTGCCCCCAGTATAGGAAGTCAGTTGAAGGTCTCCATCGCCCCCATAGGTAGCCAGGCGTAGGTGCCTCCAGTATAGATAGCCAGGTGTTGGAGCCCTCAGTAAAGGTAGCCAGCTATAGGTGCCCCCAGTATAGGAATTCAGGTGTAGGTGCCCTCAGTATAGGCAACCAGCTATAGGCGCCCCCTTGGAAGCCGGCGCCCTGAGCGACCGCTCCGGTCGCTCATATCAAAGGCCGGCTATGCTCTTTAATTACCTCACTGATAAAACCCTAATGTCCTTCAAAACATAAAGCCACGACTATCCCACATCTTCAGCACTTACTGATCTATGTATAAATTTAGAGAGATACGTCAAGCAAGTGCTAAATTATTTGGTGTGTCACTCCGATAAGCTGCCCAAACCTAAACTCGTTCCCATTCAGTCACATAGAAGGGACGTCCACTTGACTTAAAAAGAGAAACTACAAACTGCAGCAGGCCACTGACTTAACACTGGGACTGTCCTGAGGATTTCCGAGAGCAAGGCATGTCACTTGTCCTTTGCTTGCACTTGACATCAATGTCATTGTGATTTATTTGCTTAGACAAAGGATTTTGATGACATGGCTTTTTCAAAGACATGCAAGATGGAGAATCATTATTCCATCTATCTGCACACAGCTATGAATATTGGTCTTCAGTTTTCTCTAGCCATCATTTCATTTACTTAATTTAAAGAGGAACTCCAGTGAAAATAATGTAATAAAATAATTATGTATAAATGATTTAGTCAGTGTTTGCCCATTGTAAAATCTTTTAAATCCCTGATTTACATTCTGACATTTATTACATGGTGACTTTTTTACTGTTGGCAGATGATGTAGCTGCTGCATGCTTTTTTGGCAGTTGGAAACAGCTGTAAACAGCTATTTCCCACAATGCAACAAGGATCACAGACAGAAAACTGCCAGGAGTACCACGGTCCTCAGAGTTTCTTGTGGGAGGGGTTTCACCACAATATCAGTCATACAGAGCCCCCTGATGGTCTGTTTGTGAAAAGGAATAGATTTCTCATGTAAAAGGGGGTATCAGCTACTGATTGGGATAAAGTTCAATTCTTGGTCGGAGTTTCTCTTCAAAGGATCCCTGCAGTGAGAGGGATATAGAGGCTGCCATATTTATTTCCTTCTAAAGAATGACAATTGCCTGGTAGCCTTTCTAATTCTCTTGGCTGCAGCAGTGTCTTAATCACACAACTGAAACATGTGGCTATGGCCAGACTTTAATCAGAGCACTTTATGTTCATGCTTGTTCTGGGTCTATGGCTGCAAGTATTAGAGAGACAGGAAATTAGCACAGTTTATAAGGAAGCCAACACATCCATAACACTACAGTGTCCCTCTAAAACTAGCGCATGCACAGATCAGAATCGATTGGCAACGCACTCAGATTTGGGAATTTCTACACTGTCTTTGCTGAGTGCTAGCAAGTACCTAGCCAGTGCACAGTAGCAACTGGCAGAGGGTGAAATCACTCCCTGCAACCTGCCATGTAAAAAAGGCCTGACTGCCCAGGTTGCCCTGACCATACTTATGTAGCATCATTCTTGCTAAACATGGACAGATTTTGACGCAGTTGTCTGAAACAATCGATTTTAAAACAATCACAAAGTGCTTGTTCAATTGCTTTAAAAGCAATAGATGTGATTTTAATCTGATGAAAAGTTTCTGAATGAAATGAAGGTTAAATTGCTTAATTAAATAAGAGAGGTTATTGTTAAATGCTCTCCTATATCACCTTCATTTAATTTTTAGAAGTACCGCATATTCCGGCGTATGAGACCACTGGGCGTATAAGACGACCCCCCCCAACTTTTCCAGTTAAAATGTAGAGTTTGGGATATACTCGCCTGTTTAAGACTACCCCTCTTGCAACGCACACCAAATACAATTTTTTAAAAAATCATATACTGGTGCTATGTATGAAGAGATACTGGTGCTGTACTGTATGTGGTACCCAGTATATAACAGTATATAGGCGATTGACTGGTTGAATTGGTCAACTCTCCCTCTCCCTAAGCGAATTGGACACCTCTCCTTGTCTACCTGTTTATCAGAGTGGTATGGAAGAATAGATCGCACTGTGCCCATAAAACACGCCTCTTTCACCTGTCTGGCACATCCTTGTATACTATTTAGCTGTTACAGCTCTGGGCTCCCCTGCGCTCACAGGAGCTGCTCCCCTCTAGTTACGCTCCTGTAATGGCCATTATTCTTGCTTCCATTCTCCTCCCACCCCCTACACACATACCAGAATTCATCCCTCAAGCCTCGTTTATTCACTTGTCTTCTATGCATGTAGGGTTTTCTAAGACAGTTGGGTTGGACACCAGATGGAGGGCAAGGGAACCAATGGTCTTTCTAATCCCTTTGGTCAGAGCATAGACGGATAGGAAACCCCAGTGGCAAACTCCAAAGTGCTATTGCTGGAGTTTCCAGCTGCACCAGGAGAGAGTTGCAAGTCCTCGTAGAAAGCATCTTTGAGTCTGCCACCAGGGCCTCCAGTTGGTCATTTGATCTGTCCACTATAAATCCCCCTGAGGAAAGTTTCTCATTGGTCCAGATCAACGGACCAATGTGGAGCTCCAGTGGCAAATTTAAGGAAGATCCATTTTGATTGGGTTAGATTTGTGGTGGAGTCTGCTGGAGGTGTGGTGGTAGTGCTGTGGTAGCAGTTGTACCATAAGTGGTTTTTAAATCAACATTTTAGAATAAATAAGACGGAAGAAGTCCAAAAGAAAAAAAAAGTATGTGTTAAGTTTTTAAGATAGTACTGATGAAGATGGAGGCAGAGGAAGAATATGTCATAACATACAACTACAGGCAGTCCTCTACTTATAAATGACTCAAATTACAATGTTTCAGAGATAAAAACAAAGTTGTTTTCTTGTACTAAATATACAATACTGTTTTTTTTTATTACACATTTTTATTGTTAAATCATGCTACAGTATTGTATAAAATGTTATAAGTAGTTTAAAGAGGTACTTTAAAGAGACTCCGTAACAAAAATTGCATCCTGTTTTTTATCATCCTACAAGTTCCAAAAGCTATTCTAATGTGTTCTGGCTTACTGCAGCACTTTGTACTATCACCATCTCTGTAATAAATCAACTTATCTCTCTCCTGTCAGACTTGTCAGCCTGTGTCTGGAAGGCTGCCAAGTTCTTCAGTGTTGTGGTTCTGTGATGCATCTCCCCCCTCCAGGCCCCTCTCTGCACACTGCCTGTGTGTTATTTAGATTATGGCAGGTTCTCTCTGCTCTATTATCTTTTACAAGCTGGATAAATCCTCCTCTGAGCTGGCTGGGCTTTCACATACTGAGGAATTACATACAGGAAGAGCTGTCTGCACTCTGCAGGAAGAAAAAGCCTGACACTTCAGTGGAAGATAGCTGCAGGGGGAAAGAAACACACAAATGATCTCTTGAGATTAAAAAGGAAGGCTGTATACAGCCTGCTTGTGTATGGATGTATTTTCTATGTGTGGACATACTGTACATCAACCTACTTCCTGTTTTGGTGGCCATTTTGTTTGTTTATAAACAAACTTTTTAAAACTGTTTTTAACCACTTTTAATGCGGCAAGGAGCGGCGAAATTGTGACAGAGGGTAATAGGAGATGTCCCCTAACGCACTGGTATGTTTACTTTTGTGCGATTTTAACAATACAGATTCTCTTTAACCAAGGCTTTAACTTCATCCGTAGCTTATACCCCTTTCCCACGAGACATCTTTACCTTTTCTGCAATCGATCATCAGGGGGGTCTGTATGACTTATATTGTGGTAAAACCCCTCCCACTGTGTGATGTCATGACCATGGTCCTGACAGTTTGCTGTCTGTGAACCTTGTTGCATTGTGGGAAATTACAAACTGCCTAGCAAGCAATATCTTCCTCTGTGCTTAGAACTCTGTACGTTCTGTGTGAGAGTAGGGTTAGGTTAAGCTGTAGTAAAATATTGTTTTATTATCGTTATTAACAATTTTCATTCAGCATCAGCTATAATATTACAATATATATTCATTTTCATTTGCCGTCTGTTTTAAAACGGTACTTATCGTTCACATGTTGTTTATCTTTTATTAAGATTTCGGCTTCACCCCATGTCCGTTTTGCGCCTTTATTTAATGCACACAACTGCACAGCGACATGTATAATGTGAACAAGTCTTAATTCACACATGTGATCTGCTTAGCTGCATATTCATTCTCTTCTTGTCTATACCTTGATCAGACCTAATTAACAGATCCCCAATGTGCAAATCAGAACACAGATATGTGAGTAATGTTGAGGAGCACAATGGTGAAGGGGTTTGAGCGAGAGCATTACTACATTCTGTGTATAGACTTCTGGCAAAGGGAACGCAAAGCCCAAAGTCCTCAGACATTGTCAGGGGTGAAAAAAATAGCATTGTATTTTAATTGTATTACAGGTCAGGGGGCAAGTTGGATTGATTTTGCATACTACTCTTAAAGAGAGCCTGTACTGAGTAAAAATATTTAAAATAAACACATGAGGTAACTTCAAATGAACATTACATAGTTACCTTGCCATCAGTTCATCTCAGAAGCTCATCATTTTCTTCTAACAATAATCCCTTCCAGTTCTGACAATATTTTGTCAGATCTGAAATATATCAGTTGCTGTCAGTAAAATATCAGTTGCTGTCAGTTATAGCTGAGAGGAAAACTGATGTACCAGGTAATGTCCATATTTCCCTATGGATCAAGTGGGCGATGTTACAGTTTAACTGTGTGCTGACCAGAAAGCTGTTATGGGTAATGGCCATTTTCAAAATGGAGGACGGAAAATTCCCTTGATCACAGTGAACAAACAGGACGCGGGACAGGAGAAAGACACTGAGGAGTAGACTACATGGAAGGTAAGTATGACTTGTGTATGCTTATTTTGACTTTTAATTTTCAGTTCAGGTTTTCTTTAACCACTTGCCGACCGCACACTCATAACGTGCGTCGGCAAAGTGGCAGCTGCAGGACCAGCGACGCAGTACTGCGTCGCCAGCTGCAGCTTAATTAATCAAGAAGCAGCCGCTCGCGCGAGCGGCTGCTTCTTGTCAAATCACGGCGGGGGGCTCCGTGAATAGCCTGCGGGCCGCCGATGGCGGCTCGCAGGCTAGATGTAAACACAAGCGGAAATAATCCGCTTTGTTTACATTTGTACGGCGCTGCTGCGCAGCAGCGCCGTAAGGCAGATCGGCGATCCCCGGCCAATCAGTTGCCGGGGATCGCCGCCATGTGACAGGGGACGTCCTGTCACAGGCTGCACAGGACGGATAGCGTCCTGTGCAGCCCAGATCTCCCGGGGGCAGCAGGTAGGAGAGGGAGGGGGGGAATTTCGCCACGGAGGGGGGCTTTGAGGTGCCCCCCCCCCGCCACCCACAGCAGGCAGGAGAGATCAGACCCCCCCAGCACATCATCCCCATAGGGGGGAAAAAAGGGGGGCAATCTGATCTCTCTGCCTGCACGCTGATCTGTGCTGGGGGCTGCAGAGCCCACCCAGCACAGATCAGCTAAAACAGCGCTGGTCCTTAAGGGGGGGTAAAGGGTGGGTCCTCAAGTGGTTAAGGTGGCCAAATATCAGGCGACTTGTCCGGCGATCGACCATCCGATTTGATTATTACAATAGGAATAGGATGAGAATCTGTGCCGTCAAATGCCTGCCCGATCAACAATGCGACCGAGTTCGGGACAGAATTGGTCATGTTAATCGGTCCGACATGCTGCAAGATGTAGGACCGATGGGGTGCTTGTTCGGGTGCGCAACGGTAACAGCAAGCAATATTGGGACGAGAGACGAACGTGACAAAACCCCCAATGTTACCCCCCCCCCCCCCCAATGTGCAATGTACCCTCTAGTGACATTATCTGTCTGTTGCTGCTGCTTGTCTTCCCTTGCCTCCGGGCACTGTCCTTTGTCCATACATATGGTTGCCGGAGTAACGTGGGCGTGTGCAGCGTCACAAGGCCGATTAAGGATCAACTTCAGCATGAAATTGATCGGGAATTGGCCTGCAGTGTATGGGAAGCTGACAGATCTCTCTCAAATCAAATCTAATCGATTTATCACTTGGCCGAATCTGCCCATCACCACTTCATGTAGGGCTACCTTTAGTATGCATACTACTGCTTATACACTATTTCATATTTATTATTTGTTAATAATCAGAGGAAACTTGGAAAATTCCATTTTAAAAATGATAATTCTTTGATGAACCATATGGATCTTTTCTTATTCCAACCCAGAAGAAGACTGACCAGCTATACTGCAGTGAGGGCAAATCATGCGTAATAAAAATTGATGTGAGCTGGGGAATGCTTATTACGCAGGTGAAAAGTCAATTGCCATAAATGATGCATTTATCATTAGATCTTTGACAACCGAGCTGCCATTTCACAACATAATCCTTCTTATTAATCATTTTTTGATTAGAGGTCATTACACCCTTCAGGATGGTAAATTTCGGCCTTTCTGCATATTTTTCGTAATTGCTTTGATGTCCTTTATTCTATATATTCATCTCAATTTAGATCTTATGTTATTGGCAGAATTACCCCTTTGGATTGGATGGACTCTCGGGTCCCTGTTTTGGTTCATTTTTTTTTCTCGGTAATTTTCTTTTGCCTGGAAGTTCTCTTGACAATAATTACAGGAAACATCTGGGAAATTCACACCTGCAATGTGATGGCCAACTAACATAGGTGGAAAATTGCACTGTAGCTTGTTGGAGCATTTCTTGTTTATTGTGATTGCCAATACCAGCTCCTCTGTGTGTCCTTCTCAGCCCAAGGTCACATCAGACAGGAAACCAGTGTATTGTAAAGTGTACTGGTTTCATTAGTTTTCATTTTCTAATTTCAATAATGGGTAAAAAGAAAAAAGTCACAAATAAGTAATCTAAAAGCAAAGCTTTAAAGTGAATGCATCAGAACCTCATTTTTAGCTGCACAGAAGCGAATCTGCTCTGGCATTTTCCCCCTGACGCTGTGCAAAGCATGATGGGATTTCTGATGCTGTTGTTCTCCTTCTGCTGTGTTGGCACACATTTTTTTTTTAATTTTTAATTTCAGATTTCAAGCATAGCACAGGACAGTTGGAACTGTGTCTCATGCTCCCTGTCACCTCCTTTCAACCAAAAAGATGGCTGCCTCCATGAAATCACAAACATTTGCCTGTTCTTTTAAAACAGGGTGCGTAAGAGATTATATTACCTATCTATTTTAATTAACATAACTAATGTACATACACATGTTTATCTCCCTGTCACCTCCTTTCAACCAAAAAGATGGCTGCCCCCATGAAATCACAAACATTTTCCTCTTCTTTTAAAGAGATTATATTACATATCTATTTTAATAAACATAACTAATGTAACTTAATGACGGTATGTTTGTTTAGAAGTTCCCCTTTAATATGTTTCACACTGTACATACACATGTTTATCTCATCATGTCACCTTGTGTACACTTTAAGTCGAAACTTCACTTTTGTTATAAGTGTCTAAAACCTAGTTCAGAAGTATGCTTACTTTGCCAGCTGGGATCTGTCAATGGACTGTCTCATGGTTTCTGCGCATTGCTACCAACTGATGGCTTGACAAAAGCAGTTTGAACTGTGCTTGCTAGGTGCAATGCTTAAAGTGGACTTAAACTCAGAAGTTCATCTCTGCTCTACAGGATTGGCCATTGCCACAGCATAATAACCCCTTTAGGGGGGAAAAAAATCTTCATTGCAATTTATGGAAATCCTGAAAATAAAAAACCGAAGTTTTAACAAGATGAACTGTGCAGGGAGCACAGAAAGGGTTAAGTCTCTGTCTTCCCTGCAGAGGCAGAGCCGTGTGTGTATTTCTGTGAAAAAATGCTGGTAGCATATTTACCGACACACTCGCAAAGCTGCGGAAGTTATGTGAATCTGCTTTTTGGAGATTCACTTATCCGTAGTTGGAACTGTGCTTTAAACTGATACAAAGAAATTTAACCAGTTGTTTACGTTTTCTAATATATAAAGGATAGAGATATATTTCCCTTTTGTTTATACAGCAGTTTTCTTGTGCTACTTTTCATAAATTAGCCCTATAGTTATTCTCTTTTCTGTGTTATTAATTACAAGGGAAAACATACAACGTCTTGAATGGGGCTCTACCATATTATTTTCACAATGTGATCAAACCAGGGAGGAGTATGAAAAATGCATATCGTGTGGCATCCATTTTTCATTACTGTCCCTAGTTAAAAGGTTTGTATTGTTATTCAAGTGGTAAAACTCAAGGGGATAGATGAGGAAGTAAGTGCAGTTGACAACATGATTTTGTTATTAATCTTTAAAGAAAAAAACGCAGCAAAATTATATAATTAGGCCCTTTGCACAGGGGTGCAAAAATGGGAGGCCTGGTAAGTGGCATGCAATAGCACGTGATACTCAGGGCAAAAATGTGTGAAATGAATTACTCCATTCACACATGATCTCCATAAATTGCCGTATCCCATATGCAAAAACAGATCTGGTGTATGTCCACGCATATATTACACACGCATATATTACACCCTCACACATGAATGCCTCTATTTACCGAGCTGAAACTTAAATGTCACTTACAAAGAATTCCAGAAGCATTGCATAAAACTATCCTCCTAGTTACCGGTATATTGGTTACTGCAATTAATCTTTCTCAGCTGCATTTCTGGACTGCTAAATACAGAATGGGCTTGATTCACTTAACCGTGATAACTCAAATATCACACCTTATCAAAGATATCACACCTTATCAAAGTTAACGCGCCTTATCAGAGTAGCATAATGAGCGCTACAAATTTATGCCTGCTAATTGGCAATGGCACTCGTCCTGCCCTGAGCCCCTGCGGGTACTTAGCGCACGCTATGCTACTCTAATAAGGTGTGATAACTTTGATAAGGTGTGATATCTTTGATAAGGTGTGATATTTGAGTTATCACAGTTTAGTGAATGAAGCCCAATGTGTGTTACCGAGACTATTGTGTATCATGCACAAGGCTGGATTTATACTTTTTCTGCCCCTAGGCCAAGTGTATTGAGGCTTCGCTTCCATGTGCAGCAGAGCACCTCCCATTCCATATGCACGGAACAGTAAAAATGGCGCATTGCGCTGACAGTATAAAAATGGCGCTGCATTACCGGTATGTATCATTTTCTAAGGTTAAAAATTTGCGCCACTTTTAACTGTTCTGTAGGCAGCGGGGATCATGGGGAGAGAGAGGCAGCGGGACACTTGGCAGCGAAGGTGGAGGGAGTAGGATTAGGTGGAGGGAGGATGTGTGCAGAGGCATACATTACCTTGTCCCGGCCGGCGATCGCTCCTTCACTTCTTCTGTTAGTTTGCTGTAGTCCTGCATCCAGCCAATCACCATGTGGCTTCAGTCCCTGCATGGTGATTGGACTCCTGAAAACTAACAGAAGAAGTGAAGGAGCGATCGCCGGCGGGGACAAGGTAATGTATGCCTCTGCACACATCCTCCCTCCACCTAATCCTACTCCTTCCACCCCGCTGGCTGTCCCGCTGCCTTTTTCCCCAATCCCCCCCGCATTTTTTAATGACGTACCGTTCTGCCATACATGTATCATAAAACGCTATTTACCGTTTAAATGTATTTACATTAAAACATTAAATAGCATTTTATGATATATTTATCAGTGGAACGGTATACTATTTTTCACTCTGCGCCTTTTTTAACAATACGCAATATGCAGCCCCCTCTTCCATATGTATCATCCATGTACTGCAGCCCTTTTACTTTATGTACAGCTTAAAGGAATCATCAGCGGAAAAAAATGTAAAATCAGCTTTTTCCAGCCCCTTGCAGCCGACTGTCCCACGCTGCACGCTGCCCACTCCGCTCTCCGCCACCGCCCCAGGCTCCCTGCACGGTGCAGAGGCTGACCTCAAGGTCGTCCTTACTGCGCCTGCATGAAGCGCCGCTGTCAATCATGGCCACAGCGGCGCTTCACGCAGGCACAGTAAGGACGACTTCGAGGTTGGCCTTTGCATTATGCGGGGAGCCCGGGACGGCGCCGCAGAGTGGAGCAGGCAGCGTGGGACAGTTAGCTGCAAGGGGAAGGAGAAAGCCCCAGGTGAGTAAAGCTGATTTTAAATTTTATCGCTGATGATTCCTTTAACTACCTAACTACCGCGTCATGCCAATTGGCGTGAACGCGGTGGCAGCCCCAGGACTGCCTAACGCCAAGTGGCGTCAGGTCCTGGGGCCGGCTACTGCAGGAGATTGCGCGCAGGCTGCACGCGCATCTCCTGCTTGGGTGGCGGAGCTGATTTTTTATTTTTTTTCGCTGACGATTCCTTTAATGGAGCTGTACATAAAAAAAAAGGGCTGCAGTGCATGGATGATACATATGGAAGAGGGGGCTGCATATTGCCCTCTGATTGGCTGGCGGGGGGAGGGAGCAGTATAAAAAAAACACACGTTTTTATTACAAACATAAAACAAAAAATATTTGTAAAAAAATAAATAAACACGGGGGGGGGGGGGGGGGGGGAATGTGATGTGCGGCCCTGCAGCTTGGCCTTAAAGCTGCAGTGGCCAATTGAGTAAAATATAGGCTGGTCTTTAGGGGGGCTTAAGACTGCAGTCCTCAAGTGGTTAAGCATCAGCATCAGCTTCCCTTTTTCATGTGTTGCTCCCCATTTGTAGCCTTCTCTTTCATTTGTAGAAAGTCCTATTTCACATCCAGGTGCTCCCTTGGGCTGCAGCCCTCCCCCCCAAGGCCCCGGCCTTTGTGGCCATTCCAGAAATCCAGTCTTGATCATGCACAGGGATGACCTTACATACTCAGGTGCCCTGGTTGTAGCATGGTGCCCCTATGTGGAACATCATGGATTTCTTTTTATAATACCACAATGTTTAAAAAATAGGAAAAAAAATAGAAGTTATAGAGCTGCTTGTATTTGGACATTAAAGTGGTCTGAAAGCCAGCATTTCTACTTTGCTCTAAAAGATTCCTCACAGCTTGAAAGCTACTGTCCCAGAATTTTTTTTTTGCAGAAATGGATAAACAAAGCACTTTGTCCTGCTATTCAGCTACAAATCCACATCCAAACTGGAGATAACAGTTTCTTTGTTTGCATTCCAATGTTGATACATGCATGTAAACACAGTGTAACAAGTGAAAAGGAGCTCTCTGTGAAGCTCTCTGTGCTTCCAGCACACAGACAGCTCAGAACAGCTCATTAGAAGATGTTAATATATAACAAAAAGCAGTTTGAATAAAATGCAATGGCAAGTTTCAGGACAAGATAAACTACACTTTGGAAACGTGTAATTTGACAATATTACTTATGCACAAAAGCAAATATGATAACTGTATGAGTAATAAAAAGTAGGAAAACACATTTTTATTGAATGTTATGTCGGAGTTTCAGACCACTTCAAAGCAAACCTGAAGCCTACAATAAAAAAATGGAAATTCTCACCTCTGCCGGGGGAAGCTTCTAGATGCTCCAAAGGCTTCCCCAATCCTCTGGGACCCCTCCGCTGCTGCTGGAGACCCTCTATATCTTTATGAACGCTCTTCTCTCTGTGGACGAGCGTGGCTGCACTGTGCAGGTGTCAGCAGGGTTTGCACCAGCGCAGTAGCACAGAGCAGCTTGTGAATGCAGAAAGAAGCACCACACGAGTGCTTCCGTACTAACTGCACAAGCATGGGCCGTATTTTGCACCTGTGCGGCCATGTTTATACACAGGCTTCTCCTAGTGCGGTAAGTATATTTTGCATGCGCTTCTATCCAAATTTTGATTAAGATTTTTTTCATGCATTTTGTGGGTAGCAGGAAAAAAGGGCGCCGGCTGAGGGTGTATGAAAAGGGAGTCGCCATGCAATTATCGTTAATACAGCGAAAAAAGCTGCCGCAATAAATATCGTTAACAACATTAGAACATTAAAGTTTTTGAAGTATGTTATAATTTTAGAAGCTTGCAACATTATAGTTGTTATCATATTATTTTGTTTGTATGTACAGATTTTATGTTATTAAAGATATTATCATTTCTTTGTGTAAAGGGATGTTTCTGCAGAGGGAGTGGCTAGGGTTAGGCACCACCAGGGGGAATGGTTTGGGCTAGGCAACACCCGGGTGGTGGTTAGTTTTAGGCACCACCAGGGGGTTGGTTAGGGTTAGGCACCACCGGGGGGGTGGGTAGGGTTAGGCACCACCAGGGGGGTGGTTAGGGTTAGGCACCACCGGGGGGGTTTAGGGTTAGGCATCACCGGGGTGGGGGTTAGTTTTAGGCATCACCTGGGTGGGGGTTAGGGTTAGGCACCACCGGGGGGGGGGGGTTAGGTGCCACCAGGGGAGAGGTTAGTTTTAGGCACCACCAGGGGAGGGTTCTGTGTGAGAGTAGGGTTGGGTTAAGCTGTATTGTTGAATTGCTTAACGATTTTTAACGTTAATATCTTTTCGTTATTATTTCCCGTCTGTTTTTACAATGGTATTTATCATTAACCAAGTTAGACAACAATGTTTATCGTTATCAGATTTCGTTATCCACCGGCGCCATTTCGTTATTCAGCTGGGCCCTTTTTTCACGGCGCCCTTTTTTCATGCACACATTTTGTGTTTGTCATTGTCTGTATTGTTATGTACCCCATGTTTGTTTTTTACTCTGTACAGTGCTACAGAATATGTTGATGCTTTATAAATCAATAATAATAACAACAATAAATGCACAATAAAAAAATCCATGGTGAGTTTAGGCTTCAGTGACTCAGGGCTTTGACTGATGGCTCATGGGTGTGTTTGCAGACCTCTATTATAAAAACCACCTTGTACCACACTCTAGAGCCTCTGCTATGCTCGCGTTTTTAAAAACACAATCCCATTTACTTGCATTAAAATTCCAGTAAAATCGTGGCAAAACCACAGCTTAATGCAAGTCAATGGGAGCATGTTTTTAAAAGCGCAAACACAGCGCGGGCAGATCGCAAGGCGTGTAGCTCAGCTCTTATGCCTGGTACACACCATGCAATTTTTCTGTGAGATTGATGGTCGAACCAGTAATTTCTGATAAGTCCAATCTGATTTCCAAACGTTTTTCTGATCGATTTTGTATAGAAGTGATTGGTAAATCAATCAGAGAGACGAATGCGGAAATCAGATCGGACCAGCTGGAAATTATCGATCTGTGTTTCAGGTTCGTCGTGTATCCTGCAGAAATGAGCGGTAGATCGGCATGGAGAATTCACCATCTCTGCAAATACTGTATGTTTGCCTTGTTTTTTGTTTTTTTTGTTTTTTTCCAACAGTCAGCAACTACAAAAGCATTTTCCTTTTTATTGATGTGAAAAGAGAAAAAATAATAATTGGATAGAGTTTAATTTTCTGTACATTTATCTTGGCACAAAACTATATATTTGCAATTCAAAGTAATAAACTGTACAGTGAAAATAACCAAGTATATCTCTCATGACAATCATAGCAATACGTTTATTTTCCTGCACCTCGCCTTGCTTGTTCTAGACATACAGAGAAAAGATTTAAGATTGGTTTGGATTTTTTTTCTGCATCTGCCATAAATGGACATTAAATGTGCCTCATAAAATTTAGGGAGCCTCTGGGTTAGATATAAACAATAAAGGTTGCATTGTAAAGTGGACCTGAATTCTTGCACAGGACAGAAGGAAAACATAGAGAAATGCACCCTGTGTGTAGTCAGAGAGTTTACTGTCTACAGTATATACTCGACTACAAGTCGAGAAATTTAGGACTGACTCAAAGTATAAAAGTGGGGGGGGGGGTCGCCTTATACTCGGGTCCGTCCTAAATTTCTCAACTTATAGCCGGGATTGGGGGAAGGGGGGCCGCCACTCTCTATCCTTCAAGCAGCAGCAACGTGTTGTGTAATGATCCCCCTCTCCTCCATTGTGGCCAGCGTTGTGTTTACTATTAGGTATCCCCCTCCATTGTGGGCAAAGTGGTAGAGTCACCCGCAGCACCGGCGCACCCTCCCCCTAGCGAGCTTCAGTGGCCAGCGTGAGCGTACCTTCCCTTGTTTATTTATATGCACAGTGAGCTGCTGTAATAAGAGATCCGGAAGCCTCCATTCATGAATTTCGCACCGGGCGCAGTCAGTGTCCTGTCACTCGCGCACTCTCTCTCACGCTGGTCTGCCTGTGTCAGCGTTGCTCCGGCTCCCGAAGTCACGTGAGTCAGAGGTACGCTGACACAGACACAGGCAGACCAGCGTGAGAGAGAGAGCGAGTGACAGGACACTGACTGCGCCCGGTGCGAAATTCATGAATGGAGGCTTCCGGATCTCTTATTACAGCAGCTCACTGTGCATATAAATAAACAAGGGAAGGTACGCTGGCTGCTTTTGCTTGCGGAGGAGGGGGTGGCTCTGCTGCGGGTGATGTGGGTGATGTTTTGCCCTACTGCCCCAAATAAAGGGGAAAAGTTAATTCAACGCTGGCCACAATGGAGGAGGGGGTAATTTAGCAGTACTGGCCACAATGGGGGTGGTGTGAGATATTTACAGAACACTGGCCACAATGCAGGGGGGAGGGGGATGTTTAATTCACAATACTGGCCACAATGAGGGAGGTGTGGGGCAGCGGGATTGGCTGCACTGAAAATGGACCTGAACTCTTTCACAAGACTGAAGGAAAACATAGATAAATGCACCCTGAATGTATTTAGAGAGTTTAGCCTGTTTAATTACCCCTCATTTGTGTCTATTCACAAATTGATCTTTCCCCTGTGCCACCTGACTGCCATGGCAAAGATGGCAGATAAGCACATTTGAAAGCACAGTAGGTTAACACTACGTCTGCTTCCATGAATCAGGAAGTAGAAACACTGCAGAGAGGATGTTCTGAGTTCAGGTCTGCTTGTAAAGGGGAAACAGATATTTGGGGACACGGTAAGCCACAATGATAAGAGGAGCAGGGGGATGCAGGGGCCTGGAGGAGTTTATGGCTGCACTTGGGTGCCAGGAGGGGTTGATGGCTACAATACTGTATGCAGTGCAGCCATTAACCCCTTCTAGTCCCCAAGTGCGGCCATTAACTTTGCTGGATAGACTTATACTTGAGTCTTTAAAAAATTCCAGCTTAAGAGGTTTAAATAATGAGTTCGACTTATACACGAGGTCGACTTATATCCGAGTATACACAGTAATTCCCCCTCATCTGTGGCTGAGCACAAGTTGTAATTTAATCTCTTCAGCTGTGTCAACTCAGGAATCTCCTCTACTGTGGCAGAGCCGCTAACTTGTAAACACAGTATGTTAACCCTATGTCTGCTTCCATGAAAGCAGGAAGTAGACATACTGCAGATTCATTGCAGGACTTATATCAGCTGTAATAAAGAAATGTTTTTCTTTAAAGGTTATTATGCTGCTGTTTATCTTTTAGAGCAGAGAGGAAGTTCTGAGTTCAAGGTGGAAAACCTCTGATTTACCATTGTCAATGGTCACTAATAGGATGAATGCAATTAAACTCTTTGATTGCTTATTGAATGCCTCGTTGGATAACATTGATAGGTTTGATCTCATTTGGGAAGAATGGACCTCATATTGTGATAAGTTGAGTTGAACCGGCCTTATGAACTTGAACTTTATACTTACATGTATATGTATAAAGTGGTGTGAAAAACTATTTGCCCCCTTCCTGATTTCTTATTCATTTGCATGTTTGTCACACTTAAATGTTTCTGCTCATCAAAAACCGTTAACTATTAGTCAAAGATAACATAATTGAACACAAAATGCAGTTTTAAATGATGTTTTTTATTATTTAGTGAGAAAAAAACCTCAAAACCTACATGGCCCTGTGTGAAAAAGAAATTGACCCCTGAACTTAATAACTGGTTGGGCCATCCTTAGCAGCAATAACTGCAATCAAGCATTTGCGATAACTTGCAACGAGTCTTTTACAGTGCTCTGGAGGAATTTTTGCCCTCTCATCTTTGCAGAATTGTTGTAATTCAGCTTTATCTGAGGGTTTTCTAGCATGAACCGCCTTTTTAGGGTCATGCCACAACATCTCAATAGGATTCAGGTCAGGACTTTGACTAGGCCTCTCCAAAGTCTTCATTTTGTTTTTCTTCAGCCATTCAGAGGTGAATTTGCTGGTGTGTTTTGGGTCATTGTCCTGCTGCAGCACCCAAGATCGCTTCAGCTTGAGTTGACAAACAGATGGCCGGACATTCTCCTTCAGGATTTTTTGGCAGACAGTAGAATTCATGGTTCCATCTATCACAGCATGCCTTCCAGGTCCTGAAGCAGCAAAACAACCCCAGACCATCACATTACCACCACCATATTTTACTGTTGGTATGATGTTCTTCTGCTGAAATGCTGTGTTACTTCTATGCCAGATGTAACGGGACACGCACCTTCCAAAAAGTTCAACTTTTGTCTCGTCGGTCCACAAGGTATTTTCCCAAAAGTCTTGGCAATCATTGAGATTTTTTTAGCAAAATTGAGACGAGCCTTAATGTTCTTTTTGCTTAAAAGTGGTTTGCGCCTTGGATATCTTCCATGCAGGCCGTTTTTGCCCAGTCTCTTTCTTATGGTGGAGTCGTGAACACTGACCTTAATTGAGGCAAGTGAGGCCTGCAGTTCTTTAGATGTTGTCCTGGGGTCTTTTGTGGCCTCTCGGATGAGTTTTCTCTGCGCTCTTGGGGTAATTTTGGTCGGCCAGTCACTCCTGGGAAGGTTCATCACTGTTCCATGTGTTTGCCATTTGTGGATAATGGCTCTCGCTGTGGTTTGCTGGAGTCCCAAAGCTTTAGAAATGGCTTTATAACCTTTACCAGACTGATAGATTTCAATTACAGTACTTTTGTTCTCATTTGTCCCTGAATTTCTTTGGATCTTGGCATGATGTCTAGCTTTTGAGGTGCTTTTGGTCTACTTCTCTGTGTCAGATAGCTCCTATTTAAGTGATTTCTTGATTGAAACAGGTGTGGCAGTAATCAGGCCTGGGGGTGACTACAGAAATTGAACTCAGGTGTAATAAACCACCTTTAAGTTATTTTTTAACAAGGGGGGGCAATCACTTTTTCACACAGGGCCATGTAGATTTGGAGTTTTTTTTTCTCACTAAATAATAAAAATCATCATTTAAAACTGCATTTTGTGTTCAATTAGGTTATCTTTGACTAATAGTTAACGGTTTTTGATGAGCAGAAACATTTACCGTATATACTCGCAAGCAAGCCGAATTTTTGACCCCCCAAAAGTGGGCCAAAAGTTGGGGGGTCGGCTTGCTTGCGAGTCATGGGTGGATAGGTGCTGTCCCTCCCCGCTCCCCCCGCGGCCGCCGCCGCCGCTGCTATTACCTTAGGCGGCGCCGCTTCCTCTATCCCCGTCCTCCTCCGGTAAGTAACTCATTCACAGCAGCGCGCCCCCCGCTGCTGTGATGACGCAGGAAACCATAGAGAGCGGTTCCCATAGTAACGGCATCGCCGCTACAGGAAGCCGCTCTCTATGGTTTCCTCGTCATCACAGCAGCGAGAGGCGCGCTGCTGTGAATGAGTTACCGGAGGAGGACGGGGATAGAGGAAGCGGCGCCGCCTAAGGTAATAGCAGCGGCAGCCGCGGGGGAGCGGGGAGGGACAGCACCTACCCACCCACACTGGGGCACTATGCTAGCTATATGGGGCACTATGCTAGCTATATGGGGCACTATGCTAGCTATATGGGGCACTATACAAGCTATAATGGGGCACTATACAAGCTATAATGGGGCACTATACAAGCTATAATGGGGCACTATACTAGCTATAATGGGGCACTATACTAGCTATAATGGGGCACTATACTAGCTAAACTGGGGCACTTCACTAGCTATACTGAGCACTATACTAGCTATACTGAGCACTATACTAGCTATACTGAGCACTATACTGGCTATACTGAGCACTATACTGGCTATACTGAGCACTATACTAGCTATACTGAGCACTATACTGGCTATACTGAGCACTATACTGGCTATACTGAGCACTATACTAGCTATACTGAGCACTATACTAGCTATACTGAGCACTATACTAGCTATACTGAGCACTATACTAGCTATACTGAGCACTATACTAGCTATACTGAGCACTATACTAGCTATACTGAGCACTATACTAGCTATAGTGAGCACTATACTAGCTATACTGAGCACTATACTAGCTATACTGAGCACTATACTAGCTATACTGAGCACTATACTAGCTATACTGGGGCATTTTACTAGCTATACTGAGCACTACCTACCTATACTGGGCACTATACTAGCTATACTGGGACATACTGGGGGGATCACGCGGCCAGCGTTTCCTACCCCCGGCTTACATGAGGGTCAATCATTTTTTCCTGTTTTTTGGGGTAAAAGTGGGGGGGTCGGCTTACATGCGGGTCGGCTTGCTTGCGAGTATATACGGTAAGTGTGACAAACATGCAAAAGAATAAGAAATCAGGAATGGGGCAAATAGTTTTTCACACCACTGTACGCAATATATACTTGAGGCTGCATTCACAGTGGGACGTTGCGTTGTAATGCGACCTTAAAGTCGCAATGCAGCATTACAATGCAACCCAAAAAAAGGTGGTAACGCACATTAATGCAGCATTACCGTCGCATACAGTAGGTACAGGAAAGCATACAGGCAACGAAAAGTATGCTTTACTGTACTTGGTAATGTGTGCGTTTAGAGGTATCGCACTGCAAGCAGTGAGTTACCATAACGCTACACGTAACAATGCGACGCTAACGCAGCACTCTGAACGACGCATAGGATTAGCATTGCAGTGCGGTAACTGCATTATAAGGGTTTATAACGCAGCTCCGCAACGTCCCACTGTGAATATAGCCTGAAAGTTGCTATCCATCTGTATTATTATAATTTTTTCTATGTTGTATGGATCTAGATTAATGTCTTGGTCATACTTGTCCTTCCTTGTCCTGTTTTATTTTGATAACTATGGGAGGGGAGGTAATAGGATAATTAATGGGTATTTAAATATAAGGATGAGTATGTAGGTGTAATTTTACTATTTGGCCACTAGATGTCTCCCCATTTTATTTTAATTGTGTGTTTTTTTTTATTGCATACACGTGCTACCAGGAATAATGCATGCATGCTTTTGTTTTCTGTTTAGTCAATGAAAACTGCTTCTCATTGATGCCGGTTTCATTAATCATCAGATCAGAGAATGGAAAATGCGTTCCCATTCACTGATCTTTGGGCTAACAGGCAGCGACGAACGCATGCGGGAGCGGGAGTGCCGGTCACGGCGAGATACGTATATATCTACTCCCCTGGTGATATGATAAAGTTTCCGGGAGTGTAGATATACTGTACGTTTTACATGAACTGGTTAATGCATGCTTACAGCAATTTGTTACTAAGAGTAGTATGTCACTTTAAATGTAGAGTTTGAATGCTTTACTTGATGTTCATGTTAACTTTTACAGCCTGTCCTATTATTTTGTGTTTGAAGTGCTTTTCTCGTTATACTTTGTATTGAATTCAGTGGATGCAATGAATGGCTATGAAACTATTGAGTTGTAGAAATTAAAGACGATTCATTTACCTCTTGAGCATGAGTGCTACCTCTTAGGAATGTCTGTCTGCTTTTTATATGTTTGAAATGAAATAAAGATGAATAATTATGAAAAATAACTAAAAAAGAAGCCCTAGTTCTCATGCATTCAAACCCTGCTTCTTACTCATCCAAAGATAGCGGTGGAAATGGCCTGCTAACCAACTCTCCCCATTAGGTTCTTACATAAGTCTTCTCCTTCGCCTCTGTCTCCTCCATATTAAAGTATACATGATCTGAAGCAAAGCTACCTAAGGTAAGAACAGCAGCATGTTCCTCTGTGGGTTGTCTGTTCCTCCCCTCATTTCCTTTGGACCCCGTAATCACTCCTTCAAAAAGTTGACTCATGGCTAGTGTCAAATTTTCAGACCGGGAGAGGTGGTCTTACTGTGATGTTCCCTCCCATTTGCTCTCTTTTCCAATCCCCTTAAAGAGGCACTGCAGTGACATATAGTAGAATGTAGCAGATATTCCAGGACACCCACTTTTAGGTTGATCTCTGATTTCAGCACCAGAAACACTTCCTTTCTCTAAATATTGCTGTATATCAGTGATCTGCAAACTTGGCTCTACAAGTCCCACAATGCAGTGCAGGAGTCTGACAGCCACAGTCATGATTCATAAAGGCAAGTGCATAGTGGGACTTGTAGTTCCTTAACAGCTGTAGAGCCAAGTTTGCAGACCACTGGCCTAGGTTGTTTAGTTATGCAGAATTCTTCCCCCTAGAGCAGCGCTGTCCAACTGGCGGCCTGCAGGCCGCATCCAGCCCGCCAGGCCTCCTGCTGCGGCCCGCTCTTCTCTCTGAGGTGCAGGCATGGCTTGCGCTATGGGCGCCATGCCTGCTCCCTCCTATAGTTGCCTTGTCCCCGCTGCCTGTGTCCCCGCTGCCTGTGTACAGCTCAGACCTCACAGATCGCGGCGACTGAAGCAAGGAGAGTATGCATGGTACTCGCTTACACACGGAGTACGTCACATGCGGAAGTGACATCATTAGTCACTTCCGCATGTGAAGTTCAGCCGCGCGGGTGCCATGCGCACTTTCCTTGCTTCAGTCGCCGCGATCTGTGAGGTCTGAGCTGTGAGGCGGCGGGGACACAGGAGAAGGCATTGGCTGGCAGCACACGGCAGAGGTAACGGCAGGGTAGGAGGCGCTGGACACCTCTCGCTATCTAACTGGGGGGGGGGGGGGCACCTGTCACTATCTAACTAGGGGGGGCACCTGTCACTAACTAGGGGGGCCCTGTCACTATCTAACTAGGGGGGCACCTGTCACTATCCTAGGAGGGCACCTGTCATTATCTAACTAGGGGGGCACCTGTCACTATCTAACTGGGGGGGGGCACCTGTCACTATCTAACTAGGGGGGCACCTGTCACTATCTAACTAGGGGGAACCTGTCACTATCTAACTAGGGGGAACCTGTCACTATCTAACTAGGGGGGCACCTGTCACTATGCAACTAGGGGGGCACCTGTCACTATCTAACTGGGGGGCACCTGTCTCTATCCTAGGGGGGAACCTGTCACTATCTAACTAGGGGGGCACCTGTCACTATCTAACTAGGGGGGCACCTGTCTCTATCCTAGGGGGGGACCTGTCACTATCTAACTAGGGGGGCGCCTGTCACTATCTAACTGTAGGGGGCACCTGTCACTATCTAACTGGGGGGGCACCTGTCACTATCTAACTAGGGGGGCACCTGTCACTATCCTAGGGGGGCACCTGTCACTATCTAACTAGGGGTGCACCTGTCACTATCTAACGGGGGGCACCTGTCACTATCTAACTGGGGGGGCACCTGTCACTACCTCAACTGGGGGGGGCACCTGTCACTACCTCATCTGGCCACACCACAGCATCACCGCCAGCGCGGTCACAGCATCACCGCCAGCCCGGCCACAGCATCACCGCAAGGCCTTTCAGCTCACACATCATCCCCAATCCAGCCAAAAGCAGTATTGCCAGGCGCAGCAGCCCATAGAGGAGAATTTAGAAGCCAGGTGAGAGGTGTCTACCATATTAAAGGGGCATTCTGCCTATTTATGGGAAATGCTGTCTATTTATGTGCCTCATGATTGCTGAATTTGTCTTGTTGGGGGGCCTCATGATTTGTTGGGGGCATCATGATTGCTGAATTTGTCTTGTTGGGGGCCTCAAGATTGCTGAATATGTCTTGTTGGGAGCCTCATGATTTGTTGGGGGCCTCATGATTGCTGAATTTTTCTTTTTGGGGGCATCATGATTGCTGAATGTGTCTTGTTGGGGGCCTCATGATTGCTGAATTTGTCTTGTTGGAGGTCACATGATTGCTAACTGCGAGACTATGGGAAAAGCTGAATCATCATATGAGACAATAGCATTAAACCTACTTTTTTAGCTTTTTAAAACAGAAAATAAAACTGGGAGGTTCTAAAAAAAATACATTTTTCAGGAATAGGATGGATGAAATTGTTTACCTTCACAGTTTATTTTCAACTTGGATTTTCCATAATGTTCATGTATGAGTTAAAACGTTTGTATGTAGTTTAAATTGCTGTTGCCACTTTGCGATAGAATAGATAAAGTGACTTTTGGGTTGCAGTTTGGGCACTCGGCCCCCAAAAGGTTCGCCACCACTGTCCTAATCTAATGACCCACATTGCTAAGTTCATTTGTCTCCACCTGTGGCCACACCCACATTTTGGTCCATGGCCACACCCATTTTTCGGTGTGGCGCGCTGCTGAACGCACAACGGAGCTCTCATGTTTTTCGGCGCACTGCGCGTGCCTGGGGGGGGGGGGGGGGGGGGGTGTCTGCGGCTCTAGCAAGAACCTTCGGCCCTCCACCATGGGGTCTGAAAAAGAAATGGCCCTTCATGCCCGTGAAGTTGGACAGCACTGCCCTAGAGCATTCTGGGAGACCAGGTACACTTTAAGGGTAGGGAGTGAGATAGGCTTTTAGACATCATCCCAGTAGCTCTCTATGAGGCAGAATACTCTTAGCCTAGGTTCACTACTGAGGGGTCAGTCATGTGTTACAATGTGTGTGAACTACAATGGATACTGGCCATAGACTTTAATACAAAGCTGCATGCAGCGAGTTAGAATAATTTGATCAGTCACAACACAGCACTGTGAACAAGCCCATAGAATTGTGTAGGCAGTGGGTTGACATGCAGAACTATTCTGCAATGCAACTGAGCACTGTCAACAGGGCCTAAATGTTTCTCATGCAGTCGCGTGAGCTAAACCCCACCCACCATCCAGCCTGAGCTTTGGCATTCAATGTTATTTTGGTGTTGTATCATTTATTTAGAAAAATAAAATATATACAGGCTGCAACAATCCCATGTCATTCCTTTTATATCTTGTCTGAAAAATAGGCAAATTCAAAGAACAATTTCAGATACATAAAACCAATTATGTGTCTGTCCACTTAGGGAAATTGATAGCACTGCAAGAAAACACTTGTTAATGGATGAACAGCAGCAGTCTTTTCATGCAAATACAGTACATAAAGAAAACATGTTGTCTTGACCATAAATTAGGATATCCTTTAATTTCAGAAAAAGGTAGTACGTGCATAAAAATGAAAAGCAGGCCCTTACCTAATTGTCCAAACTGCATTGCTTTCTTTTTTTTTAAAATTTGAGAGCCTGCTTGATTTGTGCACACAGATATGTCTTGATTTACTAAGGTTAGAGAACATTGGAACTAAAACAAGGCAAATATTACCTGTGTTAATCTCTGAAGAGCAGAGTCTGGCTCTCCCCACTGCATCTTGTTTACTGCAGCTCAGTGCTAAGCTCTATATAGAATCTGAGGCTGTTCAAATATGGCAGCTCTAGAATACAGTACATGTGTGAACAAGAAAGCTGGGTTGACTTGTTTTTTTGCTTTTTATGCTCTGATTTTAATGCACCATTGTTATTTTTTTGCATAATTTTGGCACTAATTATAGAGCATGCATTAATGTGTGGTAGAATTAGAGCATGGTAGTCGACTAATCAACTAATCTGTATCACAACTACCCCACATTATGCTTCATATCAAAAATGTACTTTAAAAGAGTCATCAGGCAAAAACAGCACCCTCCTTCCCGTGTCAGCGGCAAGGGGCTGGAGGAAGCCCCTGGAAAGTAGAGCGGGAGGGGGCAGGTTCTGGACTAGTCCATCTCTTAATGGGGATTCCTAGGTACTTATTTACAAAAGCGCTACCTGAAAGACAGCTGTCACAAGAGCGTGCAATCAAGTAGGGAAACTGGCCAGCATCTTTGTAAAGCTCCTTTCCAGGAAGTGCTTTTGAAATACTGAGAATCCCCCATGAGACGATTAACTAGTCTAAAATGTCAGCTCTGTCAGATTTTTACTACCTACTGAAAGTGACAGCATCATACCAAAAAAGTAATTTATAGTGCATTTTACTCTTACTTTATATGTATGTATTTTTTTTTTTTTTTTTGCAATAGTTGTCCTTAAATTCGCAGTAATAGTCTCATAAAATAACCACTTTAGGTCCTGAATCTAAATCTTTGGCCACTTAAGCCATCTCAGTCAGAGCCATATACAGTGAACAACATGCCATATCTTTCTTCACACTGTATCATTAGCTAAAAGCTGAACCGGGGTTAGGCTGAAAATGAAGTCAACCTTGTAGTCACGCTACTTTACGGCAGTGGTTTTAGATTAGCTGAGCACCAGAGATCAACTCTACTGTCTCATGCCAATCTCTTATTTCCCGTCACTTAGGTCTGCCTCTGTTTTCTTAGTTTGGGAGGAGTCTCTCTTAATCTTATCTTACATATTTGCACTCGGGCAGCAGAGTTTGACTTGTTTGGCACAGACATTTTAGATCTACAGATATCATTGTTATAAAGTTCAGGCCCCACCCTCCCAGCAGCATCACTTCATTGCCTGAACTAGACCCAGTAGTAATCCATACCCGCTCTTTGGATTTAGGATTAATATCCTAGCAGTGACTAGCAGCCAGAGGGAGCATTGCTACTACAAGTTGAGACTACCCCCTTTGGCCACAAGAGGGCAAAGCATTATTGACAGCAATAGCTTTGTGTACAGTTCAGCATTCATTGCAATTAATGTTGGTTGAACTTGACTTGGGTTGCTTTAGATTCAGTTTGGCTGAATAACTCTCAATGTTTGGGTTAATTTAGACGCTAACATTGAATTCCATTGAAGTTCTCAGGATTTTCCAATGGTGCATGCTTGTGTTGGTTACCATCAGTTTCCCATTCATTTTCATGGTTTCCATCTGTTCCTATTAGTTTACCATGCTTATGTTTAAAACAGACAAGAACCCATTGAAATGGAGATATTAACGAACAAAAACAGATGACTGCTGCTGGTTAGATAGCAGAGATGATCAATCTGAGATGCAAATGTTTCCAGCTTGAAAATGGACCAATCAATTTAAACTTGGGTGGGACTTGATTGGTCTATTTTCAAGCTTCAAAAAAATTTACATAATTCTGCATAAACTCGGAAATATTTGCATCTCATTGATCATCCCTATTAAACAGACACCTGAATGCAGAAATCCAAGTATTTCTTCGGTTGGCTTCAAATGACAGATGTTTAAGTCAAACGTGAGGGTAATCGGAATTCCAACTCCAACTCTAACTGTAAAGGTGGCCACACATGATACAAATTTTCTTACATTTATTTTCAATTCGAAAATTACGATCAATTTTTTGATTGATTGTAATATTTGAAAAATCTGACCAATGTATCACACGCATGTGTTCAATTTTTCCACAGTTATGGATTTTTTTTTAAATGCTGAAAAAAAATCTATTAATCAATAAAAATAATAATCAATAATAAAATCAATAAAAATAATCAATAAAACTGACAATTTAACCTACACCATTCTATTGACATAAAGATCAGAATAATCAGCCAATCCCGATCAATGATAAAAAAGGGAAATTCAAATTTCTTGCTTGAATTACGAAACTTTTACATTTTTCTGTTAAAGCAATAGTTTTTATCTTAATTGCCGTTACATAAAACGTTTTATTGTATTATGTGTGGCTACCTTACTAGAGATGCACAGCAGTGTCTAAATCAAAGCTGTTAATGGAGGGTGCAGCTAAAGCACAGATGTCAAACTCCAGTCCTCAAGGTCAAATCCATGCCAGGATATACGATGGACTGAGAAATGGAGAAATGTGTTCTGCTTGATAAACCACACCCTTCCTGAGTCAGTCCCATCAGTCAATATGAGCTGTGCCAGAAATGTGTGAGGATCTCAGCCCTTGAAGACCGAGTTTGACATCCCTGAGCTAGAGTGTACACAAACAAATCTCTCTCCTGATGCTAGGATTGGCTAGGCTCCTGCATCTGACCAATGGGCGATTACAGGCAGCAAATGGGAGCTGAGCAGAGCTATTGTAGGGAAACGTCTTTGTAATCTTCCTTATACTTTAAATCAAACTTTTCACATACCTGAACAATATAAAATAAGCATACTGTGAATAATAATAAAGCATGACTAAAATTGAACACATGAGCTTCTTAAATAGTTCCAAAGTTATAAGATACTGAATTCACAGTAAAGACAAAGGGAATTAATTTAAAGAGAACCCGAGGCGGGGTTCTGACAATGCAATCCACTTACAGAGGCTGGGTCTGCCTATACTGCCCAGCCCCTGTTGCTATTTCAATCCCCCCTAAGTTCCCCCTGAGCTCTGCAATCCTCCATAAATCACAGCCGCGCTATGCGGGCTGTGTTTGCATCTGTACTGTCACTCTGCGTGCTCCCCCGCCTCCTGCATAGCTCCGGTCCCGCCCACGTCCCTTCCCTCCAATCAGCGGGGAGGGAAGGGACGCGAGCGGGGACCGGAGCGATGCAGGAGGCGGGGGGAGCTCCGAGACTGACAGTACAGAGGTAAACACAGCCCGCTGTGACACACTGCGTGTCGGCAGCGCGGCTGTGATTTATGGGGGATAGCAGAGCGCAGGGGGGCTTAGGGGGGATTGAAATAGCAACAGAGGCTGGGCAGTATAGGCAGACCCAGCCTCTGTATGTGGATTGCATTGTCAGAACCCCACCTCGGGTTCTCTTTAAAGTCAGATTACAGTCTCAACGTCAGGCTGATGCGTCACCACTCTCCGGACTGAACTGTCCAGCTTTTATATGCCCAATTCAGCCCATGGAAGCTGGGCAGTTTAGTCCAGAAAGCATTGATGAGTCATCCGTTGCCATGGCGACTTGTCTACTCAGCAGAAAAAGGCAAGGGGGGAGGGGGCACAGTGAGGAGGCCAGGGCAGAGCAGTTCTCTTGCCTGGCAATGATTTCTTTTGCTGGCTGCAAGAGCAGTACATAGTTATACTGCTTCCAGCTAAGAAATTCAACTTTATGAAAGGTGGGGAACGTTTTGAAATTCACTAGTAAGTAACTAAGAATAGGTGTTAAATTTTGATTTTGTTAGTTTAACCCCACTTTAAAAAGCCTCTACATTGCTGGTATTCATTAGAAACAAACTTGGCCTAGATTCAATATTTAAAATGATATACTATTGGCAAAAGTTTCCAATTCCAACCTTTGCTTGGGTCATAGTTAGATCTACTAAGGAACCCATCTACTTAGGGACCAATAGAAAAGTATGGGATGCAAAAAGGGTAGGGCCAAGCTTAAAGCATACCTGAAGTGAAAATAAACTGACGGGATAAACAAGCGTATCTGTAGTCCTAATCCTACATAGGACTTTGTTGGTATCCCAAACTCTTAATTTTTTAAAGTTTTGACTGCAGTGAATGATAATAATCGTTCAGCTCCCATACAGACAAATTCTGAACTACTAAACTTATGTTTCTCAGACACACCATAATTTTTTGACCTCTGAGTTATGCAGTTCTGACCGCAGTCCAACTGGCAAAATAACTATCATTTAGAACCCCGTCATTTTACAGTGAGCAACAAGAAATAAAGGGAGACAGCCCAGTTTTATGTCGGGCATATACCTGATTATCTCATGTCACATATTACTTCAGGTACCCTTCTTCGTTCACTAAAGGCATGAAAAAAAAACCCTTATAAATTCATATTTAGACAGGCAGTTTTCGGTAAAGATAAGCCCTCACTGGGCCTGATCCAATTCACTTTTTCTCAAAGTTTTCTCCTAGTGGATATTTTCACATCTTGTCAATAAAATGCAGTTTAAAGGGAAGGTTCAGGGAGGGTGGAGAAAAAATAAAAATCAATTCCCACTTACCTGCGCATGCGCAGAACTACTGCGCATGCGCAGTACAGCCCGGCGGACGTCCGATGACGTCAGAGCGCCGGCGTGGGACGCAGAAGTGCCAGGACTTGGAGAGCAGAAGAGCCCGACCTGGCAGCCGGCCTGGCCAGGTCGGGTCGGCCACCGGAGACCACCGGGAGCCTGCGGAGCGGCGGCGAGGGCACCTCCTGCCTGCCACGGGCTGGAGGAAGCCCCAGGTAAGTGGAAATTGATTTTTATTTTTTCTCCACCCTCCATGAACCTTCCCTTTAAGCCATCATCAAGCAAGAAAATGCTCAGAATGATTTTGACAGTACTTTTTTTATCAACTGTACTTTTTGGTACTTTTTCAATTCCAGAGTGCTAAAAAGTTATCTCCTAGAAGAAACTTGGGCGAAAAAGTGAATTGGATCAGGCCCATTAGGCCATATGCAATAATTTCCCTTTTCTTAAGTTTTCTCCTAGGTGATATTTTCACACCTTACCAATAAAATACATTTTAAGCCATGAGCAAACAAAAAAATAGACAGTACTTTTTAGTAATTTTTCAATTGCAGAGTACTAATAGATTATTGAACAGGAGATAAAGAATGATGTGGTAGATAACTTTGGAGAAAAAGTAAAATGCATACGGGCCATTATGTCTTAAGGTGGCCATACACTGGTCGATTTGACATCAGATCGACCAACAGATAGATCCCTCTCTGATCAAATCTGATCAGAGAGGGATCGTATGGCTGCCTTTACTGCAAACAGATTGTGAATCGATTTCAGCATTAAACCGATCACAGTCTGTGGAGCTGCCGCTGCAGCCGCCCCCCTGCATACATTACCTGCTACGACCGGCGCGAGTCCCCCGGTCTCCGCTGTCTTCTTCTCCGCGCTCGGCTCCAGCCTCACTGAACTTCCTGTCCGGGGAAGTCTAAACAGTAAAGGGCGCTCTACTGTTTAAACTTCCTGCCGGGACAGGAAGAAATGAAGCCTGCCGGACTCGGAGCCCAGTGGAGAAGGAGCAGCGGTGACAGCGGGGACACGCGCCGGCGGAGCAGGTAATGTATTGCTGCTGTATTGCGTCGGTCGTCGGGCATTCGAACGCCGCTATCGACGCACTCCCGACCCGCCGGCGATCGAGCGAAATCTTCCGCATGGACGGATCAACGGGAATCATCAATTTCGGCCGGAAATTGATCGTTCTGTCAACGTTTGTGCAACGGTTTCACAGAAGATTCGATCACAGTGATCGAATCTGCTGTATATCGGCGGGAAAATCGTTAGGTGTATGGGCCCCTTTACTTCGTTGTTTGCTCAGTTTGAATGTCTCAAGTTTGTGAAAGGTTTGCTTTAAGGTCCTACAGTAATGTAACACAGCTTTAGAACAATATATCAAGTCTCAAAACAAAGCTTTTCAAATAAACTTTCATAGGTAGTATCTACAGCGTATTAGTTTCTGGAATGCTTTTTTAAAGTCTTCATTGAAGATGGTATAAATCAGGGGGTTGATTAAGGAATTGAGGTATCCAAGCCAGGTGAGAAAGTTGTTCATATCGTCAGACACAAAGCATGCATCACACAAGTTAGCAATTAATTCCTTGACGAAGAACGGAAGCCAGCAAATTACAAAAGCCCCCAAAATCAAGCCTAAAGTGGTGGCTGCTTTGCGTTCTCTATTACTGGATATCTTTTGTCTCCTTAAACCTTTCTCAGGCTTCATTTCACCTAGCGGATTCCTTATCGTGATGTGGATCTTATCAAAATCCATCGAATGGTCCGAGAAAGATTTCTCCGCTATGCACAAGGTAGAACTTTTCCCACAGGCCTCCAGGAGGACTTGCCCATTTTGTTCTCTCTCACTTCGAGTAATATTCCTTTTCTGATACAACGATTTTGCAGCTTTGTAAATTTTGTAATAGAGTATAAGTATCAACACCAAGGGGATATAAAAGGCTCCGAATGTAGAATAAATCGTAAAAGCGACGTGATCGTGCTTAATCATGCATTCATCATCACGGTTGTGTGTTTGGTGCCGCCAAAACAAAATTGGCATAGATATGAATATTGATAAAATCCACACTACAGCAATCATAAAGGCAGCATGCTGCGGAGTCCGTTTGCGGGCGTACTCCACAGCGTCGGTAATAGCTCTGTAGCGATCCAGTGCAATTGCTGCGAGATGCAGTATTGAACATGTGCAACACGTAATGTCTACACTCAGCCAGATGTCACACACGGCTTGACCCATGACCCAGGTCTCCTTCACAATGTACATAATGCTGAAAGGCATCACCAGGACGGCAACCAGGAAATCGGTGACTGCGAGGGAACATATCAGATAGTTGGCAGGGTGATGAAGTTTCCGTGTCACGATTATTGCAGCAATTACCAGAGAGTTTATTGCGGTTGTCATCAACGTCAAGATAGATAGCGACAGTGAAACAAGAATTCTGCTTGTGATCCCTTTTGTGAGTTGCCCTGAAGTGCAATTATATTCTGTTGTGTTTAGAAGATCCATATTCCCTCTAAACACCAAGTTTACAGGGAAGAGTTGATATCTGAAAAATAAGGAAAACAGACGATTAATGGATAAGGCAATGAAAAGAAACTAAAGAGTGCCTTGGGCATTCTGAATCATAATGCTTGAGTTGACAAGACATACTGCCATATAGTGCCATTGGGCATAGATCCACCAAACTTTCTGATGCATTATCTCTCCTTATCTGTTTTACCTAATTAATTATCTCTCCTTAATTTTTCTTAGGGCTGGTTAACATGGGATTCTGCAGGGCAGCTGATGATGGATCATTTAGCCAATGCTAAACACTTTTCTGCTATTGAGCAGAAAAGCATTTGCATTGGTTTCCGCCTTTCATCATCATGTTTTGATCTCCTAGGGTGACACGAAACTGTGCAAACACAGCCGATACTGGATGCTACATGTAGCATCAAAGACCAAATTACGGGATCTACCATGAAGTTTGCACAAACTACGCCAATTACCGTAGTTTAAAAACCACTTCAATTCATTTGACATTCCTTTCAAATGACCCTTTCTTTGCCTGCCGAAAATTATGCTTTTACCGCCTGTTTAAACCAGCCCTTAAAGAGAATCTGTAAGAAAAGAATGCCCCATGGGGTACTAACCTGGAGAGGGGGAAGTCTCTGGATCGTAATGAGGCTTCTACTGTTCTCTTCAGCCTCTGGGATCCAGTGCTGGCAGCCCCCAGTGTACGACAATATTTACCAAGTGAGGCGCCTGCACAGTAGTGTGGACCTGATCAGGCTCAGCTATTTCCACCTGAGCCCCAGGGGAAGCTGCTGCAGTGCAGGAGCGAGGCTTGGTAAATATTACTGCACGCAAAAGCCCCTAATGCACCTACGCCACCTGCCGATAAGCTTATCAGCAAATTTTTGTGGACTGACAGCGCTGGATACCAGAGTCAAAGGAGGACGGGGGAAGCCTCATTAGGATCCAGAGGCTTCCCCCTCCCGAGGAAAGTACCCCATAGGGGCACTTTTCTCCTTATGGATTCTCTTTACGCTACATACACATGCTAGATTAAACCTGTCCAGGGAGGCCTATAAAGACAGGCTTGTATGAGAATCAAATGAAAATCTAGCACATGTACAGGAGCCTCCCAACGGCATGTAAAGATTGGAAGTTTAGGGACATCTTGCACATTGTTCTCCTTGCCTACCGGAACCTGCTCCATTGTGCGTCGTGGTTCCACCATAATAGGCACTAGGTTTAAGTTGTACATATGCTAGGTGGAACTTGGCCCCAAGCAGAGCAGCTGGATGCTACAAAATTTACGTCACTGTTAGTTGGTCTCTAGTTGATAAAAAAATTAGTAAAGCCTTAAGGTGCCCATTATCGATTCAATATTTCCATCAGATGACATGATTCAAGTAGATTTGCATGATTGAAAGTCATCAGAAGGTAATTATTGGTTGTTTGCATTCAACAGACAATTACGGAATTTCTCTCTTTAGATACGATTGCAAAATTGAACATTCGGATCAATGAAATTTTCTATTCCAGTCGATCATAGAATCATTTTACATCTATTTTCTCCACATTCTGTGTGGTTTTCTGTACAATTCAAAAGTAAAAATGTGATTTATAGATATCATCTTAGGAAAATATTGTACCGTTAATGGGCACCTTTAAAGGCAGAAGGGCCAAACAAGTTTTTAAAAAAGTAAGTGAAGAGCAAGAAATAGAAATAATGTTTGCTAAAATGATTGCAAAAATGTTGACCTGGAAAAGTCTGGTAAAACATAAGTGTAAGTTTAGTTTGCAAGGCATCATCTCCCCTTTTTCATGTGTTGCTCCCCTTTTGCAGCCTTCTCTTTTATGTTTAGCAGCCCTTATTTCACATCCAGGTGCCACCTTATGCTGCAGCCGCCCAAGGTTCGGGCCTATGTATCATTTCCAGAATTTGGCCCTGTTCGTTTTATTACAGCTATCTATTTATAGATAATAATAGTGTCTTCCAAGAAAAAGGTTGGGAAATAGGGGCGTAGCAATAGGGGTTGCAGAGGTTGCGACCGCATCGAGGCCCTTGGGCCAGAGGGGCCCTGAAGGGCGTCCCTCAACTGCAGTATTAGCTCTCTATTGGTCCTGTGCTCATAATAATTACTTCTACAGATACTTTGAATCGTGGTAATCATTCACAAGCTGCTCCCCATCCCCTTCTTGCACCTCTGACACTGTAGTTGCCATTGGCAGGTTTTGGTGCCTCGTATCAATTGTTATGTATAGAGTGCATGGTGGCCCCAATGTAAAACTTGCATCGGGGCCCACAGCTCCTTAGCTACGCCACTGTTGGGAAAATGTACTTTTAGGGCTGGTGCACACCGAGCGGCTTTTTGGGCGTTTTCAGATCCGCTTGCGGCTGCGGATCTGCTTGGTCAATGTATCTCAATGGGGTGGTGCACACCAGAGCGGCAGGCGTTTTGCAGAAACGAAAAATGCCTGGGTGAGGCATTTTTTGGATTTCGGATGCGTTTCTGCCTCAATGTTAAGTATAGGAAAAACGCAAACCGCTCTGAAAAACGGCACTTCAGAGCGGTTTTGCAGGCGTTTTTGTTACAGAAGCTGTTCAGTAACAGCTTTACTGTAACAATATATGAAATCTACTATACTGAAAACCGCAGCAGCAATCCGCAAAACGCTAGCAAAACGCCTCATAAAAATAAAAAAAAGCGTTTAAAAATCTGCTAGCATTTTGCGGATCTGCTAGCGGGTTTTGGTGTGCACCAGCCCTTATTCAGTTTGTAATAATAATGCATGCCTATAGTAATGGTATTTTTTATTTTTCTTTCGATATGTGTTTGTTTGATGGTGTGCCATGTTTTATGCTCTGCAGGTCACATCGCTGGTGGGAATGACCACTGCTCCTTTTTATGTATCATTTAGTTCAGAGCCTAGCATAGCATGTGGTGGATCACATTTGCCTTGACAAATAAGAGCACGGCTCAGCCCTAATCCTTTCAGCCTATTTACATTCTGTGTGTTTAGGAAATATAGGACATCTGCTGCTGCGGACTCTCAGCTATTGTATGACCAGCCTTCAGTTAGCTTTACACATGCGGAGTTATTATGTATTCTTTTAGCTGTTCAAAAACCGTAACTTAAAGAACCTCTGTCGCAAAAATCTTAAAATGTAAAATATATGTAAACATATACAAATAAGAAGTACGTTTCTTCCATGGTAAAATGAATAATACATTACTTTTCTCCAATGTTGCTGTCACTTACAGTAAGTACGTTGTAGAAATCTGACAGAACTGGCAGGTTTTGGACTAGCCCATCTCCAGATGGGAAAGGGGGGGGGGGGGTTCTCAGGGTTTTCTTTATTTTTTAAAAGCACTTAGTGAATGGCAAATTCTCCATCCAACTGCCAAAAAAAAGTGAGCAGGGAGGCTGGCCAGCATCTTTCTATAAAGCCTATTCAGGGAGTGTCTTTATAAAGTATAAAGGTCATGCTGAGAACCCGCTACGGAGAGATGGACTAGCCCAAAATCTGTTGGTAATGTCAGATTTGTACCACTTACTGTAAGTGACAGCACCATAGGAGAAAAGTTATTTATGGCTCATTTTACTCTGGAAGAAACATACTTCTTATTTGCAAATGTCTACGTATATTTTAAATTTTATGATTTTCGCGACAGAGGTCCTTTAAAAGACACTTGAGGTGAGAGTCATATGGAGGCTGCCATATTTATTTACTTAATACAATACCAGTTGTTTGGCTGCCCTGCTGATCTCTTGGGCTGCAGAAGTGTGTGGATCACACACCTAAAACAAGCATGCACCTCATCTTGTCCAGTATTTGTCAGAAACATGCTTGTTCCGGGCCTATGGCTAAAAGTATTAGAGGCAGTGGATCAGCAGGACAGCCAGGCAATCTGCACTGTTAAACCTATTCCGTAACGATGTAGTTGAAATATACATCCTACCAGTAGCTGTATGGCTCTGACAGGATGTAGATTTCAACTATTTTCCGCCGCCGCACACTTACGCTGTCCTCGCCGTTAACGCTGCTGTTCCATTGCTGTACCTGCTCACCCTGCCATCTCCACTCTGCTGTCTAAGTGACAACAGAGCTTCTGCATTTTGGTCAGTACTCAATTTCATTGGCTCCTGACCTTGTGATTACTGTGAGCCAATCACAGTAATCACAGGGTTGAAAAGATTAAAAGGAAATAAACATGGCTGCCTCCATATGTCTCTCACCTTGAATTCCCTTTAAGTCAATGACAAAGTTTTTCCTGCACGGCCATACTGTAGCATATTTTCATATTATTATATACAAACAGTAGCTAGTTTTGAAAAGATATGCATCTCTGTTAAGCTCTGTACACACCAGAGCCGGATTAAGGCTAAATGGGGCCCTAAGCAAAGTAACTGATTTGGGCCCCCCATCATGTCGTAATAGAATCAGAAGATGCAGCTGCACAGCAATATGTCGCACACACCGGGCAGCCGAGCTACTGGTTGCTATGGGCAACAGCATGCTTTCCTCTGTGGGTGCACAATGCAGGGAATAGCAGCGGCAAAATGCAGAGTGAGAGATGAATGGCTGGGACATTTGCACTCAGGAGCTGGGGCACCCCTGTGAAGAGGGCGCCAGATATCACAGCAGCAGCACTTTCCCCCTGCATCTCCAGCCTGGCAATAGCAGAAAGCTCTGGACACCGCCAAACCAGAAGCCGTTCCCCAGACAGAATTACATAACCACTCCCACCACCGAACAACCAATTTCCTCCCAAACTAGACAGCCACCATGCAGCCTCCATCCCAGTGAATACGATAGTCCAGCAGAGAAGGCAGCCGCAGTGGGGGAGAATGACAGCACCAGATGAATCACATTCACCTATTGCGATCCAAGCAATAGAGGTCCCGTCATCCGGAGCCCATCTGTCTCCTCTAGAGTGCTGCCACTCTGTTACTACTACTATTACTACTTCCTACTTCATGTCTGATCTGAGAATCAGGAAGTTCAGAGCGAGCGGCTGCACTGTAGAAGAGACAGATGGGTTTCAGATGACGGGATCTCTATTGCTTGGATCATGGATAGGTGAGTGAGCGTTTGCCATCTGCTGCTATCATTCTTGCTGCAGCTGTGGTTCTCTGTGGGAAGGGAGGGTGGAGTGGGCAGCGGCAGAGCGCACAGTAGCAGGAGGGGGACCTAGGAGGAGAGCCTGGCTCTGAAGACAATCAGCAGCGCACGGCATCATTTGACAAGACAAGACAAATAACATTTATATCGCGCTTTTCTCCTGGTGGACTCAAAGCGCCAGAGCTGCAGCCACTAGGACGCGCCCTATAGGCAGTAGCAGTGTTAGAGAGACTTGCCTACGGTCTCCTACTGAATAGGTGCTGGCTTACTGAACAGGCAGAGCTGAGATTCGAACCCTGGTCTCCTGTGTCAGCGGCAGAGCCCTTAAAGGGACTCCAAGCAGTGCCTGTGGATATGCCTTTAAGCATACCCACAACTAATTCATTACATCCTCACACCTACCAGCATGATGTTTGTAATTATATCCCCCTGGGTTCCTTATATTTCATTGCATTGTGCTGAATCGAGCTGCCAACTTTGGAGAAAAGTCGTCCTGTGGCCGTGATTTCGATCGTGAAAATATCAAAAACTAAAAGGCATAGAGCAGCCGTTTATATATCATTGGAAAGAGGAGAAAAAGAGCTTTAAAATGATATGCATCTTTTTATAGTTACTGCACTGCTCAGAGTCCCTTTAACCATTATACCATCCAGCCACCGCTAACTTTGGAGAAAAGTCGTCCTGTGGCCGCGATTTCGATCGCGAAAATATCGAAAACTAAAAGGCATAGAGCAGCTGTTTATATATCATTGGAAAGAGGAGAAAGAGAGCTTTAAAATGATATGAATCTTTCCATAGTTACTGCACTGCTCAGAGTCCCTTTAACCATTATACCATCCAGCCACCGCTGACTTTGGAGAAAAGTCGTCCTGTGGCCGCGATTTCAATCGGGAAAATATCGAAAACTAAAAGGCATAGAGCAGCTGTTTATATATCATTGGAAAGAGGAGAAAGAGAGCTTTAAAATGATATGAATCTTTCCATAGTTACTGCACTGCTCAGAGTCCCTTTAACCATTATACCATCCAGCCACCGCTGACTTTGGAGAAAAGTCGTCCTGTGGTCGCGATTTCAATCGCGAAAATATCGAAAACTAAAAGGCATAGAGCAGCCGTTTAGATATCATTGGAAAAAGGAGAAAGAGAGCTTTAAAATGATATGCATCTTTCCATAGTTACTGCACTGCTCAGAGTCCCTTTAACCATTATACCATCCAGCCACCGCTGACAGGATGGCAAGGGCTGGTTTATGTGCTAATGGGGCCCCTTTGACTCTGAATGGGGCCCCAAGCGACTGCTTTTGTTGCCTGGTCGGTAATCCAGCCCTGGTACACACACTAAAAGAAACCAAGCTGAGGGGACCAATAATGACCGCTTCTACTAAGAATCCAGCTTGGCCACCGACCCCTCTTGGCCACTCAGCCAGCGATCTGGCGAATCACTTCTTTTGAGCAAAGGCTGAGGGCACTGTTCACCCCACTCACCCACCCGCCGGATGTCCCCCCCCCCCCCGCCCCCACATTGAACACAACAGCCAGCGACGTGTCTAGAAAGCCTTGGCTCTACAACCTCACTTAAGGGAGTGGATTCCGATCCTCATCAGGCAACATCGATTGAGTGTCCGTGTCTATCTTACTAAACCACCATCTGGTTCCTCCTACCCCCCCCCCCCCCCCCCGCCCCGACTAATATTGCAATTTACACATTACTGATTCCCTCCACTCCACTATCAACAGCTGTCTCTACTCAGTATACAGCATTGCTATGGCTGCCTCATCCTGTGTGCACAGCTTCCTCACCCTCAGCCACCCCAGCTGGTATTGTTTAAAAGGAAATACATGGCTGCCTCCATATTTTTCTCACCTTAAATTCCCTTTAAAAAAAGTTAATCTCAACTATTCAGATTGCAAGAAGGAAGGCACAGGCTGAATTTGTTTGCGCTCCTGACTAGGTATTTCACAAGTACACCAAGACCCATTGCTTTAGAGCAGGTAAAATTCTAAAAATAAAACGTTTATTTGTAATATTTAATGTGTTTCCAATCAATGAAAATGTGTTAAAAAATACATTTTTAGAATATCAAGCTTTAACAATAATAGCAAAATATCTTAAAATACTATAAATCTACTTTAACTTCCTAAAGACTGCGTCACGCCGACGGGCGTGAACGCGGCGGCAGCCCCAGGACCACCTAATGCTCCGTCATCAGTCTCTCAGAAGCGATCGCCGCTAGGAGACTGTCAGACAGCGAAACTGCCGCTTATTTACTGTGCGATCCACGGCAGCGATGTACTGGGGACAGCCGTGTAATACGGCTGTCTCCCTGGGAGGCAGGAGAGTGATCGGCTGTCATAGGCTGATGTCTATGAGAGCTGATCGCTAGGATTGGCTGGCGGGGGAGGGAGGGCGGGGTTTTAAAAAAATAGTAAAATGTATTACAAAAAAGGAAATAAATATTTATAAAAAAAACTACCAAACATTGGGGGAGCAATCAGAGCCCACCAACAGAAAGCTCTGTTGATGGGCAGAAAAGGGGGGGGGGGAATCACTTTGTGTGCGCTGAGTTGTACGGCCCTGCAGCGAGGCCTTAAAGCTGCAATGGCCTAAATCAGTGTTTCTCAACATTTTATTAGTATGCCCCCCTTTTAAAACCTTGTACTCACCAAGTACCCCCTAGCATAGCAAACATTATCACAAGTACCCCTTGACAAATATATATTTAATTTTAGTACATGATAATTGCTTCTAAACAATTTCCAAGCATTTACTGTTGCTTTTAATTTGCTAAATCATAGATTTGGTGTTGTTTAATAAGATTTATCATTGTCTAAAACTCTAAATTTGTTATTCTTAGTGAAGTATATCAAGCCTGAGTACCCCCTGGAACCAACAGAAGTACCCCCTGGGGTACGCGTACCACACGTTGAAAACCTAGGGCCTAAATAGCAAAAAATAGCCTAGTCACTAGAGGGTTGTAAGCCTACGGTCCTCAAGTGGTTAAAGCAAAAAAGTTACAAGATAATGAATAGTATGTGTAGTACAGCTAAGAAATAGAACAATAGTAGCAAAGAAAAGAGTCAAGTATTGTTTTCCAGTACAGGAAGAGTTAAAAAAAACTTCAATTATCTGAGCTATTCCACCCACTGTGTCAGATACAGGCCTGTTTTCTGAAGCACTTAAACAGCCAAGAAAAAGTGACATACAACTTGAAATAAGGTTTTACTGCAGGGAAGTTCAAAGGGTCATTATTTCCGCTTTGTTTTATAGCTTAAAAGACAGAGTGTGGTTTCTTAAATGCGAATATGACAGAATGATACAATTTTATAAAAAAAAAGCTATATAGCTGAAACTAAAAATATGAGACTCTTTTCTCTGCTGCTAATGTTCTATTCGTTATCCATACTACACATACAATTCATTATATCATACATTTTTTCACTTCAGGTTTGCTTTAAAGAGAAACTCCGACCAAGAATTGAACTTTATCCCAATCAGTAGCTGATACCCCTTTTACATGAGAAATCTATTCCTTTTCACAAACAGACCATCAGGGGGCGCTGTATGACTGATATTGTGGTGAAACCCCTCCCACAAGAAACTCTGAGGACCATGGTACTCCTGGCAGTTTCCTGTCTGTGAACCTTGTTGCATTGTGGGAAATAGCTGTTTACAGCTGTTTCCAGCTGCCAAAAAAGCATGCAGCCGCTACATCACCTGCCAACAGTAAAAATGTCACCATGTGATACATGTCAGAATGTAAATCATGGATTTAAAAGATTTTACAATGGGCGAACACTGACTAAATCATTTATACATGATTATTGTAAATAT
This sequence comes from Hyperolius riggenbachi, assembly GCF_040937935.1. NCBI lineage: Eukaryota > Metazoa > Chordata > Amphibia > Anura > Hyperoliidae > Hyperolius > Hyperolius riggenbachi. Next base: position 503,056,854 of record NC_090647.1, read on the forward strand.
GAAGCACTTTTTTTATTACATTATTTTCACTGGAGTTCCTCCTTAAAGTCAGCTGTTGGCAATACAGAATTTAACTGACTATGCATTTTAACAGACAAGCAGAAAATACATTTTTCAGATCACATGACACTCCAGTAATGCATAAGTCATAGAAGCAGAGATGTGATGATTGAGGGGATAATGGACAATGGTCACGCGATGCGATTGCATTATAATACATGGTCATTGTCAGAGTGCCAGTAAAGCTCTGCGCTGATGTGCACTGATGTATGATAAGCTGTGAACAGTTGTGTGTGTGAAATCATCAAGATCAGAAAATGAATTAACATACTGAATGCACTCGAATGGATAATAGAGGAGCAGAGATGTCTTTGTAACCCAAAGGTTAAGAAGCAGAAATAGAGAAATATAATTTGTCCTATTCCTATACAGTATTTAAAGGTTACAAAAACCTAGACTTTAGTCTGAATCCCTCTGTGCTGGATGGTGCCCATAACCTCTCTAGTCCTAATCATAGTCCAGATGCAAGTTGCAGTGAAAGACTCTTAAAATTACATTGTAATAACTTTGTTACATTGTAACTGATTAGTATATTTCCGAGGATATTGCGTGGGAACTGGCTTTTAAAGGGACAGGTAAGTATTAATGGTTAATTAAGAATATTAAATGACTTTTTTCGTGGTTATGTTTTTTGTTCAATTAAAATACTTTTTCTATGTGTTTGTGTGTTTATTTATTTTTAACTCTTAAAGGAAATGGGTAAGGGGTACTACAAGTACCTCTATACTCATTTCTCCTGGGAGGGGGGTGGGCATCTGGGGGACCCCTTTTTAAAGGGGACTCCCAAATGCCACCATGAACCCCTCCCCAGGAAATCGCGGCCTCCACCTCCACCGCCCATCGGAGGTGGAGAAGAGCCCCTTGTCCTTGGATTGGACAAGGGCTCGGAGGGGGAGGGGAAAGCTTGGCTGCCCCTCCCCTTCCGAGACCCCCCAATCCATGGACCATGCGGGCTGGTATAGTCAGGGTGCGGAGCCCCACGCGGCCGGTGCTCCGCATTCTGGCTATCCCAGTCTGCATGGGGGACAAGGGGTTAAAGAGGTCTGGGAGGGGGGACCCCACGTCGTTTTTTTTTTATATTTCCCACACTCAGAACGAAGTAAGTAAAACTCTTCCCACTTGGGGGAATCTATGAAAATAAAACACTATTGTTACCTGTGCAAAAAAAAATGACATTTTCCGCATTTAAAAGACATTTTCGCCCTTGAAACTTAAAAATCGATGTTCTCAAAAACTATAAGGTCTTTTTGAAAAAAAAAATTTTCCTCTTATTCCCACTGATCCCCTTAATATACCCTGTGAATTTGGTGTTCCTAAATTTTAAGCAGGCTTTGCTATTAACCGTTAAAGTCGGCGGGTTTTTAAATGTATATATTTTTCCTTTGAAACTTTAACATCGATTTTCTCAAAAACTATAAGGTCTTTTTGAAAAAATTTTTTTTCCTCTTATTCCTTCTGATCTCCTTAATATATTCTCCAAATTTGAGGCTCTTAGCACTTAAGGGGGCTTTGCTATTAACCCTTAAATTCGGCGGCTACCTAACATTGATCCATGCGTCAACTTTTCCGCTTGGCAGCATGACCTTACGCATTAACGTAATAACCTGAATTACGGTATACTTACGCGTAATTGCGTAAGTGCTATGCGTAATTATAGACATGTACCGAAATTGAATGTCTATGCCGTAAGCGTAATTTCGTAATGCGTAATAGCGTAAAATTACGCGTAATGATCCGTAAGCGTAGCTTTCTCCATTACGACCAGCACTGCTACGGGTGAGTATCAATTCTTCTATTTACCACAGCTCTGGTTTACTTAACCACCTTAGCGGTATGGACGAGCTCAGCTCGTCCATTACCGCCAGAGGGTGCCGCTCAGGCCCTGCTGGGCCGATTTTGATGAAATAAAGTGCAGCACACGCAGCCGGCACTTTGCCAGCCACGTGTGCTGCCTGATCGCCGCCGCTCTGCGGCGATCCGCCGCGAGCAGCGGTGAAAGAGGGTCCCCCCAGCCGCCTGAGCTCTGCGCAGCCGGAACAAATAGTTCCGGCCAGCGCTAAGGGCTGGATCGGAGGCGGTTGACGTCAGGACGTCGGCTGACGTCCATGACGTCACTCCGCTCGTCGCCATGGCGACGAAGTAAGCAAAACACTTACTTTTGGCCGCCGGAGGCGATCAGAAGAACGCCTCCGGAGCGCCCTCTAGTGGGCTTTCATGCAGCCAACTTTCAGTTGGCTGCATGAAAGTTTTTTTTTTATTTTAAAAAAACCCTCCCGCAGCCGCCCTGGTGATCTTAATAGAACGCCAGGGTGGTTAAAGATGGCCAAGTTAATGGTGGGTTGCGTAATAAGGTAATGTGGGTGTTTTTGTCTGTTTTCTGTCTACTGTAATGTTGCACAAGTGTTTTACTTCTTGTTTAGGAATCTGTTATTTGGTATCTACTGCTTCAGTTAAACAAAGTTTTACCCTTAAAGGAGTCATCAGGGTAAATAATATAAAATGAGTGCTACTTACCGGGGTCTTCCTCCAGCTCCAAGCTCCCAGGACGTCCCTCGCCGCAGCTCCGTCTCGGTCCCCGGCAATGACGTCAGAGCGACCTCCAGGTCGCTCTGTACTGCGCCTGTGCTCCGGCCCACGTGGCGGTGATTGACAGCGCCGCTCGCGCAGGCGCAGTACAGAGCGACCTGGTGGTCGCTCTGACGTCATCGCCGGAGACCGGGACGGACCTGCGGCGAACGGCTGCGGGCAGAGCTGCGGCGAGGGACGTCCTGGGAGCTTGGAGCTGGAGGAAGCCCCCGGTAAGTAGCACTCATTTTATATTATTTACCCTGATGTCTCCTTTAAAGAGACACTGAAGCGAATTAATTTTGCCCTTTTTACCTTATAATTCGCTTCAGTGCTCTCAGCATAAGTAAACCGCCGCGTCCCCGACGCTAAACGAGTGCTGCAGAGCCCCCAAATCCCCAGGGGGCAATCCAGCCGGCATGTCCGCAAAGAGGCAGAGTTTTGAGCTCTGCCTCTCCTGATGTCAATCGCGGCTCATCGCCACCTCTCCCCGCCCCTCTCACTCTTTCACAGAGAGGGGCGGGGAGAGGCGGAGATCCGCGCGGCGCTTGTGGCCAGGAGAGGAAGAGCTGCGGCTGAAAGCTCTGCCTCCCGGCGCAGCAAAATCCACGACCAAGTAGGTCGTGGATGTTTGCACAGGGATTTGGGGGCTCTGCAGCCCTCGTTTCGCGGCGGGGACACGGCGGTTTACTTGTGCTCAGAGCACTGAAGCAAATTATAAGGTAAAAAGGGCAAAATTAATTTACTTCAGTGTCTCTTTAAATACATTTTCAATAAAATATTTTGTTGGAAAAAAAAATCTCTTTAACCACCCTGGCGTTCTATTAAGATCGCCAGGGCGGCTGCGGGAGGGTTTTTTTTAAATAAAAAAAAACTATTACATGCAGCCAACTGAAAGTTGCATGAAAGCCCACTAGAGGGCGCTCCTGAAGCGTAATTCCGATCGCCTCCGGCTATCAGAATTAGCAAGGAAGGCTGCAATGAGCAGCCTTCCTTGTTTTGCTTACCTCGTCGCCATGGCGACGAGCGGAGTGACGTCATGGACGTCAGACGACGTCCTGACGTCAGCCGCCTCTGATCCAGCCCTTAGCGCTGGGCTCCGGCGGCTGGGGGGACCCTCTTTAGATCGCGCTGCAGCGGCGATCAGGTAGCACACGCGGCTGGCAAAGTGCCGGCTGCGTGTGCTGCTTTTTATTTCACTAAAAAGCAACCCAGCAGGGTCTGAGCGGCAGCCTCCGGCGGTGATGGACGAGCTGAGCTCGTCCATACCGCCAGGATGGTTAAAGGACAACTGTACTGAGAGGTATATGGAGGCTGCCATATTTATTTCCTTTTAACCTCTTGAGGACTGCTGTGTTAAACCCCCCTAAAGACCAGGCACATTTTTATTAAATTGGCCACTGCAGCATTAAGGCCAAGCTGCAGGACCGCAAAACAGAGCACACAAGTGCTTTTCTACCCACCAACAGAGCTCTCTGTTGGTGGGGTCTGATCGCCCCCCACCCAGTGTTTGTTTGTTTATTTGTGTTTGTTTTTTGTTGTTGTTTTTTTTAAATAAAAAGTATGTTTTTTTTCCCCCTGTTGTATACCCCCCTCCCTCCCCCCGCCGGCCAATCCCTGTGATCAGCTGTCATAGGCTTCAGCCTATGACAGCCGATCACCTCTGTGGTTCAGGAGGGGACAGCCGTGTCACACGGCTGTCCCCAGTACAGTGCTGCTGCTGATCGCAGCGCTGTACGGGTAATTAGACAGCGATTACGCCGTCTAACAGTCTCCTGAGCGGCAATAGCCGCTCGGAGACTGAAGAGGGGGCGGATTTCCGCCCTCCGAGAATAAGATGTGCACGCGATCTCATTCAAAACAGAGCCCCAGGACTTTACGCCAAGTGGTGTTAGGCGGTCCTGGGGCTGCCGCCGCGGCCACGCCCATCGGCGTGACGCGGTCAGCAAAAGGTTAAACAATATCAGTTGCCTGGCAGTCCTGCTGATCGATTTGGCTTAGGTAATATCTGAATAACACCAGAAACAAGCATGCAGCTAACCTTGTCAGCTCTGACAATAATATCAGAAACACCAAATCTGCTGCATGCTTGTTCAGGGTCTATGGCTAAAAGTATTAGAGGCAGAGGATCTGCTGGACAGCCAGGCAACTAGTATTGCTTAAAAGGAAATAAATATGGCAGCCTCCATATCCCTCTCATTACAGTTGTCCTTTAATTAGGATGAAACTCTGACATAACATTTAATAGAAATGGGTTTTCCTACAGCAAAGGTTGGTAACAGGACTTCTTATTGGTCCATCACAGGTCCCTTAGTTTCCTGATTGGTTGTGGGGTTGTGACATTAGAAAAGCTTTGTACCTATCTATAGTGATGATCAGAATCTGCTAATTACAATGACGCAACATTTTCCATACATTTTTCACAGTTACAGCCATACCTAATTACAGTTTGGACATTCCATTGATTTTGTGTAATTCATTTGTAATTTTGTGTAATTTTTGCACAATTTTTTGTCAACTTTAGCTGTTAAGAGCAAAGCCACATTGCATGCTATCCTCACCAAAATTGCTGGGTATGTTTAGGGGAATCATTGGAATAAGTTAAAAAAAAAAATAATTTTACAAAAAGACCTTTTTTTTCGTTTTTGAGAAAATCAATTTTAAAAATGCAAAGGAGAATGTTTTTATTTGTTTTTAAACTCAGAATGCTAACCGATTAAAAAACATTTTTCCTTTGCCTTTTTAAAATCGAGTTATATAGTATGAGGGCTTTGCTATTACCTGCTAAAGTCAGCACTAAATTACACAACCATTATGCAAAATTGCGATTCCTGATTATGCTTACATGCAAAATAAATTACGATTTTCCCCTAAATTTTGCATTACGATTTTGCATTGTAATTGAGAACTTTACACTGCGAAATTACGATTATGTGAAATTCATGTTCATCAATGTGAAATTCGTGCTCATCACTACTATCTAAAACACACATGTGAAAGGGATTCACTGGAGAAGACCCTGATGCTGGGAAAGATCAAGGGCAAAGCAAGGAGGGGACTGCAAAGAATGAGATGGTTTGATAGTATCATGGAAGCAACAAACATGAGCTTGAACGAGCTTTAAGAGGCACACGAGCAGGGGTGTCAAACTCATAGTCTAAATGGCAGGCCAAATTGTTTATTAAGATTCAACAACCATTGAACAGTCTCAAACTAAGTGGCGTAACTATAGTCATCATTAAGGACCAGCTCCTCCCCCTTCGGTAGAGTAGCGCAGTGGAGCAGATTAATATTTACCTGCTCTAGTGCTGATTTGGCAGAAAAGGGTCAAGATGAAATGTGGCCCAAGGCAAGATGCTAGCCTTCACTTCCTCATAGTCTTTTTGGTAAGCTGAGGTGGGGTTTTACTAGCCAGCCACATGAAGGGGTTTGGATCTCAAGAGGGGCCATCATGGTAATTTTGCTGAGGGGTTCCATGGGTTGTTGGTGCACCCCACCTCAAACTGACAATATTTCAACCAGTAACACTGTCACCGGTGTGCTCCTCTGGATGGGAAGGCAGCGTGCTGCATTTCTATGGTTATTTTACTGCTTACAATGATGCACATTTAAATCTCTGGGGGGGCACATAAAATGGCAAGGAGGGCCGAATTCAGCCCGCGGGTCTTGTGTTTGACACCTGTGCATTAGAGCAGAGTTCCTCAACCCTGTCCTCAAGGCCCACTAACAGTACATGTTTTGCAGAAAACCACAAACATGCACAGGCGGGGTACATAGTGTCTCAGAAGAGCTGATTAACTACCTGTTGGTGGAACACTGCACTAGAGGATAGAGGGGCCTGGCGTGCTGTGGTCCATGAGGTCGCAAAGAGTCGGACATGACTGAACAACATATCTTTGGTATGCATCATAACAGTGTATTCAGCTCCCAGCAGCCGCACACAATCATTTAGCGGTGCTGACCTTTCTACGCGATTGCGTATCTATAATCCAGTATTGGATTAAGCTGTGCCAAGTGTGCATATTAATGCAGCAGAACACCAAGAGACATGCCTGAAGGTGGTCAGATTGTTCAGCTGCCCTCTGAAACCTGCGGCCAGCCTGAGTTCTTGGAAAGCGAACGCTGTCACAGCGACACCGGCCTGCTTCTGAACCACCCCCGTTCGGCATTCTAGGTTACAAGCACTTTCCTGTACTCTCTCTCTGGCCACAGAAGGTAGCCTGTTGATAACCACAACCTATGTAAAGTTATATTTATATTGCATCCTTTTACTCGAGCAGCATTGAGCACGTTTTGTTTGTTCATGTGGGATTTACATGATATGATGGTATAACCCTAGGGTCCAGGGACGAGGCTTTCACAAGCTATTAATCAGTTCTCATTACAGCTCAGTAGCTTTCTTCAAGCTTGTAATTACGTCGTAATGTCTAATGAAGCTGTGATGATTAGCACAGGCTAGCTCACCCTGTTCAAAAGCAAACTTCCGTCGCCGGCAATCGGCACGCTACTTTATTTTAATAAATATATTTTAGGAGTTCACGACGCTGACTCGCAAACGCCGAACGAAAGCCGAAAATGCTGAAAGATCAATCAACGCTACTCATCATTCATCAGATGAGATCTGATCTCAGTCTGAACAGTCACCGTTTGTAGATCAAAGGTTCTTAACTATTCCCTCTGTAGAATAAAGGAGTGTTTTAATCAAGCTCCGAATATGTCACATTACGCTGTTTACTCATCTCAGAAATGTGATGATACTACGCTTATTAAATTCATGATGTGCATATTGTTGTTTATTGCTTTTGCTCCTGTGTCCTGCAGATGGGAAAAATATGTATACATTTCTGAAGTTCACTCGGCAAATGTAATATTTTTAATAAATCTTCATGCTATAACTTCTACTTTGGTGTCTTTTGGGTCCTTTGTAAAAAATAAACTTTACACAACTGGCACATGAATCAATTGCTAGACACATTTTTTTTTTTTTTTGTTTTTTTTTGTTTTGTTAGACTAATGCTACATACACACTTGAGATAAAAGTCTTTGGAAAATGAAAGATCACAGACCAATCTTACCACCCTTCATGTAGTATGAGAGCCATACTCTACACAGTCTATTCTATTGAGCTGAACTCCCCATCAGATAAAAATCTTTGCAAGGTGCTGCACACACAGATGCTGTACAGACACAAAAGATCAGTATCTGCAAAAGATCTGTTCCTGCAGAAGATCCATTCCTGCAAAACGCATTCATAGTCTATGATATCTGCAGATCCTCATACACACCTTGTTTAACAGACATTCATCTGCAGATCAGACAATCATCTGCAGATCTGAAAATCCATCCTGGTGGATCTGATCTGCAGATGAAGTCTGTTAAACAAGGTGTGTATAAGATCTGCAGATATCATAGACTATGAATGCATTTTGCAGGAACGGATCTTTTGCAGGAACAGATCTTTTGCAGATACTGATCTGTTGCATGTATACAGCATGTTTGTGTGCAGCATCTTGCAAAGATAATTATCTGATGGGGAGTTCAGCTCCATAGAATAGACTGTGTAGGTATGCCTCTTATACTACATGGAAGGGGGTAAAATTGGTCTGCGATCTTGCCTTTTCCAAAGACTTTTATCTCAAGTGTGTATGTAGCATAAGTCCAATTTCTTGACGGCTGAAAAGCAATTTAAAGGGAACCTGAAGTGAGAAGTATATGGAGGCTAGCAATATTTATTTCCTTTTAAACAATACCAGTTGCCTGGCAGCCCCTGCTTGTCTGTTTGGCTGCAGTAGTGTCTAAATCACACCAGAAACAAGCATGCAGTTAATATTGTCAGATCTGGCAAAAATGTCAGAAACATATGATGTGCTGCATGCTTGTTCAGGGTCTATGGCTAAAAGTATTAGAGGCAGAGGATCAGCAGGGCTGCCAGGGAACTGGTATTGCTTAAAAGGAAATAAATATGGCAGCCTTCATATCCCTCTTGCTTCAGTTGTCTTTTAATAAAAAAAAAAACACTTTTATCTGTGTGTTATTGACTCCTGATAAGGATATGGGAAAGATTCCGTAAGTGCCAGCAAAATTTACCTGCACAAACAACGCGCATACATTTTGCATACATTTTGCACTCTTTCGCAAAAAGGTTTTACGAAATAGTGCAACTCGCATGATATACACAACATCCATGTTTCTTGTAAGGGTTAGCGAGACCAATTTTGCGAAATACAAAATTGTACAGCAAGTGGTGCTGAAACAAGTAGGTCTGTGAAAATGCAAAAATTCTATGTAAAATAGAAAACAAATGAAGCAACGTTGTAATCTCTACTGAACTTCTGAACATAGTTTTGCAAATTCACACTAACCATAATTCTACTAAGTTCTGTGGCTCCTATGTATTATATGAATAGTGCAATTTTGATTATATTGGTCACACCTTTTTATCCTCTGTGAGTGGTTATAACCCTAAAAAGTTGTTATTAGGTATTGGTTCCCTCACAGATTTTGGATTGGGTGTCCCCGATATTCTCAACTACTACACAGATTGCTAAGAGATTGATTGGCCTATTGGCACTTATACTCCAGTCTGTAGTGATGTACTGCTTCTAATATACTGCACAGGGGCGTAACTAGAAATCACTTGGCCCCACTGCAAGAATGAGGATGGGCACCCCCCCATAGGCACCAAATAATCGTAATGGGGCAGCATTTCACCATAAAATAATCCTAATGCAGCAATGTTTTACCAGAAATTAATCGTAAATTGGGCTGCATTTCACCAGAAATGAATTGTAAAATGGGCAGCATTTCACCAGAAATTAATCATAAATTGAGCAGCATTTCACCAGAAATTAATCATAAATTGAGCAGCATTTCACCAGAAATTAATCATAAATTGAGCAGCATTTCACCAGAAATTAATCATAAATTGAGCAGCATTTCACCAGAAATTAATCGTAAAGTGGGCAGCATTTCCCCATAAAATGTGGGCAGCAGTCATCAGAAAATAATCGTAATGTGGACAGCAGCCAGCAGTCATCAGAAAATAATCGTAATGTGGGCAGCAGTGACCAGAAAATCGCAATGTGGGCAGCAGTGACCAGAAAATCGCAATGTGGGCAGCAGTGACCAGAAAATCGCAATGTGAGCAGCAGACACCAGAAAATCGCAATGTGGGCAGCAGACACCAGAAAATCGCAATGTGAGCAGTAGGCACCAGAAAATCGTAATGTGGGCAGCAGGCACCAGACAATCGCAATGTGGGCAGCAGGCACCAGACAATCGCAATGTGGGCAGCAGACACCAGAAAATCGCAATGTGGGCAGCAGTGACCAGAAAATCGCAATGTGGGCAGCAGACACCAGAAATTCGCAATGTGGGCAGCAGTCACCAGAAAATCGCTATGTGGGCAGCAGACACCAGAAAATTGCAATGTGGGCAGCAGACACCAGAAAATTGCAATGTGGGCAGCAGACACCAGAAAATTGCAATGTGGGCAGCAGTGACCAGAAAAAAAAACAAATCACTCACCTGACAGAAGTCTCCTCTCCCGGCATCTGGCGCGCAGCTCCCCGACTATCCTCCTGCAGCACATCTCCCGCGCTGACAGGCAGAGTGCAGGGCTATGGCAAGATGGCTCCCGAAGCCCTGTACTGGAGACACAAATAGTCTTTAGTGCAGGGCTTTGGCAGTCATCTTGCCGTAGCCCTGCTCTGCCTCCCGGGAGACTGCGGGCTGCGGGGAATGAACTGGCCAAGCGTCTATTAGACGCTGCAGTTAGTTCCACACCTGGCTGGGGGGTCCCACAATCGGGAGGGCATCAGCGCTCCCCCCGCACATGGCTGGTGGGCCCCCCTGTGGCCGATGGGGTTGCATCCTCAGTAGTTACGCCAGTGATACTGCATATTTATTAGGGTGTTATTTGATCATATTAGTCATGCCTATTTTGCCCTCTGTGAGTGGTTATGACCTTAACCTGCTGGGCGTTTCGTTTAGGGGGCCCTCTTTCGCTTCGGGTAGTGGCGGATCAGCGGCAAGCGGCGGCGATCGGGTAGGACACGCAGCAAGCAAAGTGCTTGCTGCATGTTTTTTAAAAAAAAATTATTAAAATCGGACCAGCAGGGCCTGAGCGGTGGCCTCTGGCATCTCTGGACGAGCCTAGCTCGTCCAGAACGCTAGGGAGGTTAATATAGATAACCATTTGGTCTCCTCACGGGAATGGAATTTAGGTGTTTACCAAGACACCAATTTTACAATTTAGCAGCAGACGCTTGTATGGGAGTTACACTATTCTAGTGGGAATTTTGACTGTCCTGACAGTTGCAGCACGTTATATTGCAAATGCAATAATTATTGAAGTCAGATTCATTTCTAACAATTTCATAATAATGGGTGTGTGCTTTTTAGTACTTCTCAATAAAGTGCAGTTTTGAGCAGCATATACTGGTTTTTGGTGCTTTTTGTGTTTTGCTTTTCTAGTTACCACTGCTGGTACCTTCAAAAAATCACACACTTAATATTGCTTCATCAATTTATTTGCAAATTCTGTCAACCTGCAGCTATAAATTTGCAATAAATGACAAGTTCGCAGTTTCGCAATGCAACCTCAGAATCTGCAAAATTTGGAATTAGTTTTGTACGAAGTTGTGGAAGTTCAGCGGATTTGAAATTTGGCTTTTCTGAACATCCCTACTCTGCATCCGCTTCATAGTTGCCAGAGTAACAGCTCTGTGTGGATACAAGCATATAAACAGCACATAGGAGCTTCCTTCCTTTTCATTCTATATTCCAGGGATTCCTCTTCATCTCTGCCTTTTTATCTGGTACTCGTACCACCCATTGGGCACTCTGATTATATGATGGAAGCAGGTAAGCCATTCATCAGTACTATAGAGGAGAAACCTATATTTTCATGAAGGTAATTACAAGTGCTCAGCAGCAATGCTGTTCTCAGATCAAGAAAATTCTTGGAACAAACAGAGCAAAAGGATGCACGTGTTCAGTCCGCCTATCATGCCGGGTTAGTGCTAACATCTATAGCACAGGCTGAGTACATGTCAGCGCATGGTTAACATACCAAACCATTTAAAGGCCTTTACATCTTATTTTCTCCTCGCTACTTCCTGTTATGACAAAGTATTAATTAGGTTTGCTATTTATATACTGTACATAAAAACCTCAATGAAACAAACAACAAATAAATAAAAAATCAAAGGTCTTTACGCGATTGTAGTATGGATTTGTGTCTTAGCTGTGTGCCGGGATCAGCAAGCAGAAAGATTAGGAGGGCCTAATTGAGGATCTCAAGGTTTCTTTGATCAAGCAAAGTTTTTGTTAAAATTAAATAATAGATCTGAATTATGGTTAGTGTGAGATTTGAATACAACAGAATACCCAATATCCGGCACCAGCAGGGACCGCCTGATGCTGCATACATGTAATTGCCGGTTGCCTGAGCAACCAGCCAAAAAAGCACGAACCTTCCCCCTAAATACTTACCGAGCCTCCAACAATGCCTGGGAGCCTCCCTGTACCTCCTAGCGGGTTCCATTACAAACTATTTTTTGAGCATTAAAAAAAAAAAAAATGTTGAACCCAGGCCTGTAACTTCTGTGATCATTTGTATGTGTACGTTAAAAAAGAGCGCCGGGAAAAAAGGGCGCACGGGTTTAAATAGTGATGCTCGGATACCCCTTTTTATTATTCGAGTTTGGTCGAATTCGAATAGTAAATTATTCGAATTCGGTCGAATATTCGAGTCGAATATTTTTTACTATTCGATTCGACCTCGGACTTCGAGCTCACTATTCGAGTCGGTATTCGAGCTCATTATTCGAGCTGACTTTTCGAATTGGCCTTAAATAGCTTCCAACACTTGTTTTGAGGGTGAATGATGCAAGAAACATCTGTTTTTCCAAGTAACAACAGCAAGTGATTATGTGGGGATGTTCCTTTAAAAAAAAAGGTGGAAAGAGAAGAGATGTGTCCAAAATTCTGTTCAGTAGTGTATATACTTCTTCTTCTTCTTCTTCTTTATCTTCTATATCTTCTTCTTCTTCTTCTTCTATATCTTCTTCTTCTTCTTCTTCTTCATTTTCTTCTTCTTCTTCTTCTATATCTTCTTCTTCTATATCTTCTTCTTCTTCTATATCTTCTTCTTCTTCTTCTTCATCTTCTTCATCTTCTTCTTCATCTTCTTCATCATCTTCTTCATCTTCTTTTTCTTCATCTTCTTCTTCTATATCTTCTTTTTCTATATCTTCTTTTTCTATATCTTCTTTTTCTATATCCTCTTCTTATTATTATTTTTCTATTTCGTCTTCTTCTTTTTCTATATCTTCTTCTTCTTCTCCTTCTTCTTCTTCTTTTTCTATATCTTCTTCTTCTTCTATATCGTCTTCTTCTTCTTCACTTATTTCTCTTTTATATATTTTTTTTTAAAGAAATGCAGCTATTTTTGAGCGTAATAAATAGCTGGTGGCGCACGCATGTTGGAAGCGCCATTGTATGTGCTCCCTGGCAGTGGAAACACACAGGCAGCAGGAGGTAAATTCAGCAGCAGCAGCAGGAGGAGGAGGATGATTGTGTGGCAGCAGGCAGTCAATGAGGCAGGCAGCGAGACATAATAGGCTGTGTGGTACCTAGCGGTGGTACCAGGCCATAAATACACAGCATGAGGTTCCAGACAGCGGTCGTGCAGCCCACATTGTGTCCAATACACAACTGGGACAACACAGTTTTCAACCCGGACACCTTTAAAAAAAATATCACAAAGTATTACTAAAAAGTATATATATTTTTTTTGTTTTTTTAAAGAAATGCAGCTATTTTTGAGCGTAACAAATAGCTGGTGGCGCATGGTGGAAGCGCCATTGTATGTGCTCCCTGGCAGTGGAAACACACAGACAGCAGGAGGTAAATTCAGCAGCAGGAGGAGGAGGATGAGTGTGTGGCATCAGGCAGTCAGGTAGGTAGGCAGCGTGACATAATAGCCCTGGTACCTAGCGGTGATACCAGGGCTGTAAATAAACACAACAGGAGGTCCCAGACAGCGGTCGTGCAGCCCACATCGTGTCCAATACACAACTGGGACAACACAGTTTTCAACCCGGACACCTCAGAAAAATTAAACCTTTTTTTTTTTTTTTTTTTAATGGTTTACTTTTTTTTTTTTTTTACAGCAAATTACACAGATATAGCTATTGTTTGACGTAATAGCTGGTGGCAGAGTGGCAGCAGAAGGTAAAATCTGTGTACCCTTGGCAGTGGGAAACACAGACAGACAGCAGCAGGAGGAATGGAGGAGTAGTGTGAGTGTGGCAGCAGGTAGGTAGGCAGCGTGACATAATAGCCCTGGTACCTAGCGTTGATACCAGGGCTGTAAATAAACACAACAGGAGGTCCCAGACAGCGGTCGTGCAGCTCACATCGTGTCCAATACACAACTGGGACAACACAGTTTTCAACCCGGGCACCTCAGAAAAATTAAACCTTTTTTTTTTTTTAATGGTTTACTTTTTTTTTTTTTACAGCAAATTACACAGATATAGCTATTGTTTGACGTAATAGCTGGTGGCAGAGCGGCAGCAGAAGGTAAATCTGTGTACCCTGGCAGTGGGAAACACACAGGGCCGGCCCGCCCATGAGGCGGGGTGAGGCGGGTTCCTCAGGCGGCGGGAAGTGGAGGGGTGGCACCAGATGAATGGCTGTGACTGAGCGGGGGGGGAGCCAGAGCCGCGGTGAGGGCAGCCCGACCTCTCCCTCCCTCTCCCCGGGCCGCCCTCCATGCTCCCCCCTCGGACTTTAGGCAGCAGAGTTAGCGCGCAGGGAAGCGCTGCTGTACACAGTCACAGCCTGTTACTCACCTCCCTGGATCCGATCGCCGCTCCCGCCCTGCTGGTCTCCTCTCTGCAATGTAGCCGCTGATATATTACACACGCGGCTGCTTCCTGTTTACACAGGAAGCAGCCGCGTGTGTATCAGCCGGCTAGGCAGAGAGGAGACCAGCAGGGCGGGAGCGGCGATCGGATCCAGGGAGGTGAGTAACAGGCTGTGACTGTGTACAGCAGCGCTTCCCTGCGCGCTAACTCTGCTGCCTAAAGTCCGAGGGAGGAGCATGGAGGGCGGCCCGGGGAGAGGGAGGGAGAGGTCGGGCTGCCCTCACCGCGGCTCCGGCTCCCCCCTCCGCCATTATGAGGGGGCACCTACCTGGGCAAGCTACCTATCTATCCTATACTGGGGGGCACCTACCTAATCTAACCTGTTTTGGGGGCAGCTACCTATCTATCCTATACTGGGGGGCACCTACCTAATCTAACCTATACTGGGGGCCAGCTACCTATCTATCCTATACTGGGGGGCAGCTACCTATCTAACCTATACTGGGGGGGCAGCTACCTATCTATCCTATACTGGGGGGCACCTACCTAATCTAACCTATACTGGGGGCCAGCTACCTATCTATCCTATACTGGGGGGCAGCTACCTATCTAACCTATACTGGGGGGCAGCTACCTATCTATCCTATACTGGGGGGCACCTACCTAATCTAACCTGTTTTGGGGGCAGCTACCTATCTATCCTATACTGGGGGGCACCTACCTAATCTAACCTGTACTAGGGGCAGCTACCTATCTATCCTATACTGGGGGGCACCTACCTAATCTAACCTATACTGGGGGCCAGCTACCTATCTAACCTATACTGGGGGGCAGCTACCTATCTAACCTATACTGGGGGGCAGCTACCTATCTAACCTATACTGGGGGGCAGCTACCTATCTAACCTATACTGGGGGGCAGCTACCTATCTAACCTATACTGGGGGGCAGCTACCTATCTATCCTATACTGGGGGGCAGCTACCTATCTAACCTACACTGGGGGGCAGCTACCTATCTAACCTACACTGGGGGGCAGCTACCTATCTAACCTATACTGGGGGCAGCTACCTATCTATCCTATACTGGGGGGCACCTACCTAATCTAACCTGTACTGGGGGCAGCTACCTATCTATCCTATACTGGGGGGCACCTACCTAATCTAACCTGTACTGGGGGGCAGCTACCTATCTAACCTATACTGGGGGGCAGCTACCTATCTAACCTATACTGGGGGCAGCTACCTATCTATCCTATACTGGGGGGCACCTACCTAATCTAACCTGTACTGGGGGCAGCTACCTATCTATCCTATACTGGGGGGCACCTACCTAATCTAACCTGTACTGGGGGGCAGCTACCTATCTAATCTATGCTGGGGGGCAGCTACCTATCTAACCTATGCTGGGGGGCAGCTACCTGTCTAACCTATGCTGGGGGCAGCTACCTATCTAATCTATACTGGGGGCACCTACCTAATCTAACCTGTACTGGGGGCACCTACCTAATCTAACCTATACTGAAGGGCAGCGACCTAATCTAACCTACACTGGGGGGAAGCTACCTATCTAACCTATACTGGGGGCACTTATCTAACCTGTATTGGGGGCACCTACCTACCTAGCTAGCCTATACAGGTGGCAACTATACTGGCTACCTATACTGGGGGCACCTACCTAACTAACCTATACTGGGGGTACCTACCTATCTAACCTATGCTGGGGGCAACTATACTGGCTACCTATATTGGAGGCACCTACCTAGCTAACCTGTACTGGGGGCACCTACTTATCTAACTTATACCGGGGGGGGGGGGGTGCCTGCCTATCTAACATACTGGGGGCAACTATACTGGCTACCTATACTGGAGGCAACTACCTGGCTAACCTATACTGGGGGCAACTTTACTGGCTCACCCATGCCTGACCACCTATACTCTGGGGGGACCTATAGCTGGTTACCTATACCGGGGGGGGGCGCAATTTTTACACCCTCGCCCTGGGTGCATTTTAGCCTAGAAACTGCACTGTTGCCGCCGGCCTCCGAGTCCGATGACTCTGAGCTCTGCGGCCTCTCCTGTCTCCTCCAAGGCTGCATGCTGGTGACGCTGCCTAGTGCCTAAGCCTGCTTATTTGATGGCGGCGGCTGCCGCCCGCTCTGCTGCCCTGGCTGCGGCTGATTGTCACGGTCAGTCACTGAGCAGCGAGCGCCGCCGACGTGTCGATAATGATGATAAGGCTGGCTGGCTGCCGCCGGCCGCCGCTCATGTTTTGTAGAAATATTGGGGGGGGGGGGGGGGGGCGCCTTTACGATCTTTGCCTCAGGCAGCAGAAAGTCCAGGACCGGCCCTGGAAACACAGACAGACAGACAGCAGAAGGGCAGTACACAGCAGCCCACTGTAGATGTAAAATGTGTGGCTGCAGGCAACGTAATAGTCAAAGTGAACCAGGCTGGCTTAGTGAGCAGGAGCCAGGAGGTGGTAAAGGGTGGTAAGGCACATTAACGATGGTTCTTCCAGCAGCCAGTTCATGTCCCCCTCTCGCCGACAACAGGGGCCAGGAACTCGCCTTCCACCCACGCCTGGTTCATTTTGAGAAATGTCAGTCTGTCCACAGACTTGTGAGACAGACGTGAGCGTTTCTCGGTGACCACGCCACCAGCTGCACTGAAGCAGCGCTCGGACAGCACGCTGGAAGGGGGGCAGGACAGCACTTCCAGGGCGTACTGCGCCAGCTCGCTCCAGATCTCCAGGCGCTTGACCCAATACTCCATGGGATCAACAGGGGCATCGCTGTCAAGCCCGCTGTAGGACCCCATGTAGTCAGCCACCATGCGGGTCAGGTGCTGGCTGTGACCGGAGGAGGATGCTGCTGCATGCACCTCCTCTCTAGTCACTGCTGCCGGAGCCTCTACAGTCCTGTAGAGCTCGTTGCTGAGAGACAGCAGGTCTGTGGGGCGCTTGCTGCTGGATGCAGGCACCTGCTGCTGCCTCTGTGCTGGCTGGACAGTGGGGGTGGAAGGCTGGGGGAAGGCTTCCTCCAAGCGCTCAACAAGGGCCTGCTGCAAGCTCCTTATTTGTTGCGCTGGCTCTCCTCCTGCAGGCGGCAGGAACTGGCTCAACTTCCCCTTGAGGCGTGGGTCCAACATCATGCTGATCCAGATGTCCTCCCTCTGCTTCATCTGGATCACCCTGGGGTCCTTGCGCAGGCACGTCAGCATGTGCGCTGCCATTGGGAAGAGGCGGGCCACGTGTGCTGGCACATCGACGGCAGTGCTGTCCTCATCCTCCTCCTCTGCCTCCTCAGCCTCATCCTCTCTCCACCCCCGCACCAACTCAGCTGCGCTGTGCTGATCCCCCTCATCAGCAGCAAGGTCAGGGACCTCCACCAAGTCCTCCTCCTCCTCCCCTCAGAGGTGGACTGTGCACCTGCTTGCCGCTCCTGCTGGTCCAAGGCTGCCGCTCCCTGTTCCAGCAAAGCATCGAGGGCCCTGTTCAGCAGACAAACCAGGGGCACCCACTCGCAGACCATAGCATGGTCCCTGCTCACCATGTTAGTGGCCTGCAGAAAGGGAGCCAGCACTAAGCACACCTGCTGCATGTGCCTCCAGTCATCATCGGGGACGATGGACGGGATGTTGCTGGTCTTGTCCCTTCTCTGAGCGGCGGAAACAGTGGCCAGGGCAAGGTACTGGTTGACAGCGTGCTTCTGTTCAACCAGACGCTCCAACATCGCCAGGGTGGAGTTCCAGCGAGTTGGAACGTCAAGGATCAGCCGATGGCGTGGCAGATCCAGCTCCTTTTGCACGTCTTCCAGGCTCGCACAGGCTGCAGCCGAGCGCCGGAAGTGACGCACAACATTCCTTGCCGTTTCCAGCAGTTCGCCCATCCCCTGGTAGGTGCGCAAGAACTTCTGCACCACCAGGTTCAGCATGTGGGCAAGACAGGGGATGTGGGTCAGGTTTCCCCTGTCAATTGCGGCAACCAGATTGGCCCCATTGTCGGCCACCACCTCTCCGACTCTGAGGCCTCTGGGGGTCAGCCAAATCCTCTCCTGCTCCTGGAGGTTGGCCAACACATGGGTTGCCGTCAGTTTGGTCTTCCCAAGGCTGACCAACTGCAGCAGCGCTTGGCAGTGGCGGACCTTCACGCTGCTGCTGAGGCGGGGGGTTTGGCCAGGTGTGCCGGAGGATGGCAGAGGATCGGAGGAACCTGCTGCAGTTCCCCTGACCCTGCGGGGTGGCACCACCTACTGTGTTGCTGCTGCTGCTGTGCCCGCTGCTGCTCTCCCATCCTCACCCCCTTCCACCAAGCTGACCCAGTGGACAGTGAAGGACAGGTAGCGGCCTGTCCCGAAGCAGCTGCTCCAGGAGTCCATGGTGACATGGACCCTTTCACCAACCGCGTGCTCCAGCCCTCGCTCCACATTGGCCATCACAAAGCGGTGCAGTGCAGGAATGGCCTTGCGGGCGAAAAAGTGTCTGCTCGGGAGCTGCCAGTCTGGGGCTGCACAAGCAAGCAGCGCACGCATGTCGCTCCCCTCCTGCACGAGCGTGTACGGCAGGAGTTGGGAGCACATGGCCCGTGCCAGAAAGCCGTTCAGCTGACGCACGCGGCGGCTGCTGGGAGGCAGAGCCCTAACCACCTCCTGGAAGGACTCGCTCAAAAGGCTCTGGCGTGGCCTTTTGCTGGCACGGGAATCAGCGGACACAGCAGAGGAGGCCACTGAGGACTGGCTGCCAGAACAGGCCTCAGTGTCGGCGGCAGGAGTTGCAGAGGGGGGAGGAGCAGTGCGTTTCTGCACTCCTGCTGGTGCTGCTGGAGGAGCAGGAGGGCGGGTGGCTGCTGTTGCTGCTGTTGCTGCTGAAGGCTGTGCAGTGATGGGTGTGGTGCCACTGCCAGCACCAGATGCCTTCAGCCTCTGGAACTCCTCATGCTGGTGGAAATGTTTCGCAGCAAGGTGGTTGATGAGCGAGCTGGTGCTGAACTTTAAGGGGTCTGCACCTCTGCTCAACTTCCGCTGAAAGTGGTTGCAAGTGGCGTACTTGCTGTACACTGTGGGCATGGTGAAAAATCGCCAGATTGGTGACAAAAACAACCCCCTACGGCCTGGAGCCGCTGCTGCCTGTCTCCCTGTGGTGGTTGGGGCGGGGGCTTGGGTGCGGCTGGTGGTGGTACTGGCAGATGCTGCTGCTGCTGAGCCTGAGACACCAGCAGGCTGTGGGACCTGCCTACTGCTGCCAATGCTTGCAATGATGCGCCTCCTTGCAAGGCCCACAAGCGCATCCTCCTCCTCAGAGCTGCTGATGACGACATCCCCTGGAGCTGGTGGCACCCAGTCTTTGTCTGTCACCGTGTCATCATCATCATCCCCCTCCTGAAACATGTCCTGCTGGGATGATGACCCCCCAAACTCCTCTCCTGATGCATGGATGGGCTGCTTGACTGTCGCCACAGTCTTGCTGTCCAATCCCTCCTCCCCCAAAGTGTCCATCAGCATCTCCTGCTCCAAATCGCCAACAACAGCAGACAATACCCTGATGGGGTAAAAATACTGCTGAGTGACAGGTCGCCAACTTGTGACGATGAACTGGCCTCCTCCCCAGGCCCTGCTGGGCGGCTGCTGCGAACAGGGGTGGTGGTGGTGGTGGTGAGGGTGGAGGCCTCGGATGCAGAGCTGATGGCGGGCTGCTCATCCTCCGTCATCAGTTGCACCACAGTGTCTGCATCCTTTTCCTCAATGGGACGTTTCCGACCCGGCTGGAGGAAAATAGGAGCAGGTACTACACGCTGCTGCTGTGTCTTTGCAGCGTGAGTTGCTCCTGCTGGGCGGCGCCCAAGGCGTCCACAGCCAGTGGCTATAGGAGGAATGTTAGCCACTGACGCAGCTGCTGCGGAACTGTGCATGGTGGCGCGGCCGCGGCTTGCCACAATGCTGCTGCTTCTCCTCTTGATTCCCTTGCTGCCCTTCCCCTTGCCCAAACCGCGCTGGCTGCCACTTCCAGACATCTTTGATGTTTTGGGCGTAAACAAAAAAGTTTTTTTAAAAGGGCGGGTGAAAAAGTGGGGTACTTTAATGGAGTGGGTTGGTGGGTGAGGTGACACTAATCACTAAGTGATTAGATCGCTAAGTGATTACTAGTACAGTACTAATACAAAATACAATAATTCAGTAATCAGTATAAGTGTGAACAGTGAACAGTGAGTGTGTCCCCTAGTACACTAACTAGAAAATACAATAATCAGTAGTAATCAGATTAAGTAGAAGGAAATAGTGTGTGTGTGTACTGAGTGCACGCACACACACACGCAGGAGCTAGCCTATGAACAGTGACTGAGTGTCCCTAGTAGTAAGTAGTTAGTAAGTACAACTAGAAATTACAATAATCAATAGTAATCAGAAGGAAATAGAGTGTGTGTACTGTGCACGCACACACGCAGGAGCTATGAACAAACAGTGACAGTGAGTGCCCTAGTACAGTTACTACAAAATACAATCACTCAGTAGGAAAGGACAGCAGAAACACTGGTATAATAAACTAACAGAGGACAGGAGGACAGCTGCCCACACAGGCAAGGCCCTGAGGCCTAAAGCAGTGTAAGCTTGCCTGCAGCAGCTGTGTCTGTCTCTATGTAACACACAAGCTACTAACTAAAATACAATGTCTATCTAACTAACAACAATATAGGTGTATATAGGAGGTGTATGTGAGCAAAAACGCTAGGTAGTTGACCACAATAAAGCTCTTGCTAAGCCAAAGCACAAAGGAGCAGATCTCTCTCTGTACAAAGTCAGGCAAGGACGTAAAAACGGAACATGGCGGCCGCTATTTATAGGGTAGGGGCTGGCCAGGGTCCCCTTCTGTGATTGGCTGCCGTCAGAGGGCCTGGGAGCCCTCTGATTGGCTCTAAGGACACCAATCTGGGCTATGACGCTATTCGAGCTCGGTATTCGAGCTCGAATAGCGCTGTTAGCTCGAATAGTGAATGGGCTATTCGAGTTCACTCGAATGCCCCATTCGAATAGCTGCAGCTATTCGAGCTCGGTATTCGAGCTCGAATAGCTGAAAAAGAGCTCGAATATTCGAGCTACTCGAGTATTCGAGCTCTGCTGAGCACCACTGGGTTTAAACGATAAGCATGAATAACGTTTTAAAAAAAATGGTGCTATATTTCGTTTAAAAATAATGTTTTATAAAGTTATAAATCATTAAATAATGTGTATGAAATCGGCAATTGTATAAACGTTAATCTTCCCTGTTTAAAAAGTGAAATTTATAATAGCGTTTTATAAAACATTAATAAGAATGCTACTAAAGCTATACCTAGCCCTACTCTCACACAGAACCCTCCCTGTACCTATCCCTAACCCCTAGATTCCCCTGGTGGTGCCTAAACCTAAGACCACCCTGGTGGTGCCTAAACCTAAGACCCCCCTGGTGGTGCCTAAACCTAAGTCCCCCTGGTGGTGCCTAAACCTAAGACCCCCCTGGTGGTGCCTAAACCTAAGACCCCCCTGGTGGTGCCTAAACCTAAAACCCCCCTGGTGGTGCCTAAACCTAAGACCCCCCTGGTGGTGCCTAAACCTAAGACCCCCTGGTGGTGCCTAAACCTAAGACACTCCTGGTGGTGCCTAAACCTAAGACCCCCCTGTGATAAGCATTAATAACGTTTTAAAAAATATTGTGCGGTTTTTTGTTTAAAAATAATGTTTTAAAAAAAAAATGGTACAATTTTTCGTTTATAAATAATGTTTTAAAAAAGATTGTACTGTTTTTCGTTTAAAAATAATGTGTAAAAAATTATAAATCATTAAATAATGTGTAATCATGAGAAGCAGTTATAAAACATTAAAAGTCTCCGGGCGCCGCTTTTAAAACGTTATTTTTCTCCGGCGCCGATTAAACGATATTTATTATGGGAGTGAATGGCGGCGCCCTTTTTGTCCACCTGCCTCATGCGCCCAAATTTCCTGCTTCCCATTTGTATAGTCAAAGTGGATTTTGAACAACAGCCCCCATTTAAATCAATATAAGTGCAGCTCTTTTGATATGCTGAGGAGTCAGTTGTATGAATTATCTTGAACAGACAGAAGTCATAGGTCGCTCCCAATTTTGGCCAGCAGTGATAGGTGAGTGTGGGTGCGGTCTGCTGTGCTGATACTCTGCTAGGACCCTATGTAACACTATTAGCAGGGAGGACACCTGGGGGAGCGGTGTTGTTAGTTATTATGAGATGAGCGCCTCTTTAACCTCTTGCCGACCGCGTCACGCCAATGGGTGTGGCCGCGGCGGCAGCCCCAGGACCGCCTAACGCCAATTGGCGTAAAGTCCTGGGGCTCTGTTTTGCAGGAGATCGCGCGCAGGCTGCACGCGCATCTCCTGCTTGGTAGGCGGAGCTCCGCCCCGCCTTCAGTCTCCGAGCAGCTATTGCCGCTCGGGAGACTGTTAGACGGCGTGATCGCTATCTATTTACTCTGTGCAGCGCTGCGATCAGCAGCAGCACTGCACTGGGGACAGCCGTGTGACACGGTTGTCCCCCTGGGGGACAAGAGAGCGATCGGCTCTCATAGGGTGAAGCCTATGAGAGCTGATCGCCATGATTGGCTGGCTGGGGGGAGGGAGGGAGGGAAGGGGTTTAAAGGAACAGTGTTTTTTTTTAAAACACAAACATAAATATTGATAAAAAAAATAAACATGGGGGAGCGATCAGACCCCACCAACAGAGAGCTCTGTTGGTGGGGAGAAAAGGGGTGGATCACTTGTGTGCTATGTTGTGCGGCCCTGCAGCTTGGCCTTAAAGCTGCAGTGGCCTTTTTGACTAAAAATGGCCTGGTCACTAGGGGGGTTTAGCCCTGCAGTCCTCAAGAGGTTAAAGACCTGATGCGAAAATAGTCGATGAAATTAGATACTTACCTTAATAGAGGGAAGCCTCTAGATAGTCCAAAGACTTCCCTGATCATCACGTGGTCAACCATTCCTCCATTCCTGTGCAGGGTCCCTCTAAGCATTTTCGTCAAGGGTTGGTTGAATACACTTTCCTGGTTATGCTCCCATTTGTGTATGAGTGCAACAATGCATACGCAAGTACTGTCTGGGCATTCCCAGTAGCTTGAAGCTGCTCATGCATGTTTTTTTCCTCCAAGCATTAGCAGGTTCATGCTACTGGGCATGGCTGGAACATACTTGAGCATGGTCAGTATGGTTGCACTCATACAGAAATGGGAGTGTAGCCACACAGGTGAAGAGCAATCTGGCCTGCAGAGGTAGGCTTGGGGAAGGTCTGAGGAGCATCCAGAAGCTCCCACTACTTTGGTAGTTATTACTATTATTGATTCATAAAGCACCAACAAATTTTGTGGCGCTGTAAAAAGTAAGAAAGAAACATGGGGTACAAAACAATACATACTGGGAGAATGTAGGGGGCGCCTAAGGTATAATGATCTAATAAAAAAAGGTAAGTGGATCTTACCTTAAAGCTGTCACATTCAAGGATGCATTGTTTTCTTTAAAAGTAAAACATTTGATTATGCACATCAGACAACGCGTTTCGCGGCAACAAACCGATTCATCGGGTCAAGTTCAAGTGCCTGTGGAAAATCCAAGAGCAATCAGCCCTGAGCGCCAGTGCTGAGGAATGTACTTTGTTTTGACCTCACATTTTGTGAGGTGAAGACATCTTTTTTGTTCTTGGAGCAGCGACCATCCTACTTTTTCACATAGTGGGGACGGTACTTCCCCCCATGCTCATATGAGTGGGTTACCTTTGTGACTATACTTGAACGTACATATTATTCCCTCTGTATCTACAGTATCACACGATATTGGGCTCCCAATATCTCTGTGTCTTTTCTCGTGTCTACAAGATCAAAGCAATACATAACATGGTATACACCAATATACAAAATACAGAATTGGTACAAAATACAGAATTGGTCATTACAGTGACAAAAATAACATGATTATTGATTAATAAAATGTATAACAAATTCCAAGACACAAAAGGGCGAGAGAGCCCTGCCCTTGTGATCATACAATCTAAATAAATAGGGGCCGGGAACAAGAGGTGGGGTAGTATACAATATTTATACCTAGAGGTAGTGTGTTTTTAGGTTATCTAGTAAGGAGTGCAACTTAGCCAGAGGTTGAAGGGGGATTAGCCTAAATCAGAGTGTATGCTTGTCAGAAAAACTGAGTTTTAAGGCAGTGTTTAAAGTTTTTAAAGGTTGGAGAGTGGCGGATATGTTGTGGAAGGGCATTCCAGAGGAGCGATGAAGCATGTGAGAAACCTTGTATACCTGAATGCGAATCTAGAAGAGGACAAAAGAAGATCATGTGCAGAGCTGAGGTTATCTAAGTAAGAAATAGTTTTGCTTTAAGACCTGCCTTATATACGCTCTTAAAAGACCTCATTAGCAATATTTACTGATGAACACAAAATTGGAATGAAATTGGCCAGAATTAGCTTCGATTTCTTTTCAATCAAGGAGCAGTGTTGCTGCAAAATTAATTTAGTGCAGAACGCCAGCTGATCCCTCCTTTATATTTACAGCTTAAACCCATTAAATATTTATTTACTCCAGTCCAGCAATGACGTGACTCCTGTCGCAGAAGAAAGACAACCAATCCGAGAGTAAGGAACATTAATCTGCAGCACATTTCCACACTGAAGACAATTTATCCTCAACCTGAACGAATGATATTGTGATCTAATTTCCGGAAATGTTTATGTGGCAGGGCATGCATAGCTGGTCCAGCAATAAGCTAAATGAGAAATCTGAATGAGGCATCTCCCTGCTTGAGCCTGACAGCTCTTTAGATAATGAACTCATCTGAGGGGGATTTCCTGGCTTAATTGTTTTGTTTATGTGTGAAATGTGCCATTTATGCATTCCCGCTGGTTAGATGTCAATGCTTTCCATTTCCAGGTGAAAGGAATTATAGAAATCCATTTCGCAGATGATGATCATCAAAAAATTCATCTGAGCTTCATCTGTGCATCTTAAAGAGACACTGAAGCGAAAAAAAATTATGAGATTATGATTTGTATGTGTAGTACAGCTAAGAAATAAAACATTAAAATCACATACATCAGTCTAATTGTTTCCAGTACAGGAAGAGTTAAGAAACTCCAGGTGTTATCTCTATGCAAAAAAGCCATTAAGCTCTACGACTTTCAAAGTCGTGGAGAGGGCTGTCTTCTGACTTTTATTATCTCAACTGTAAGTAAACAAATGTATTTTTCTCTGCCAGAGGAGAGGTCATTAGTTCACAGACTGCTCTGAAAGAATCCTTTTGAATGCTGAGTGTTGTGTAATCTGCACATATTAGAGAATGATGCAATGTTAGAAAAAACACTATATACCTGAAAATAAAAATATGAGAATATTTTCTTTGCTGCTAATCCTCTAGTAATTATTCATAGTACACAACCCATTCATTATATCATATTTTTTTTTTTCGCTTCAGTGTCTCTTTAAAGAGACGTACAGTCAGGGTGCCACAATAAAACCACAATTTAAATGTATCTTGTCAAGTTACCGGCAATCTCAGTGTATCCAATTTACTGATCAACGCAATGCAATTGAGCACGGCTTTCCATTTTTCCCGCCTTGTATTTATCTTCATTTTGTGTTAAATACTAAAACATACTATCCCGAAAAAAGGTTTTTCCTTTTAGACAGCAGACTGAATACTCAAAAGTCCAGACATTGATCAAGCTCTAAGCAGGAAGGAGCTGGTTAGAAAGATGACAGCTGCAAAGGGTTCATATCTCAGCAGCAAAGAGAGGAGGTGGGTGTGGTTAAGTGATCAGTTCTGTGCTCAAAGAGAAGAACTACAACATGCCCACTTTAAAGAGAATCTGTATTGTTAAAATCGCACAAAAGTAAACATACCAGTGCGTTAGGGGACATCTCCTATTCCCCTCTGTCAAAATTTCGCCGCTCCCCGCCGCATTAAAAGTGGTTAAAAACAGTTTTAAAAAGTTTGTTTATAAACAAACAAAATGGCCACCAAAACAGGAAGTAGGTTGATGTACAGTTTGTCCACACATAGAAAATACATCCATACACAAGCAGGCTGTATACAGCATTCCTTTTGAATCTCAAGAGATCATTTGTGTGTTTCTTTCCCCCCTGAGGGGGGAGTGCATAGCAGAACCACAACACTGAAGAACTTGGCAGCCTTCCAGACACAGGCTGACAAGTCTGACAAGGGAAAGATACATTGATTTATTACAGAGACTGTGATAGTACAAAGTGCTGCAGTAAGCCAGAACACATTAGAATAGCTTTTGGAACTTGTAGGATGATAGAAAACAGGATGCAATTTTTGTTACGGAGTCTCTTTAAGCCCCTCCCTAACAGTTTGATGCAATATTTCTACAGACCAGGCCAGCCTGATAGTAAAAAAATAATAATGCAAAATAGTTTAGTTGTAAGGCACAAAAATACATTCGGTTCAAGCGCAGCTGAAGTATTAAACATATTGTGCTTGTAAATAGCTTGCAGAGGATATGTCAAGTTGATGAGTGCTTCCTTTTTGATTAGTACTTCCTTTTCCGTAGAGAAAAGAACCAATAACTCGCTGTGCATGTAGTTGACAAATACTTTACACAAGGCTGGATTGAGCACTAAGCATTAGCCTAGAGTCCTCAGTGTAGTGAGAGGGACTGTCAATGGTTTATGATGAGCTCACCCTCCTGGATTATGCAAACCGCCACCCTCAGTGCACAGAGATCTAAAAAGATGGTCTGGGTGGGACTGTTTATCCAGCTCTCTATGCCCTCCTTGGCAGTGACCAGTCTGGCTCCATGCATGTAGCAGAAAAAGCTGGATGAACAGCCCCATCCAGATTGCCCATCTAGCTCTCTACACACTGGGGGAAGGGGTTGCTGTCAGCACAACTCCGGGATGGGGCCGGGAATGGGGTCTTCCTGTACAGTTGTATTGTGGTTTGGTAGGCAAACCTGTGAAACCGCATTCACATCTGGGTTTGTGGGTTTGGTGGAGGGCCTAGTTCAGAGCTCAAGAACTTAATGGCCTGTAGGCCCCTGAGCAGGAGCATAACTACAAATCATGGCCTCCCACCCCAGCAAAGCTTTGATGGGGCCCCTTAATGTTTATGACCCTTCCCTTGCCTCCCCCTTGGTTACCCTCACAGCCTGGGGCCCATCTCACAAGGGTCATAAATCAAATGTGGCGATCAGGATCTTCACACATGTGTAGCCACAAAAAGACCTCATCTGGAATATAAGAAGGAAGAAAGGTTAGTAGTTGCGGCCCCCTAAGACCTCTGGGCCTCCCTACAGTCAAATGGGCTACTCCCCCCTAGTTACACCCCTGAGATTTAAATCTGGCCATGACTATACAGAGTATCAGATTAACTGAATTGAAAGAAAAACAGAGATAATTAATATTAAATGTTTTATACATACCTGGGGCTTCCTCCAGCGCCATTCGCACGGATAGCACCCACACCGCTGTCCTCAGACTTCTCCATCCTCTGTACCAGGTCCCGTAACTTCGGCCAGCCACAGGCAGTCTGCACAAGGGCAGTGCGCTCTCTCCGGCGGAGAATAGTACTACGTCTACATCTCCTAAGTTACAGGACCCGGGACAGAAGACGGAGAAGACTGAGGACGGTGCTGTGGGAGTGATCCGTGCGGATGGGGCTGGAGGAAACCCCAGGTATGTATAAATCTTGTAATATTAATTCTCTCTTATACACTTTAATAATAAGCAAACAAAATAATGCAATAAGAAGTCACCACATACCTTCATTATTTAGCATTTTTTGCACAATTAAGACATAGATGAGGTTTGTTCCTTGGAATCCTTTGATAGGATTTCTTTTTGGTCTTCTTTGCTCTGTACATGTCAGAAGAATAATATTCTCTCTCAGATTCCAGCAATCTTGCTTTTATATCAATCTAAAAATAAAGCAATAATAATGTAAAAATAATAGTATAAGTCACTCCGATCATTACATGTTTTCCTCTCACTGCCATTTTTCTTCCAAATATCAGTATAATGTTAATTGTCTATATATTCACACAGAAATAGCCTTATTGACAGTAATAACAATAGTCATTAGCGCTACCCATTAAACAGAATTTTACTTTTGACATTTAAACATTGCCATTTTCAACAGCTCATTTTATCAAGCCCAGAAAAGATCAGATACAGCTTTCTCCAATTGAGCGGTGCGGAGTAACGGTATTCATAGAGAGGAGGTGACACATGCCAAATGTTTCTGCCTACAAGTGGAATGTGTGATGAACATCTGTCTCTGAAAACAGCAGAAGATTGTGAGCTGATCATTATGGGAGGATAGATCAATCGGGCTGTTTAAAGATCTTTTTTTTTTTTTTTACAATCAAATGTTTTATTTATGAAAAACATAGAACATAACTAGAACAATTCGGTCAACAAGCATGAAGATCACATCTTACATAATAAATGATCCTTTACATGGATATCACATTGAAAAGTAGAAGGGAAATCAAATATAACAATAGTGCTTTTTGTTTTGAACAATGCTAAGCAATATGAGCATAAAAATTATCAAAAATTAAATTGAGAGGTCTCTGGTCCAGAAGAAGCGGGGGTTGTAGAAAGAAAGTTGAGAATAGGGAGAGGAAGGGAGAGCAACTCAGAGCGAAGAGGAAAAGCTAGAGGGGAAAAAAGTAGGGTACTACGATAGCTGAATTTTTTGTTTGTATTCATCTAAGTCTTTGAACAGAGCCCAACAGGCCCAGGTTTTGACATATTGGTCCGCCTTATCTTGTGAAGAAAGAATAATCTTCTCCATTTGAGCAATTCCATCCACTTTGGCCAACCATTGGGTAATTGTGGGAATCTCTGGTTTTTGGATAAAGATCTTGTCATAAGTGGCATGGTTCTCCCTTGAGATAGGCAGCTTTGGCAGCATCCTGCTCCCAGGTAATTTTGGAGCATGTCCCCTGATAATATGGGAACTGCCATAGGCAACTGTGGAAGTTGCAGCTATGGCAGCGCAGGCAATGTAATTTGGGCACCAGTTATCAGAGTTTGATTCTAGCATAGCTTATCTCTGGCTACTTCAGTTAGTGGTGGTAGCAGCTTGATTCCAAGCATCTTCCAAAAGGTCTGTTCTAACTGCAGTGGTTACTCTATTAGACTGGTGTCAAACTCCAGTCCTCCAGGGCTATATCTATACCAGTGTTTAGGATAGACCGAGAAATGGAGAAATGTGTTCTACTTGATGAACCACACCTTTCCTGATTCAGTTCTATCAATGAATTTGAGCCGCACCAAAAATGTGTGAGGAGCCCGGCCCTTGAGGATAAACACAGTGAATCCAGCGCAGGAGACTTGGGCGCACAGGGAGTAACTTCGTCGCCATCAGAAGACGGAGCTGAAGTTACTTTTAAAACACAATAATTCGGCTTCCAGCAATTGCTGGAAGCCGAATTCTTTCATTCCCCACCATCCATGGCGGCCTGGAGGGGGTATAGTATTTAGCACGGCCGGGACTTGAGCAGCAGCAGGATCAGCCATATACCGGCTGTATCCTGCGCCCAAGTCCCCCGCACCAATTCCTCTCGTACGCTTTGAGGATTGGAGTTTGACATCTGTGCTGTATTACAATTATGATAGTGTTTTTATACCTGTTTCAACAAGGACATTCTACTACAATCTCCTGCCTCTGATGAAGCAGCCCTTTGAAGGCTGTGAATCTTTTAATTATGTACTAGGCCTTTGAAAACCTGTCTGTTTTTTGTTGAACTTAGAATTTACAATCCATCCTACACCATCAAGGCCGGTTCTAGACTTTTTGATGCCTGAGGAAAATTTTTGAGGATGTGCCCCCCCCCCCCCAATTGGAATGATTATAGCTGTGGTGAGCCCCCCAAAAACACCCTCAATATAGGTAGGTAGCCAGGTATAGGTGCCCCCAGTATTGGTAGCTAGGTACAGTTGCCCCCAGTATAGGTTATCCAGGTACAGTTGCCCTCAGTATAGGTTGGCCAGGCACTCTCTTCACTTCCTGTTTCTGCTGCCTGGTGCTGCCCCCACATTTCTGCCACCTGAGGAAGTTGCCTCACTTGGCATCATAAACAAACCAGGCCTGTACAGCATTCAACTTTTAGAAAAACTGATTTGAATTTTCCCTGCCCGAAATTTGACAAATATTGAAGAAAAAAAAGTTTCTTGGATGAACAAAAAAATTATACAATTTTTCTGTACAATCAATTATTATCAGAGAATGGAAATATTGAACCCCTTTATTGTATCGTGTGGCCACATTAACACTTATTCAATTCATTTTTTCTTGTTTTCTTCTAGGTGATATTTTCACATCTTATCAATAAAAAGCCTTTCAAGCCACCAGCAAGCAAGAAAACACTCAGAATAATTTTGACAGTACCCTTACACCTACTTTTTGATACTTTTTCAATTGCAGAGTGCTGAAAAGTTATCTTAAAGAGAAGGTAAAAAATTATCTAGGAGAAAACTTAATGGAACGCTTTCAAATAAAACAACTTTTTTTAGACCTCTATATTAGGGTACACATTACCACTAGTGCTAAGGGAACTTTATTTATTCACCCAGGTCTCTCTCCCTGTCTCTCTGCTTCAAAATCATCCTTCATTCCTCACACAGCTGACAAATATACTACAAATACTACTACAAATATATTATAGTATGTGTCACGGCATGCAGGAGAGTCTGAGGAGGACACTAACCTGAAGAGGTAAATAGATGTGCTGTAATATTGCTGTAATATAACTAGCAGTCAGGGAGATATGTATACGCTACTTCTGACTGACTGGCTGCTTGTGATGTTACACTCCTAGCTGCATCTACAGTACTTCCTATGCTGCTGTGTGCTGTCCATTCTGGGAGAAGAGACATACTGATAATGACCTGATAATGCCTTTGTAAACAGTCAGAGAAGTGAAGACAATAAACACACATTGCTGGAATCTTTAACCACTTGCCACCATCTGAATAAGATTCTTTCAGCAAGGCAATTAATAAACTATACACTAAGGAGTTGATAGTAACCCCCCTGTGAAGGAACATTGATCTAGCCCCGCATAGTCTGACACTTTTTGTATCTAAAACTGATGGGTGATTTTTTGGTGTTCGTTTTTTTTTTACATTTTATTGAGTGTTTTGATTTTAACAATTCTCCCTCTGGTGTCCAAAACAGTTTTAATATGCAGGTATAGTTGTATCTATAAGATATCACACATATTCCGGATGCCCAAGGACCCTTCAGGAAGAAAAGCCAAAATCTCCCAACCCCCCCTCCCCCCTTCCCGTATAATCCCTCCTCTGTCACCGTCTTTTTAAGCCTGTATTTATACATGCACATCCATAATAAAATTTTCAAATGGGATTCTCTCCGATGGGTGATTTTACAGCAGGGAGGCAGAACTGTGTGAAGAAAGAAATTGCTCCTTGTACTTGTGGTAATGTGTGCCCGAACATACAGCATTAAAATAAAAGTTGTTTTATTTCATAGTGTTCCTTTAAGAGAAAAAGCAAATTGAATAAGGGCCATTAAGTGATATCAACCAATGAGAAGGCTGTTTAAGCTGCAGAATGTTGCAGAATGTATTGCTGCACTGCCACATAAGTTTGGCACCGGGTGGCGCGGCTAATAGTAAAATATCGGTAAGTTACATTACCAATATTTTAATTTGTACTACCCAGCACCCATTCTTAATTGAACCCTACCCTCCTATTGCCTAAAAAGACCCACCCCCCCACCTAATGCCTAACCCCTCTAAGTGCATAAAACAAACCCACCCCACCCCACCTCATGCTGAACACTAACCCCCCTCTAAGCACCTAAAACAAACACCAAATCTAATGTCTAACCCTAACTCACCCTGCAAGTGCCTAAGAAGAGCCTCATGACTTAAATGCCTAACCCTAACGCCCCCCCCCCCCCTCCATCAAGTGCCTAAAACAAACATCCTAACCAGAGCCGGGACAAGGTCCTTTAGCACCCAAGGCTGAGACAGCAAAGTGCGCCCCTCCATCCCTCCCACCCCAGCCGTCACACACTGATTGCTATTAGACTAATAGGTGCCCCAGGGCCCCCAACACCTTAATCTCCAGTTATCTGGCTCGCAGTCACTGCCATGTATCCCCTTTTCTTATTTCCCTCTGCTTCAAACACAATAGGGAATGATAGCTGAGTGAGTTGTGCGCCCCCTCCTACACTGCGCCCTGAGGCTGGAGCCTCTCCAGCCTCTGCCTCAGCGCGGCCCTGCTCCTAACACCCAAACAACTACAAGTTGTAACCTATCATGTACAATTGGCTACAACCATTACTTCCTATGCAGTTGCCAATTGTCTACTGGTGGCATTGGGCACCCAACTCTCTGCTTGGGCCCCAATTAATGATAGCTAACACAGGCGTCTAGATGCCTGCCAATCCCTGCGCCCAAATGACCTGATCTGCTAAAGTTGCCCCGGGGGTAGGGTGAAGCCTAACTTAGCATTGTAACAATTTCAGGGTTTTAATTTTACATTTTATACTATGGTGATGTATCTTGTTCAGTTCTTGAAAGTCACAAATATATAGATCATTCCCACTAATTATTATACATAACAAGTAATTCTACAAATACACAAGTCTTTGACAGCCTTTAAAGATCACAGAAATATTTCTGGCTGTACGGCTAAAATTAGGCTCATACTATTCTTAGATGACATATAAACATGTAAAGGGATGAAAATGCAACTCTGTATAAAAGTGAGAATGGTAAATAAATAAATAAAAACCCTGTAAACCAGAATTCAGCATTAACACATGCATGTGATGTGATGCAAAGTCTAATAAAGACACATTTTCACAGGAAATTGTCAGTAATGAGTGTGTAAAATAGCACCAGCCCCCGCTGGCATTACTAGTTACCCGTGTCGTATGTCTGGTTGGAGGAGGTGTTAATGTTTTCTGCCATCTTTGGTTGACGTTTCACACCAGTATATATAGGAGATCTTTGACATGAAAAGTGATGCACTTAACCCGATGAACTCGGAAATGGCTTTAAAACAATAATACGACGTCATTCAACAAAAGAGTTCAGAGCTCAAAGTTATATAAATACAAATTAAGGAATGGAAAAAGCTGTCTACAGTGACACAACAATAATGCAAAAGCGTAGTGTGTAGAGCTGCCGTAACTGAATTGTGGGGTTGATTCACAAAACACAACTCTCAGATTATTAAAAATAAGGGCTTTATTAAAACTATCGAGCAATGTATAGCATTGAGCAACTTCCCCGTATACATGAAAAAAAGGCGACTGCAAAAAAGGGCACAGGGGATTGCCGCTAGTAGAATATTGCTACAATTAGTGATATTCTACGGCTGGATTCCATAGTAAAATATCGGTAATTTTAACTGATTTTATTATAAATACACCTAACCCTACTCTTACACAGAACTGTCCCTCTACCAATGCCTAACCCTAGCCCCCCTCCCCCCGGTGGTGCCTAACCCTAAGACCCCTACCAGTGGTGCCTAACCCTAAGACTAAGACCCCCGCATGCCTAAACCTAAGACCCCCGCATGCCTAAACCTAAGACCCCCCGGGGGTGCCTAACCCTAAGACCCCTGCATGCCTAAACCTAAGACCTCCCCCCTGATGGTGCCTAATCCCAACCCCTCCTCGGGTGGGCCTAAACCTACCACCTCTCCTACCCCCACCCTCTGCCGCAAAGCTGTGATAAGTGGCAAGGAAGGTACATTCAGGCGCTGGGAGGCGCCTGTTTAGCGGCTGTGGTACATTTTGGTGCCAAATAGCCCCCCCCCCACCCCTAACATGCATGCAATTGATGTCAGCCGTCTCTTGTGTCTGACCCCTCAGTTATGCGCACACTTCTGGGCAGGAAGAGCCTCACATTTTTGCGATCTGCACATGCAGGCCACACTGTTACTGCAAAAATCTACAGAGATTGTTTGCAGTGCCATGAGTGTTTGCAGTGCCATTGACTCCCATAGAGTCTTGTGCCCTGTGGTACTGCTCCTGAAGCTCGGCAAATGCACTGCAGCTTCAACGTCGGCTTGACTACTTCCGTTGCATGTGGGTGATGTGTCCAGAATCTTGGAGATTAATGACCACTGCGACAAGCTGCAGTGGAGGAGAGTACTGCGATGCAACGGACTATATGTGCAAGGGGCCTTACAGAACCAGAATACCAGACTCAGTTTAAATGATTTCGGTACAACCCTCATATCTTAAAGATTTCTGCACAACCCTCATATCTAATTTCTAGCTTCTACCCTGTTTCCCCCAAAATAAGACCTACCCTGGAATTAAGCTTTAAGCGTTTTGAGGATGCTCAAAATATAGGCCTACTTCAAAAATAAGCCCTAGTTACGGTACTTTTCATAAAAAAGTAAATTTAAATAGTGTTCAGGCAGCTACGGTGTAAAAAAGTAAAATCAATTCACACTCAAAACCCCACAATATCGAAAACAAAAAGGGATGTCAAGTGCCAGACTCGGTAAATGTAGATTGTTGTACATGGAGCAAATAGAGTCACAAAAAATTCATGATGAAATTTAGTGTTTGGAGAGTTATGATGATGTTCCAAAATGTATTGACATGACTGTATTTCAACAAATGCTAATGTTTTTGTTCAAGAATAAATATAGATTGTTGCTCATGGAAAAAAAAACATCCCCTGAAAATAAGCCTTAACACATATTTTGGAATAGAAATTAATATAAAACCCACCTCTCTTATTTTCAGGGATGCACAATATCTTGTTTTTCCTCTTAATAATCAAACTAGTCTAATTTATTTCTCTCATCTTTCTTCTCCCTCTTTTCTGCATTTGCCCCTCACTTATTCTTCCTTCCCATATGTTCACCTCCTGCTCCTAGCCCTAGTAGTCATGTTCCAAATCACAATTTCATAAATAACAAAGCAAAGCAGTTTGGGTATATACAGTAGGTGCCAACATTACATTTTGATGTACCCTGCAAGCACAACCATAGATCTACAATATACAAGCGTTTAGATTTGGTCAAACATCGAGTTGCCTTCTCAAGGTAGTTCACATCTTGTATGGTTGCTCTTATTACAATAACATTTTCCTGTTTATGAACTGCTCATCATAGATAGGACATGTGGATGAGCATCAGGAGGGATCAGTTGGTATATGTACTTGCCACATTCTGATTGTTTCACAGCTATGCAATCACTGTAGCAAGTCTCCTGAGAATGAGACGATACACCACATTACTTGAAGAGCAGCAGTATCATCCTATGACGTTAGTGATCCCCACAGCATTTGTGACACTTCATATTTATTTATATGTGACTGCACAGGTTGCAGTGTTTACTCCTGAAAGATTAAATGGAGCGTATTCTTGAGCAATAAAGGTATTTTAGCACGTTTACATTATTTTCAGGGATTTTAGGTTGAAGCAGTGAGTATTATTTATTGGGGGGTTGGGGGGGGGGGGGGGTTGGTTAGGGTTAGGCACAAATGGGAAGACAGGGTGAGAGACTAGAGTAGAGTTGGCTGTTGGGTTTGAGTACTGAAGTGGTGGATTGGAATAGGCCTCAGGGAAAATTTGGGTCAGGTATCAAGACATGAGGTTCGAGGACTATGGTGTCTGGATTTTATGATGTTTCAAATAATGTGGCTGCCACGATTATTTGAACATTTGAGGGTTATTCCATCGCTCAGAGGAGTGGTCACTGCTTATCCGAAATTATTTAGCATTTTTTTGCATGCTTGCCCGGATACCTGTATATATGGGATCCCTCCACCTATCCTGAGGCCAAGTAGACTTTGGGCTTGATTCACAAAAGAGTGCTAACTGATAACATGGCCGTTTTCGCACACATTTTTGCGTTTCGATAACATTTTGCATGCAAAAGCGAATTTTCGCATGCAAACGACATTGGTTTCGCACGAAAATTTGTGTTTGCACGTGAAAACGTTATCGTTGCGCGTGAAAATTCATGATCACGCGAAATGCGCAAATTCACACGAAAACGGCCGTGCTATCAGTTAGCACTCTTTTGTGAATCAAGCCCTTTGTCTTCATGTTTATTTGATTTTATAGGGTTTGGGAATATGAAGGATTGATGAAGCATCTTGTGCTTGATGCACATGGGCCCTGTTATGTTTAACCATTTTTGTATAATATGGCTTCGTCGTTTTGACCACTTGTGAGTTTTTCTATTGGTTTTCAGGAACTGTTGCTCATGTAAGACAGGTTATGGTGAAATACAAAACTGTCCTTTAGTCTGGAAAATGTAATCTTTTGGAAAACATGAAACAAGATCCTCCAGAAGAAAAGAACCACCTGCCTTCTTACCAACATCAAAAACTAGCATCTGTGATGCTGTGGGGGCACAATGGACTGAACTTCCCCTTGTTCATGTAATTCAGGTCCGCCCAGCCCACCGCTTTAACCTGCATGGTACTTTCAGGTTGCGGGGTCATCGCTGACATCATATCACACAGCCAGTAGGGATACATGTTCAGGGATGACATTCTGGCTCTTGCCACAAAGCCTCTGAAGACGAGATACGCAAAACAATTGTAAGCCTGCCGCCACGCTGCCCCACAGCCACACCACAGTGGATTGCTATGTTGTTTTTATCTATATTCATACACTGATTGTTAGTATGAATAGCCTAGTGGAATAAAACGATTTTAAGCCAATATAAGTAGTGCCTGATGAACTGCCCCTTTAAAGTAAACTTGTAAGAAAAAGCAGTGCCCTGGGAGTACTTACCTTGGGAGGGGGAAGCCTCTGGATCCTAATGAGAATTCCCACGTTCTCTTCAGGCATCCAGTGCTAACTCCCCCCGAGCAGTCTCACACTATAATATTTATATGAGCCGCTGCGTACATGCGCAGTAGCAGCTCTCCGCTAAGGCGCAAATAGCTGAGCCAGATCAGGTCCGCTCTACTGCGCAGATGGCTCGCACATGCACAGTAGAGCGGACCTGATCGGGCTCGGCTATTTCCACTGAAGCCCAAGCGGTGTGTCACTACTGCGCATATGCGCATGCCGACAAGCGCCGATAAGGAGATCCTCAGGGGGTCCCAGCACTAGATCCCCTCTACTGAGGAGGAGTGGGCAAGCCTCTTTAGGTTCCAGAGGCTTCCCCTCCCAAGGTAAGGGCCGGTTCACACTTGCGGTTCCCTGCCAAACGGACCGGATGACCTGACCGGATCCGGACCGGATCCGGATCGGAACCGTACGGTTCTGATCCGGATCCGATCCAGGTCCGGTCAGGTTGCATCAGGTGTTCATCAGGATGCGATCCGGATCCGTTTGGCAAAAGATAGTAGAAATAAAATAAAAATGTTGGGGTCTGGGAGGTCAGCAGAAGGTGGACCTGTGGAATCAGGCCCTCCGCTGTTCAGCACTCACCTCCACCTCCGACATACTGCCAACATCTCCAGCACGTTTATAGTCTCTGCTGCTCCACTCCAAAATGCTTGCCCATGTGTCCCCATCCAAAATCGCCGCTTCAATACGCATAGGAAGTGGGGTAGAACATACGGATTTTTAGCCAGTGTGTTGTGCGCTCTCTGGTTCTCATTGGTTTGTATTGGCTGGATGGTGCAGTCCGGCTCCGCTCCGGATACGGCTGCCGGAGGAGCCGGACCAAAAAATAGCGCATGTTGGGTCTTATGCCGGAGTCCGGATCCGGTCCGGATCCGGTCCGGACGAAACGGACGCATGTGAACGGACGCATAGGCTTTCATTGCTATGCCGTGCGTCCGTTCCGTCCGTTCTGCATGCGGTCCGGCTCCGGCACGGCGATTTCGGACGGCGACCGCTAATGTGAACCGGGCCTAAGTAACCCCCAGGGGCACTTTTTGCTGTTACAGGTTTACTTTAAGTAAACCTGAAGGCGAACATGGACTTATGAGATACTGAATTGTTTGAGTAGTACAGCTAAGAAATAGAACATTAGTAGCAAAGAAAAGAGTCTCATATTGTTTTCCAGAACAGGAAGGGTTAAAAAAAACTTTTATAGTTTTTATCTATGCAAAAGAGCTCTTCGACCCAACTTGGATGGAAGTCCTATTTTCTGAAGCTTTTATCTCAACTTGTCTCCCTCTTTTTTCGTTTGTTTAAGGTTTTACAGCAGGAAAGTTCAAAGGGTCATTAACTCTACTCTGTTGTATAGTTTAAAATACAGAGCGTGGTTTGCAAACTGCAAATATGACAGAATGATGCATTGTTATAAAAATAAAGCTATATAACTGAAAATGCAAATATGAGACTTTTCTTTGCTACTAATGTTCGATTCATTATCACACATACAATTTATTATATCATAAGGGTTGTTTTTTTTTTGCTTCAGTGTCACTTTAAATGATTTGCAGATCATCACATTTTGTTTCTATTTACATTTTGCACAGCGTCCAAGCTGTTTTGGAAAATACATTTGCAAGCAGAAAGGCATCATTAAAGATTAAACAGTAATTTATATACATTTGACAGAATAATTCATGGAATGAACACGAAGTTATATATTTTGTTAATTTCAGTTGTACGAACGGCACGGGAGACAAGATGGATTTCTGTTTCTCATTGTGATTCTATTTTAAGTTCGATTAATCAATAATTGTCCCTTCTTCTTCCAAAGTCACCTTTCCTATTTAGCTCCCAGAGTTTTGCTCTCATCTTCGAATGCCTCACCTGGGACTGAGAAATAATTCAGCAGCTGTTTTTTAAGCTGTTAACTAGGCCCAGAGATGAAGGTGTATGAATAGTGGCGTAAGGTTTCTTTTTAGCTTATTCTCCCCAGCCATGGTGATTTGTGTACACGCTGTAAGGTTTTCTGAGTCCAAGTGTTCACGTCATCCTTCAGTAAAGGACAGGTCATGTTATTATTGTAAAGAT
Source organism: Hyperolius riggenbachi (assembly GCF_040937935.1). Taxonomy (NCBI): domain Eukaryota; kingdom Metazoa; phylum Chordata; class Amphibia; order Anura; family Hyperoliidae; genus Hyperolius; species Hyperolius riggenbachi. The sequence goes on from NC_090647.1 coordinate 503,096,251, forward strand.
AAAATCCACAGCGCTAGTAGGAAAAAGTAATTAAACCTTTTATTCCATAAAAAGTATGAAGTTTTACATCTATAAAACAGGCTCTGAGGAAGAGGGCGGACCCCTTGAAACGTCAGCCAATCATTCATCTAAGTGCAGAGTGACGTCACTTTGAATCAGCACGCTAGCGTACCCTATCAGTGGGCACTTTCAGTCTCCTGAACGCTACATTCCATCAGCTGCAGTTGCAGCCATGCTTGTCTCTCCCCGCTCTGCTTTACCAGCCGGTTCAGAGCAGTTGGGATCGAGACTAAGGAAACCACCATCACTACAGCCATTTCTCCCACAGGAGTGGCAATATATAAGCGCATACTTTAACAAGGCTTTGGCGCCATAGCACACACTTGGACATTGCAGACGGTCAAACGTATAGTGTGCTTGTTAGCATAAATACAGTTAACTCTGCAGTTTGTTCTACCCACAAGGCACACTTGTTGGAGGAGGATTATTTTTTTTAAAAAAGACTTTGATCCATGCCCTAAAAGGACTCTGGCTTATGCCTTATTAACCACTTGAGGACCAGGGGATTTATGGCTGATCTGTGCTGCGTGGGCTCTCCAGCCCGCAGCACAGATCAGGATAGAGCCAGGGCGATCAGACTTACCCCCTTTTATCCCCACTAGAGGGATGTCCTGCTGGGGGGGTCTGATCGCCGCCGGCTTGCTGCGCTTTGCGGGGGGGCTCTTCAAAGCCCCTCTCCGCAGCGTTCTCTGCGCTCCGTCCCTCTCCCTCCCTCTCCCTCCCCCTGTGAGCTGCGCAGGACGGATATCCGTCCTGCGCATTGTAGGATAGGCTTCAGCCTATCAAATGACGGTGATCCCCTGCCAATCAGAGGCCGGGGATCGCCGATCTGCCTTAGGGCGCTGCTGCGCAGCAGCGCCGTATAATGTAAACAGCAGAGATTTCTTCCCCGCGTGTTTACATTTTGCCGGCAAGCCGTGATCGGCGGCTCTCCGGCTGTTCACAGAGACACCCTCCGTGAACGGACATGGTAAGGCCGCTCGAACGTTGGAAACCCGCAGACAACTCGCAGACAACCAGTTTACGCCAATCGGCGTTAGCTGGTCGTCAAGAGGTTAAACCCTGCTTGTACAACTTGCATGCCTTACCCTCACACACACTTCACTGCAGTGAGCTTAAACAAGATCAGGGAAAAAATGTGGCCTAGTTAAAAATGAATTCCTTCATCTGAATAATCGTAAGCATATGTAGAAAGATGCAAAAAAATGCCCCAAAAAAACGCCTAAAAGCCTTAACCTCTTGACGACCAGCTAACGCTGATTGGCGTAAACTGGTAGTCTGCAGGTTTCCATGGAAACGGCCTCTCGTTCGAGCGGCCTTTCCATGTCCGTTCACGGAGGGTGTCTCCGTGAACAGCCGGAGAGCCGCCGCTCGCGGCTTGCCGGCAAAATGTAAACATGCGAGGAAGAAATCCCCGCTGTTTACATTATACGCCGCTGCTGCGCAGCAGCGCCGTAAGGCAGATCGGCGATCCCCGGCCTCTGATTGGCAGGGGATCGCCGTCATTTGATAGGCTGAAGCCTATCCTACAATGCGCAGGACGGATATCCGTCCTGCGCAGCTCACAGGGGGAGGGAGAGGGACGGAGCGCAGAGAACGCTGCGGAGGGGGGCTTTGAAGAGCCCCCCCCCCCCCCGCAAAGCGCAGCAAGCCGGCGGCGATCAGACCCCCCCAGCAGGACATCCCCCTAGTGGGGAAAAAAGGGGGTAAGTCTGATCGCCCTGGCATAATCCTGATCTGTGCTGCGGGCTGGAGAGCCCACGCAGCACAGATCAGCCATAAATCCCATGGTCGTTAAGTGGTTAAAGGGGCAGGTACCCAATTGGGTGTATAGATGTAAAACTTCATGCTTTTTTATTGAAAAGGTTTATAGGTTTAAAGGTTTAAAGGTTTAATTACTTTTTACTACTAGCGCTATGGATTTTATTTTTACATTCATTTCTATACAGCACTCCAGGGATACTGCAATCCATTCAGCTGCTGCCAACCTCAGTCTGGCGCAGGTGTCTGTCACTACTATTGTAATTGTAATTTTATTATTGTTTCATTTAACAATAAAAGTAATGGAAATATGTAAATACTTGAAATGCTACCAATGTAGAGGAAAGGCTCTGGATACCATAGAGCAGTGGTTCCAAACCTTTTTAACCCCCTTGGCGGTATGAAAAATACCGCCAGGGGGCAGCGCAGCAGTTTTTTTTTAATTTTTTTTTAAAATCATGTAGCGAGCCCAGGGCTCGCTACATGATAGCCGCATCCCCCCAGCCGCATCCCCCCAGCCCCGCCGATCGCCTCCGGCGATAGGCGATCAGGAAATCCCGTTCAAAGAACGGGATTTCCTGGAGGGCTTCCCCCGTCGCCATGGCGACGGGGCGGGATGACGACCCGATCCACCCCTTGGCGCTGCCTGGCACTGATTGGCCAGGCAGCGCAGGGGTCTGGGGGGTGCGCGCGCCACACCGGATAGCGGCGATCGGGCGCGCGGCGGCGGCGATCGGGGTGCTGGCGCAGCTAGCAAAGTGCTAGCTGCGTCCAGCAAAAAAAAAAATTATTTAAATCGGCCCAGCAGGGCCTGAGCGGCACCCTCCGGCGGCTTACCCCGTGTCACACACGGGGTTACCGCTAAGGAGGTTAAAGGCCGTGACACATCACACCAAACGCTCAGATCTCCATGACACATCACATATGTATAATAGAAAAATACTGTATATACTCGCATATAAGCCGACCCGCGTAAAGGGGTGAGGTACCCACTTTTCCCTCTGAAACCATGAAAAAAGATATATAAGCCCCCTATCCAGTATAGCCCCCTCCACAGTAGCCTGATGTGACCCCAGTGCAAGTCAGCCCCTCTCCCTGTAGCCAGATGTGCCCCAAGGATGATACAGCTGTGTCTTAAGACGCCATAGATATGAGAGACACACGGGAAGAATCCCCGATCATTGCTCCACTGACACGTTCCTTGCTCGTTCTGCTCCACAAGCCAGGGGACACAGGTAGTCTTGAGCAGGGGATGGGGGCATGGACAAAGCAGGGAAGCAGCTGGCAAGAGCAGGATCACTAGTGCACATTCCTTACACTCCTCCGCCAGTAACAAAGCCTGCTTCACCATCCGCTCTGCTCCACTGACTCGCATATAAGCCGATGGGGGTAACTTTTCAGCACATTTTTTTGCGCGGAAAAATTAGGCTTATACGCGAGTATATACAGTACTAATATTATTATTTATAGAGCACCAACATCTTCCGCAACGTTTACACAGTATATATATAGTGTTGTCACTAACTGTCCTTCAGAGGAGCTCACAATCTAATCCCTGCCATAGTCATATGTCTCGTGTAGTGTATACTGTATGTCATAGTGTAGGGCCAATTTAGAGGGGAGCCATTTCACTTTTCTGTATGTTTTGGGGATGTGGGAGGAAATCAGAGTGCCTGGAGGAAACCCACGCAGACACAGGAAGAACATACAAACTCGCAGATGTTGACCTGGTTGGGATTCAAATTGGGGACCCAGCGCTGCAAGGTGAGAGCGCTAACCACTATGCCACCATGCTGGCTGTATATAATAACCATGAAATGGATGGAAAGAGTGCATTATCCTGAATACACAAAAAAATTGAGCCTAGAACCTTTCAGGAATATAAAAAAAATGAAAGTATAGGGAGCTAGGTAGTGCCTCCAGTATAGATAGCCAAACATAGGTGCCCCCAGTATAGGTAGCCACTAGCCAGGCATAGGTGCCACAGTATAGGTAGCTAGGCATAGGTGCCCCCAGTATAGGTAGCTAGGTGTAGGTGCCCCCAGTATAGGTAACCAGGTGTAGGTGCTCCCAGTATAGGTAGTCAGGTCAGGTGTAGGTACCCTCAGTATAGGTAGCCAAGTACAGGTGCCCCCAGTAGCATGTGCTGGTGGTGGCTCACTCACCAGCTCCACTCTTTAGCGCCCCACCCACCCTGTCTTTCAACTCACTGCTCCATTTTGCCTCCCTCTCCGCTCATAGTTAGAGCGGGGCTACAAAACATGTCTGTGGATTTCTGCATCTGTGGCGGATTTCAAGCAGGCATGTAGAAATCAGCTACAGGGAAAGACATAACAATGGAAACATACTGTGGTAGGCATATCTGTTATCAAAATACGAACTGCACATTTTATTGAAGTTTTGGTCAGGAAAATGTTCACATTGAGGGCCTCTCATGAGGTTGGTGGAAAGAAAGTTTAGTCTGCAGCTGTGCAAAGAGCTCCTCAGTATTAGGAGAAAATGTGGAATACTCTTCCACCAGAACAAGTTCTAGCAAATACAGTAGAGGCCTTCAAGCATGCATTGATTCGTTACCTAAAAGAACATAATCGAGGGCTACTGCATTACCAGTAATAAACTGGAGATTGTCCATACAGGAATTTTATCTGATTGCCACGTGGGGTCAGGATGGAATATTTTCTTTTTTTTAATTCTCTTCTGGGAATTTTGAGGGTGCAGACATGTTTTTTTATTCATTGGAACATGATGGTCAATTGCTATTCTAACAAAATGCAGGCACCCAAAAGGATAAAATAATCAACATTTTGAAAGGAGAATAGACAAAGCTGTCTGCACACGTAAATTGTACCATTTTTTAGTAAACAGGCCCATTGTGTCTCCATGAGAAAAAACAATGATCATTTTTCATATCTGTGCCTGTTCCTGCTTAAACTGTGGCTACAAATCTGTTCTAGGCATGGTCCAATTTAAGGCAAGGCCACAAAGGCCATGACCTAGAGCACCGGGAAACAAAGGGCGGGCAGCGGGCTGGTACACTCAGGAAGGTAAACTGCCAAATTTGTAAATTGAAGCAGTGACAGACCTGGTCCAAGGCCGCCTTCTTTCCACAGGGCACATTGTGGTAGTGGTATCCCCCCATATCCCAGCGCACACTTCCCATCCTGTGCTCCCCCAGCACTGTATGCAGAGTATATTAGGCGCAGCGGTAGCTATGCTTCTCTCCCCTCCTCTGGTGCGCTCTAGCGAAGTCAAACCTCTCACTGCTCACTTCTTCCTCTAGTGCCCAGCATCTCCATCTCCTCACACCACATGCAATCATGCAGCACAGGAGGAGCACTAGAGCAAGGTTAAGCACTAGAGCAAGCATTGAGCAGTGAGAGGATGACCAGCTAGCTCCCAGAGGAGGTGAGATAAAAGCATGGGCGCTGTTGCTCATATACCTAACTGCATATACTGGGCTAGGGGAGCAGAAGTGAGGGGGAACATGAGATGGTGGGAGTGCAGCACAGGATGGGTGAGCACAGGACGGGGGTGGGGGGTGCACACCACACCCAGCTTGCAGAGTCACAAAAAAACAGCACAAATTGGTTTACATATTTGAGTAGTTTGAACTGGATGAACTACATTGGTCACACTAGCAGATGCTGATATATTTATGATTGAAAAATCTTATAGAAATCAGGGTCTCTGTGGTATCATGAAATTCCTAAAGGATGGGCCAATGAATGGTTTCCATCAGTTTTAGCAATGGACTTATTTCAGAGATAAAGAATTTGCGGTGAGATAAGACTATGGGCACCTTATCATAATACAGATAAACATGCATCATGTATCTATACGTGTTCAGGCGCATACTAACGCAGCAATCATCAGCTTTTGTAGCAGGTGCTGCCAGTTAAAATTTAATTAGGCAAAGAATGAACTTGATGTAAATTGGGAAACGTTTAACCTGTCATTGTAATGATGACGGGTCTCCGGGGCGACATTCTGAGTAGCTCTTGCATAGCAACAGTTTGATAAAAGGGCCCCTGGGATCGTTCAGGAAGCGGAGGCTACCGGATAAGCGATAGGTAGATAATGATTGTGAGTAAAAAAGGACTAAAAAGAGCCATTGTCTAATCTATGTGAGATTTCAGCATGCCAGAGAGAGTGCTAGGCCCGGTTCACATTAGCGGTTGCTATCCGGAATCGCCGTGCCGGAGCCGGACCGCATGCGGACCGGACGAAACGGACGCACGGCATAGCAATGAAAGTCTATGCGACCGTTCACATGCGTCCGTTTCGTCCGGACCGGAGCCGGACCGGATCCGGACTCCGGCGTCCGTTCCAACATGCGCTATTTTTTGGTCCGGCTGGTCCGGCTGACGTATCCGGACCGGAGCCGGAATGTTGCATCCGGCCAATGGAAACCAATGAGAACCGGAGAGCGCACAACACACTGGCTATAAAAACCGGATGTTATACCACACTTCCTATGCTGACTCTATGGTATGGTGGCCATTTTGGATGGGGACCACATGGCACCAGCGTTCACAGAGTGGAGCAGCAGTGACTTCATGCTGGAGCTGTTTGGCAGCAACATGTCTGACGATATGTCTGATAACGAGGGGGTGAGGCCCTACACATCAGAAGACCTCATCCTACAGGTGCAGCAGGTACCAGCCCTGTGGGACAAGGGGGATGCGGACCACAGCAACATCAAAAAATGCAGAGGCCTGTGGAAAAAAATTGCCAAGCTGTATGTGGAGGACTTTGAGCACTTGAGCAAGAGACAGCAAGGCACAGAGGGTATGTTGACTAGAAGTTTTTGGGGGGGCTTGTGGTTAGCTTGTGATGTATTCCACTTTTGCTATGGATTTGTGTCACCCACGTGTTGCCCACCCACCCGTGGCCCACCCACCTGTTCCACACCCACCTGTACCCCACCTGTGATGTATCCCACCCACCTGTGATGTATCCCACCCACCTGTACCCCACCTGTGATGTATCCCACCCACCTGTGATGTATCCCACCCACCTGTACCCCACCTGTGATGTATCCCACCCACCTGTACCCCACCTGTGATGTATCCCACCCACCTGTGATGTATCCCACCCACCTGTGATGTATCCCACCCACATGTACCCCACCTGTGATGTATCCCACCCACCTGTGATGTATCCCACCCACCTGTGATGTATCCCACCCACCTGTGATGTATCCCACCCACCTGTACCCCACCTGTGATGTATCCCACCCACCTGCGATGTATCCCACCCACCTGTGATGTATCCCACCCACCTGTACCCCACCTGTGATGTATCCCACCCACCTGCACCCCACCTGTGATGTATCCCACCCACCTGTGATGTATCCCACCCACCTGTACCCCACCTGTGATGTATCCCACCCACCTGTGATGTATCCCACCCACCTGTACCCCACCTGTGATGTATCCCACCCACCTGTACCCCACCTGTGATGTATCCCACCCACCTGTGATGTATCCCACCCACCTGTGATGTATCCCACCCACCTGTACCCCACCTGTGATGTATCCCACCCACCTGTGATGTATCCCACCCACCTGTGATGTATCCCACCCACCTGTACCCCACCTGTGATGTATCCCACCCACCTGTACCCCACTTGTGATGTATCCCACCCACCTGCGATGTATCCCACCCACCTGTGATGTATCCCACCCACCTGTACCCCACCTGTGATGTATCCCACCCACCTGTACCCCACCTGTGATGTATCCCACCCACCTGTGATGTATCCCACCCACCTGTACCCCACCTGTGATGTATCCCACCCACCTGTGATGTATCCCACCCACCTGTACCCCACCTGTGATGTATCCCACCCACCTGTGATGTATCCCACCCACCTGTGATGTATCCCACCCACCTGTACCCCACCTGTGATGTATCCCACCCACCTGTGATGTATCCCACCCACCTGTACCCCACCTGTGATGTATCCCACCCACCTGTGATGTATCCCACCCACCTGTACCCCACCTGTGATGTATCCCACCCACCTGTGATGTATCCCACCCACCTGTACCCCACCTGTGATGTATCCCACCCACCTGTGATGTATCCCACCCACCTGTACCCCACCTGTGATGTATCCCACCCACCTGTACCCCACCTGTGATGTATCCCACCCACCTGTGATGTATCCCACCCACCTGTGATGTATCCCACCCACCTGTACCCCACCTGTGATGTATCCCACCCACCTGTGATGTATCCCACCCACCTGTGATGTATCCCACCCACCTGTACCCCACCTGTGATGTATCCCACCCACCTGTACCCCACCTGTGATGTATCCCACCCACCTGCGATGTATCCCACCCACCTGTGATGTATCCCACCCACCTGTGATGTATCCCACCCACCTGTACCCCACCTGTGATGTATCCCACCCACCTGTACCCCACCTGTGATGTATCCCACCCACCTGTGATGTATCCCACCCACCTGTACCCCACCTGTGATGTATCCCACCCACCTGTGATGTATCCCACCCACCTGTACCCCACCTGTGATGTACCCACCCACCTGTGATGTATCCCACCCACCTGTGATGTATCCCACCCACCTGTACCCCACCTGTGATGTATCCCACCTACCTGTGATGTATCCCACCCACCTGTACCCCACCTGTGATGTATCCCACCCACCTGTGATGTATCCCACCCACCTGTACCCCACCTGTGATGTATCCCACCCACCTGTGATGTATCCCACCCACCTGTGATGTATCCCACCCACCTGTGATGTCTCCCACCCACCTGCGATGTACCCCACCTGTGCACATAAAACATACACAATGACCAATTATTAAACATCAATTTATTGTAAAAAATTAAGACATTTAAAATCACTTAAAAACTAGAAACTCCAAAATAAACACATTTCAACAAAACATATTAAAAACCAAACATTCACCCTCGTCCTGGTGGTGTGGTAAAATAAAGTCTCAGTTGGTCCCTGTTCCGCAGTGACACTACCCTTGGCCTGGTTGCATACCTCCGCAGGGGCATTAGTGGAAGCACATTCAGGGGTTCCGGAGTCTCTCTTTCCTCCTGCCGCACAAAGTTGTGGAGGATGCATGCTGCAATCACCACGACAACTGCGTTGCCCGGTTTCAGCAGCATGGACGTGTGGAACACCCTCCACTTTGACACCAGGATCCCAAATGTGCACTCCACCATTCTCCTTGCACGGCTCAACCGAGCATTGAAGTGTAGCTGGCTGGCATCAAGTCCCCTGTCTGGGTACGGACGCATTACATGGTCGGACAGGGCGAAGGCCTCGTCCCCCACAAACACATAGGGGTAGGCTGGTGCCCTTGTCCCAGGCCAGGGTCTGTCACGGGGGAGACGCAGTCTGCCTTCCTCCATCAGCCGGCAAAGGGTCGTACGCTGGAAAATTCCAGAGTCATTGGAACTACCGTACGACCCCACGTCCACGTACACAAACTTGTAGTCCGCATCTGCCACTGCCATTAGAACAATGCTGAAGTATTTTTTATAGTTGAAATAATGGCTGCCACTCCCCACGGGTTTCTGAATCCGGATGTGTTTCCCATCCAGTGCGCCAACACAATTAGGAAACTTGCACTCGGTCCAGAAGCCCTGGGCGATCTCCTCCCATTTCGTGGTGTCCAGCACAGGCATGTATCTGGCCCTCAGTCGCGTCCAAAGGATCCTCGAAGTCCTCACGACGATGCCTGCCACCGTGCTCTTCCCAATACGAAATGTGACATGTAGCGATGTATATGTTTGTCCAGTTGCGATGTACCTACAAGAGAAATAATCGAAATCAATTTTTCATGTCGTTACAGGAGAAAGGTTCAAGACAAGGTGGCGCAATATACGTGATGCATACGTGAAATGGCTACGGAAGAAAAAACTTGCCGAACGAAGTGGCAGTGGCGGGGGAAAGCGACAGAAAGACTACCAATTTGCCAAGCAATTGTCTTTCATCAATGCAAGCCTGGAACCTAGACTGTAAGTACCACTACTGTGGGCAGGAACTGAGAGCTCATTTTAGCAGACAACTACCATGACTTCGGCCATGTATTGCTATAAACTGGCCTCAATTCCCATGGCTAGCGAACTTTTCTCACAAGCTTTATCAAATGTTTGGTAGAAACGGTTGATAAAGTGTTTGCTAGTGTTTGCTAGCTCTGTGAATTGACGCCACATGCTGTTTGGCACACCAATAAATATTGTTTTTATCTACAGGACTGAAGACAATTTGGAGCAAGAGGAACCGACCCAGGAGGCACGGTTCAGCAGTGAGGAGAGCTTGGTGGATGATGACGTCGCCGATGTAACCTATTTCCCCGAGGAGAGGAGTAGGAGGAGGGAGTCCTTAGCTATCCCAGCTCTCTCCTTTGATGATGACTTGGGAGAAGAGAGCTTGGATGTTGAGGTTGCAGGACCGAGTGTGGAAGAAGCTGCACCTCCACAATCGACCGCTATGGAAGCTCCAGGGGAACAAGAACAAAGTGAGGAGCACCGAGAGACTGCAGCACAACCAGCGCGCAGGGCAACCCCGACACAGGCCAGAGGACGGGAAGATGCTGCCACACCACCAGTGAGGACCACCCCACCAGTGAGGCGTCGAGGTACCCTCCCCCCAACAAGGAGAGAGACAGAGTCCGAGATGTCCGGGGCTGTCTCCGGACTTCTCGGGATTCTTCAGAGCCACCAAACTCTCATAACCCGGCAGTTGCAAGATGAGGACAGGGGCCATATCATGGAGCAGTACAAGTCCCACATCACTTCACTGCAATGTGAGCTCGACGCTGTACATGGGCACTACAGGGACGAGCTTAAAATGATGCATGAGATGCACAGAGGAGAAATCGACCAACTGCGTGCGCAGCATCATCAGTCGGTGGGCCAGCTGCAGAACATGATGCAGCAAATGCATCAACAAAGCAAGGAACTACTGAAATTGCAGGCACACCCGTGTTTTCACACTGTGATGTCTCTAATACCATATTTGGAAAAGGTGCCTTCCCAAAACATGATGGCGTGCCATTCCACTTTGCTGGAGGTGATCAAACAACACATGGACACGCCATTATTGCAACCACCAATTTTTAGACCCCCACAACCAACAGCGGTGCCCACCTGGCAATCATCACAGATGTACACCGGCTACAGAGGCAGTCAATATGGGCCACCGCTGTCAGGGTCCAGCTCATCCACGACCAGCACCCAAGAGAGTCCAGATTTCCAGGCAGCAACTCCCACCTTTTCTAGTAGTGGTGCCGATACAATTTGAAAAAAAAGTCAGATTGTTCCTGGACATGCTCCTCTGCATACCTCCGATCCTCGGAGGAAGGATACCATCACAGGGCTTTTTAGCCCAACATTTTCCCTGCCCATCTCCTTTAACCAAGGTTCAGAGGTGTTCAGATGACCATGTCAGGGAACTTTTGTTTTTGCTGGACTTGCCTGGTGTCCCCGAAAGACACTACCTGGGTCACAACCTTGTGCCTGTTGCACTGCACCTGTAGTCCTGCACCTGTGCCTTTGATTCCTCTTGTTCCTTACTTTGTTGTTCCTAATCACTTGCACAAGACCCTTGGAGCCATGGGTGAAGGACACCTTCACTGGTCGGTGAGAGGCCTAGCCTTTTCACTGACCTGTGTCCTTCATCCATGGCTCAGAGGGTCCTGTGCCAGTGGTTAGGTTTTTAAAGCACTTCAATTTTAGGGCCTGGTGTCCCCGAAAGACACTACCTGGGTCACAACCTTGTGCCTGTTGCACTGCACCTGTAGTCCTGCACCTGTGCCTTTGATTCCTCTTGTTCCTTACTTTGTTGTTCCTAATCACTTGCACAAGACCCTTGGAGCCATGGGTGAAGGACACCTTCACTGGTCGGTGAGAGGCCTAGCCTTTTCACTGACCTGTGTCCTTCATCCATGGCTCAGAGGGTCCTGTGCCAGTGGTTAGGTTTTTAAAGCACTTCAATTTTAGGGCCTGGTGTCCCCGAAAGACACTACCTGGGTCACAACCTTGTGCACTGCACCTGTAATCATGCACCTCTGCCATCGGTTCCTCTTGCTCCTCACTTTGTTCTTGTTCCTAACCACTTGCACAAGACCCTTTGAACCATGGATGAGGGACACCTTGACTGGTCGGTGAGAGGCCTAGCCTTTTCACTGACCTGTGTCCTTCATCCATGGCTCAGAGGGTCATGTGCCAGTGTTTAGGTTTTAGAAGCACTAATAATTTAGGGCTTGGTGTCCCCAAAAGACACTACCTGTAGTCCTGCTCCTCTGCCATCGGTTCCTCTTGCTCCTCACTTTGTTCTTGTTCCTAATCACTTGCACAAGACCCTTGAAGCCATGGATGAAGGACACCTTGACTGGTCGGTGAGAGGCCTAGCCTTTTCACTGACCTGTGTCCTTCATCCATGGCTCAGAGGGTCATGTGCCAGTGGTTAGGTTTTTAAAGCACTTCAATTTATTAGGGCCTGGTGTCCCCGAAAGACACTACCTGGGTCACAACCTTGTGCCTGTTGCACTGCACCTGTAGTCATGCACCTCTGCCATCGGTTCCTCTTGCTCCTCACTTTGTTCTTGTTCCTAATCACTTGCACAAGACCCTTGGAGCCATGGATGAAGGACACCTTGACTGGTCGGTGAGAGGCCTAGCCTTTTCACTGACCTGTGTCCTTCATCCATGGCTCAGAGGGTCATGTGCCAGTGGTTAGGTTTTAGAAGCACTAATAATTTAGGGCCTGGTGTCCCCAAAAGACACTACCTGTAGTCCTGCTCCTCTGCCATCGGTTCCTCTTGCTCCTCACTTTGTTCTTGTTCCTAATCACTTGCACAAGACCCTTGAAACCATGGATGAAGGACACCTTGACTGGTCGGTGAGAGGCCTAGCCTTTTCACTGACCTGTGTCCTTCATCCATGGCTCAGAGGGTCATGTGCCAGTGGTTAGGTTTTTAAAGCACTTCAATTTATTAGGGCCTGGTGTCCCCGAAAGACACTACCTGGGTCACAACCTTGTGCCTGTTGCACTGCACCTGTAGTCATGCACCTCTGCCATCGGTTCCTCTTGCTCCTCACTTTGTTCTTGTTCCTAATCACTTGCACAAGACCCTTGGAGCCATGGATGAAGGACACCTTGACTGGTCGGTGAGAGGCCTAGCCTTTTCACTGACCTGTGTCCTTCATCCATGGCTCAGAGGGTCATGTGCCAGTGGTTAGGTTTTAGAAGCACTAATAATTTAGGGCCTGGTGTCCCCAAAAGACACTACCTGTAGTCCTGCTCCTCTGCCATCGGTTCCTCTTGCTCCTCACTTTGTTCTTGTTCCTAATCACTTGCACAAGACCCTTGAAACCATGGATGAAGGACACCTACACTGGTCGGTGAGAGGCCTAGCCTTTTCACTGACCTGTGTCCTTCATCCATGGCTCAGAGGGTCATGTGCCAGTGGTTAGGTTTTTGAAGCACTTCAATTTATTAGGGCCTGGTGTCCCCGAAAGACACTACCTGGGTCACAACCTTGTGCCTGTTGCACTGCACCTGTAGTCCTGCTCCTCTGCCATCGGTTCCTCTTGCTCCTCACTTTGTTCTTGTTCCTAATCACTTGCACAAGACCCTTGAAACCATGGATGAAGGACACCTTGACTGGTCGGTGAGAGGCCTAGCCTTTTCACTGACCTGTGTCCTTCATCCATGGCTCAGAGGGTCCTGTGCCAGTGGTTAGGTTCTAGAAGCACTAATAATTTAGGGCCTGGTGTCCCCGAAAGACACTACCTGTAGTCCTGCTCCTCTGCCATCGGTTCCTCTTGCTCCTCACTTTGTTCTTGTTCCTAATCACTTGCACAAGACCCTTGAAACCATGGATGAAGGACACCTACACTGGTCGGTGAGAGGCCTAGCCTTTTCACTGACCTGTGTCCTTCATCCATGGCTCAGAGGGTCATGTGCCAGTGGTTAGGTTTTTAAAGCACTTCAATTTATTAGGGCCTGGTGTCCCCGAAAGACACTACCTGGGTCACAACCTTGTGCCTGTTGCACTGCACCTGTAGTCATGCACCTCTGCCATCGGTTCCTCTTGCTCCTCACTTTGTTCTTGTTCCTAATCACTTGCACAAGACCCTTGGAGCCATGGATGAAGGACACCTTGACTGGTCGGTGAGAGGCCTAGCCTTTTCACTGACCTGTGTCCTTCATCCATGGCTCAGAGGGTCATGTGCCAGTGGTTAGGTTTTTAAAGCACTTCAATTTATTAGGGCCTGGTGTCCCCGAAAGACACTACCTGGGTCACAACCTTGTGCCTGTTGCACTGCACCTGTAGTCATGCACCTCTGCCATCGGTTCCTCTTGCTCCTCACTTTGTTCTTGTTCCTAATCACTTGCACAAGACCCTTGGAGCCATGGATGAAGGACACCTTGACTGGTCGGTGAGAGGCCTAGCCTTTTCACTGACCTGTGTCCTTCATCCATGGCTCAGAGGGTCCTGTGCCAGTGGTTAGGTTTTTGAAGCACTTTAATATTAGGGACTGGTGTCCCTGAAAGACACTTGGGCAGCTATGCCCTGCAACTCTTCCAGCACAAAGTTGGTGGTTGGTGTTCCTTAAAACTGACCGGGCTATACCATAGATATGTTATTTTTTTGTCTTCCATGTTGGAAGAATGTTTCCATGTTGGAAAGTGGTTGTTTTTGCAATAAAAAAATTTGTTTTTACATACCTCAGTGTGATGAGTAGTTGTTCTTGTGGTGTGACTGCTCTCCTGAACGTGGTATCCTTCTTCCTAAGGTCATCCTTCACCATCTCCAAAAGGGTATCAAACCTGTCAGGAGATGGAAAGGAAGAAGCTGTAAAGTATGTTGTGGGACAAGGTGTTGGGTGGAGGATGGGGGAGGTGTGTTTACAGAGGTTTGGGAGTGTTGTGGAGGGTGGGGGTGTAGTGTATAGCTAGGTATACAGGGGTGTGGGGGTCAGGGTGGTGTGTTTAGCTAGGTATACAGGGATGAGGTGTTGTGGGGGTGAGGGTGGGGTGTTTAGGAATGGTGGGGGTTGGTGTATTTAGGCCTATATACTTACAGGGGAATAGACATCCGAGTGTAGCTGTAGAACTTCTGTGGGTGTCGTCTGAGGTCCCGGTAGAGGGCCTGGAACTCTCCCTTCCTCTGCCTCCTGGCTAGTAGAGGGTGCACCCACCATCTCCTGCGAGGAGCACGCCTTCTCCCCACATAGTAGTAGGTAAACAACAGGAAGGAGAGAATTCCCAGGTAATAGGCGTAAAAAATGACTGGATCCATGGTCCCAACTGCTGTCTCTGTATCCAAGGATGGTCTCCACACGTCCAGCTGTCTCCAACAATGACCCCAGAGCTTCTGCTGACCTCCCAGAACCCCAGGTATTTATACAGGTTGTTATCTCTTTAAGAATCCGGATCCGGACCGCAACCGTGTTCATACCGCACGGAAACCGTATGCAACCGGACCGGATCCGGATCCGGACAGGAACCGTACGGTTCAGGTCCGATCCGGCTCCGGTGCGGTCCGGACATCCGGTGCGGTTTTCGCAAAACCGCAAGTGTGAACGGGGCCTTAGCCTGAAGCGGAAACCGTCACAGTTTGTACCCTGTGAAAGCAAAACTCCTGGAGTACAGCATCCAATTCCGAGCACCTCATGCTAGTTTATGGCAGTTGCTTGAAAAAAAAAATTGGAAATACCATTGTAAGAAGCAGTACATGCACAGTGCACAATACTCCTCGGATAATAGTGTTATGTCACATAATGACATTGGGATAGATAATTCAGAACACCAGAATAGGGTTGCTCATAATCGAAATTATGAGTAGCACTTACTGGACAGAGGGGGTTACGTTTACCTTACCCATGCCGCCACCTATAGCTGATGTGCTTCACTCACGTTCGACATCCCGTTCCACGTTACTCCCATGCTTCCTTCTTCTGGATAAAAGAAGAAAGCATGGGAGTGACATGGAACGCAATGTGGAATGTGAGTGGAGCTATATCGGCTATAGGTGGTGGCATGGGTAAGGTAAACAAACAAACAAAATACCAAAGTGACAAAATTTAAAAAAATACATAAATGGTTACCTTAGGGACTCAGCTTTTTTAATATGTATATTGTGAGGGTGTATTACTGTTATTTTAGCAAATAAGGGCTTGTAATTATTAATAGGGTACAGTGAGAAAACACAAAATTGAAAAATGCAGCATTATTTCCATATAATATATTGTCGCAATACATTGTATTAGGAACATAGTTTAAATGTTGTGATAGATAGGACAAATGGGCAAATACAATGGGCCTGATTCACAAAGTGGTGCAAACTTTTTCAAGGACTTTTGCGCGCAATTTGCCGCGATTCGAGCGATCGCGGACCTTTGCGCGCGCAAAAGTCCGCGAAAAAGTTTGCACCGCTTTGTGAATCAGGCCCTATGTGTGGGTTTTATCTATAGTAGCAATGTTTATTTAAAAAATATAGGGGATGTGATTTGCAAAATAGTGTATTTTTATTTTTTCCTTCTTTTTTTTCCCTTTAAAATGCATAGAAATTAAAGTTAGTTCTGAAAACACGTTTCAGCCACAAAAAGCCTAATTTGTGGCAAAAGAAAACAAAATATAGATCATCAGATGTACAAGACGCAATTAAGGAAAGGAAATTGAAAAAATTCCAGAGAGATAAGGAAGACTACCTCTTAAAAAGATACTTCTCTTGGCAAAGGGGAGGGAAAGCTAAACCTCAAAGAAAAAAGAAAGGCTACTGGACCACAGATAGTGAATCCAGTGAGGACGAGGCACAAGGGGATGTGAAAAATCCGGCCCCACAAGGACAGCAGAGTGGCAGTAATCCCAAAACCCCAGCACGCCCTTTAGGAGGAGCACACGGAGGGGGAGAGGAAAAAGCAAAACAAAAAAAGAAAAACAAGCGACTGTCATGGGAGGACAAGAAGGACCGCAAGCGGAGGAGGAATTGACGCTTGAGGGAGAAACACCTCAACCCCTGGAGATTCTTAATTTGTCGGACCAGGATCTACCAGAGCAGGGCCGGCCTTAGGTTTCACAGCGCCCTGAGCGTAACCAGATTTTGGTGCCCCCCCCCCCATTCATCCTCTTTGCGCGCGCACACACACACCCATGTGCAAGATTCACTTTAGTGTATCTAGGCAGATCCCCCCCCTTTAGTGTATATATTAGGCAGATCCCCCCTTAGTGTATATATAATATATACACTAAGGGCGGGATCTGCCTATATATACACTAAAGGGGGATCTGACTACTACATATACAAGACTAGTAACCTATATACACTAAGGGGGAAATCTGTATGTATGTATATATATATATATATATATATATATATATATATATATATATTAAAGGGGGGATCTGCCTACAAGACTAGTAGCCTATCCCCCACCTTGGTGTTTATTGTAGGCTACTAGTCTTGTAGGCAGATCCCCCCTTTAGTGCCTTTAGTGTGTTTGTGTGTGTATATATATATATATATATATATATATATATATATATATATATATATATATATATAAATAAATATATATATATATATATATATATATATATATATATATATATATATATATAATATATATATATATATATATATATATATATATATATATATATATATATATATATATATATATATATATATATATATATATATATATATGTATATATATACACAGATCCCTCCATAGTGTGTATATATAAGCTTAGGCTACTACTAGTTCCCCTCTTAGTTAGGCAGCAAATTCCCCCTTACCAAACCCCCCACCCCACCTTCTCCTTATACTAGTACAGTGTAGGTAGCCGGGTTAGGGATGGGATCAAGGAGAGCCTTACTTGGTGAGTGCACGAGAGAGTGCATGCTGAGAGGAGAAGATGGCCAGGTGGTCTCTCACAGAGGAGAGGACACAGTCACACGGCAGGGCAGGGCGGCTGGCATACATTCTGCTGCGCGCTTCAGCTCCCCTGGCTCCATCCATTCTATCACGGGGCCGGGAGCTGGGTGGAGTCTCACACTGACTCCAAGAGGCAGCGCCGCATGGTCTTCGCCCCCATCAACCCCAGCGCGGCACCAGGGGGCGGAGCCAGAGGGGAACATAATCGAAGAAGCCGGAGCCCGCAGCCGCCGCAGCACAAAACAAAAATATGCGGCAGGAGCGCGGCGCCCCCCTGGAAGCCAGCGGCCCGGCGCCCTGTGCGATCGCTCCGGTCGCACAGGCCAAAGGCCGGCCGTGTACCAGAGGGAACTGAATCACTACTCCAAAAGGGTCTGAACTTTTCCCTGACCACGGACTGACTACGCTAAATTCAAAATAGAGATGTACAAGAACATCAGACGTTTGAACATTAGATGGCACTTCTCCAAAAAAGAAGGATATATGGAGAAACCTAACGAAATATGGGGAAATGCAAGGGTAGGCCCTCTAGGCTTCAGCCCCAGCATACACTGGAATGACCAGGATCTTATCAATCTGGAGCTTCTTAGAGAATTAGATGCTGTAGAGAGCAACACCCAGCATGGCCCGGAATGTACAGCAGTACTAAAGTGTGGTGAAACTTCCACCTTTAGACCATGTAAATCTACTTCCCCATTCCCTGTTCAACCAGGAACATGCCTAGACGTATTCCAGAAAATGGTCGAGAGAGACCTAAAGGCTGAAGTTTATCCACAGGCCATAAAAAATCTATCCAATAAGGAAGAGGGAGCGTTGAAGTGGCTACGCAAAAGACCTGACCTGTTAATTAAAAGAGCAGATAAGGGAGGAACAATTGTAGTCATGTCCGCGGAACAATATAAAAATGAGGCCCTTAGGCAGTTACAAGATAGGGACATTTACCAACCCCTAACAGGAGACCCCACCATTCGCTATCAAAATTCACTAAGATCTCTCTTGAAAAAGGGAGTGGAAGAGGGAGTGTTGACTCCCACAATGGCCAGGGGACTGTTGCCCACATGTCCAACCAAACCAATATGGTATCACATCCCAAAGATCCACAAGTCCAGGACCAGCCCTCCGGGTCGGCCCATTGTCTCCGGCATTGGGTCGACAACGGAGCGGTTGTCCAGGTACTTGGACCACGTCCTTAGACCTCTTTTGGAGGGAATCCCTTCACATCTTGCTGATTCAGTGGATGTATTGAGGGGTCTTGAGGACCTAGAATGGCATGGAGGTGACCTCCTGGCGACGATTGACGTCGAGAGTTTGTACAGCCGCATACCCCACGATTTGGGGGTGCAGGCCGTCAAACTTTTTTTGGACAGGACAGACAGGAGTGAAATTTATAAGTCCTTTATCTGTGAGTGTCTTATGTTTGTGCTCACACACAATGCCTTTGTTTTTGACAAAAAATGGTACTGGCAAGTATCTGGAACTGCCATGGGCACTGCTGTGTCCTGTACTTACGCTAATCTCTTCTTGGCGTGGTGGGAAGAATTATATATTCACTCCACCAGTAATCCCTTTAGGGGACAACTGAGGATGTGGTCCAGGTATGTGGACGACATCCTTGTCTTTTGGTCCGGGACTTGTGGATCTTTTAGCTTATTTTTGGAGTATATCAACCAAAACAACTGCAATATAGCCTTTACAGCCATATCTAGCGATGACAAGGTTGCTTTCCTAGACTTGGAATTGGAAATTAGAAACAACAAATTGATATCCAAGGGATATAGGAAATCCACAGCATCAAATTCCCTACTCCATAAGCAGAGTTTTCACCCCGAGCATGTGGCCAAGGCGCTGCCCTATGGCCAGTTCCTCAGACTTCGCAGAAACAACGCTAGCGACACGGAATTTCGCCGTCAGTCTGAGGAGCTGGGGTGTAGGCTGGTTGCAAGAGGCTACGAGAAGCAGCTCATTCAAGAAGCCTTTAAGAAGGCTCTCTCCCAGGATAGAAAAACTCTCCTCCAAAGGAAGACAACTAAAAATACTAAGAACACTAACTATGGAAGAACCCCTTTCACGTTTGAATTTAACATAATGTCAGATGCCATTAAAAGATCTATAACCAGACATTGGGACATCTTAATGAAGAATGCAAGTTTGAAATCTTTAGTGGAAGAAGGACCACTGTTCTCATTTAAGAGATCTCCAACTATAGGGTCTTCCGTGAGTAGGAGCGAATTTCGCTCCCCTGAAGGAAGTAATTGGCTGCGGGGTTACCAACCACAGGGCAACCACAGATGTGGTCGATGCAAGTCATGCAGGCAAATGGCCGTGGGTTCCAGTATTCAAATTGGCCCGGTCCGACGAAATGTATCCGCGTTCATTACTTGCAAGACCAGGTTTGTGGTGTATGCCCTGTGGTGCCCGTGCGGTAGATTCTATATTGGTGAAACCACCAGAACATTGGGAGAAAGATTCAGGGAACACTATAACTCTATAGGTTCTGTAAAGGGCTCTCCCAGAGTCATTGAACACATGAGGAGTAACCATAGGGGGGACCCCAAGAAACTCACCTTTGCTGGTATACTTCAGGTCCCGCCTCCCACCAGAGGAGGGGACCGAGAAAAGAAATTGAAGCGAGAAGAGGTCCTACTGATCCTGAGGACCAATGCCATGGGTCCTTTGGGTCTCAATGACTATACTGATCTCTCCTGTTTCCTAGATCCTTAATTTGGAATCTTGCGTGTTGTAATAAGTATATAGACTATGTTTGATCCTCCTTAACTCTCCTTCCCAACACAGTTCATCTGTGGTTTATGAATAACGTTATTTGTAATGCACGATATCTTTTTAGTCCATTTTGCCCTCCTTACTCGCTTAGGCCCGACTAGTAGGCTTGGTCGCTCCGCTTGACCGACCCCGTGTGTGGTTATTTACCCCACGGGGGTCGGCCTATGGGATGACCGAGCATATGTTGATTTTATTATGCTACACTTCCCTACCCACCACTAGTGTATAATTTATTTACCCACATAGTGATGTCCACTGTGAGTTTTCGTCCTCAGTGATTTTTGCTGCAGAGACAGCATTTCACAGATTTGCAACAGGCACTTCAGTACTTTATCTTTATCCTAACTTCCCCTGTCCTTTTTTCCTCTACTCATTTTCACTTTCACACTCCCTTTCACTTTGTATTATATTTTTTCATCACTTTTCTTCCCTGATGCTAATCTGAGGATGCTTTCTCCTAACGTAACACAAGATGGCGCTAATCCGGCCCAATCTGAGGAACCGGCTTGCACAGAAGCGTATGTTACGCTACGCTGACCAATGGGATCAGCGCTTTGTGCCGCCATGACGTCAGACGTAGCTGACACGCTATGCGTGTCAGCCGTCTGTTACAGTGAGGAAGTTCGCAGAGGGGCGGAACAGGCAGACGGAATACTTCCGCCGCACGTAACAGGCTACAAATGCCAGCAGCCTGAGCCCCCCGCCATGCAGCCTCCGTAGATGCGCAGACGTGCGCGAAACGGCTGTCAGGCTTAAACCACCAGCACCCACCGCACCACCAGGTACCCCACCTTTGTTTGAATTCATCCATTGTGCCAGCCAGCAACGTTTTGTACTTTTTGTATGTGTTTTATCCACGTCTGAGAAATAAACCATCAGCTATTTTGCAGTGCCGGTTCCCTCCGCTTTTCATTTCTCTGCCACTCTGCCAAACCTGTGTATACCAGAGCACGCATCTTTAAGCTGACACAGGGGCACCTGTATGACTACCTAAGCACTCTTGCTATCTCCATAGTGCCAACCCGCTTTTCCTCCACCTCCTTTTAAAATATAGATCATTTAGGTGTGATAAGCAGTGATAAAGTTATTGCCAAATAATTGGGAGGAATGCTGAAAGGTGAAAATGGCTCTTGGCTGGAAGGGTAAAACAGCCTGTGGCGTGAAGTGGTTAATACAAAGTACTTGTACTGTATTAAATGAAATTGTATGCAGTAATGCTGCTAATCATCCACAACCATGTATTTTTTCACTTAATTGGGGTACCTGCTCTACTTGTTCTGGTCTATTCAATGACCATGATCTGAGTAGCAACCTCATTGTTATGTGGCATCACTAGATAGCATGCACATTTTAAAGGGACTCCGAGCACCTCTCATGATGCTTACCTTTCTGTAGCTTGTGCTCTCCTCTTTTATTTGATGCCTGAATCACCGTTCTACACCAAATAGTTTTCGTTCGTTTTCAATTTAAAAATCGCGGCTGCCATCTTGGCTATGTTATAACTTCCGGGTCACCCCTGTCTTCCCTGTTAGAGAAGTGCATCACTGAATGAAGCAGAAAGAGGAAGTGACACGCATGGCCATTGCAAGAGGCTCCTCCAGATGGGTCATAGCACGACTTTGGTGGAAGTCGTCTGGCTTAAAGGCATGCCCATGAGAGGTGCTCGGAGTCCCTTTAACTACTACTGCTTGAGGGTTATTGTGTAGATAGACTTTTACTATAACAAACAGAATCATTGCTATCTGTTGGCTCACCCAAATGCGAGCCAACATGTACCTTCCTAATGTAGATAACAGCCTTGTATTCACAAGCAGTTCCAAATCATGTTTTATGTAAACACTGAGATCTAAGTATTTTCTTAGCTTTTTGCCTTGAAAGAGAAATCGCAATAAATATGCAATCTGTTTTTGTTTTGGGACAGACTAGTTTCACGTCACAAAGCTCTGAACTTGCTGCATGAAATGAAGCCAAGTTCTGACAGCGTCCTGATTCTGCAAGAGATGCCGGATTGGATGTACTTCCTCAGACACAGAAGCTGAATCTTTCTCGCTGGGAGGGCAGTTTAAAAATAAATAAATATGTATATTTAAAGGACCACTCCAGTGAAAAAAGTAAGTAGTTAAAATCTGACAGAACTGACAGATTCTGGACTAGTCCATCTCCTCATGGAGGATTCTCAGGGTTTTCTTAGTTTTTTTTCATGAAATGTATCTTTATTAACAGATTTTCAAGTTAGACAAATAAAGCATTCAATACTAACACAAATATTGGCGGAACAATCGACCATGGACATTTCTGTCGGTATATCATGTAAAGAATTGAACTTGTGTAGCTGACTATGAAGGTCAGAGAAAGTCACAACTAAATGAACTAATTAACCTCCCTGGCGGTTAATTTTTTTTGCCAAATAGACAAAAATCCTTTATTTTTTTTTTTTGTTTTTGTTTCATGTAAAGCTACCAGAGTGGTAGCTACATGAAACACCACTAGAGGGCGCATGTGTCCCTCTAGTGCGATCGTCGCCGGCATCAATAGCAAACAGGGGAACGCGTATATAATCCGCTCCCCTGTTTGGCTTCTCCTGTTGCCATGGTGACGATCGGAATGACGTCATGGACGTCAGCCGACGTCCTGACGTCAGACGCCTCCGATCCAGCCCATAGCACTGCCCGGAACTCATTGGTCCGGGCAGCGCAGGGCTCTGGCGGGGGGGGGCCCTCTTCTGCCGCTGCGTATGGGCGATCGCTGCAGAGCGGTGGCGATCAGGCTGTACGTGCGGCTAGCAAAGTGCTAGCCGCGCGTACAGCACTTTAAATGGCCCAAATCGCCCCACCAGGGGCTGAGATATCTTCCTGCGCGGCAGCTCAGCTCGGGCTTACCGCCAGGAAGGTTAACAATAAAAAGTTTTGGATTTTCTTTTTTTTTTCCAAAAGCATTTCCTAAACAGCAGCTTAATGGGACCCTGAGCGCTAAATAAAAATGAAATTTGGACTTTCCTGGGGCTTCCTCCAGCTCCCTGTAACCCGTGAGGTCCCCTGGTTTCCTCCTGGTTCCTTCTATGGTCTTGGCTCTGATAATCCGGAGACTTCATCTAAAGTCGCCTGTGCGGTCCCCCGCCGCGCACGCATCACTCTGGCTGGCATAAGTGTTCTGCATATGCATGGTTCTTTAACACTGAACCGCGCATGCGCAGGACTCTTACACTGGCCGGCATAATGAGGCACAGCGTGCGTGGTGGGGGCGTGCATGGGCTAATTCAATCGAAGTTCCGGATTACCAGAGCCAGGACCAGAACCATGGAAGGGACCAGGAGGACGCCGGGGGACGTTGCGGGCCATGGGTGCTGGAGTAAGCCCCAGGTAAGTCCAAATTTTTTTTTATCTAGAGCTGAGGGTCCCTTTAACTGACAAAATCGTAAGTTACCAGCCAGTCTCACTACTCACTTGCACACTATTTTGGTCAATACACTTAGCAACTGTCGTTCAGGAAATACTTTTGAAAACAAAGAAAACCCTAAAAGTCCTCCATGGGGAGATGGACTAATCCAAAACCTGTTGGTTCTGTCCGATTTTAACTGCTTACTTTCTTTTAGCTGGAGTGGCCCTTTGAATATTCTTATTATAAAAGGATTTTATTAGTGAGAAAACATTCCTTCCTGACCCCACAATGCATCCATATGTATTTTCCAGATCACAGACAGCAATAAAACTAAAGGAAGTTCCCACCCTTTCTGAATAAGTTTTCCCCGGACTGGAATTAAGATTTAAACTAAAGTCTAACCTGACATTTCACTCTTGGCAAGAAATAATCAATTCCCTTGTAATCAATTCACTGTACTATTTTGTATATGTTGCTCAGTGAAAGAAACCTAGGTGTAAGTTACTGTGCACAGGCAGTGTATGGCAATTTTAATGATGCTTATACTGACAAGCAGAGCCGGGACAAGGTCCTCCAGCACCCAAGGCGGAGACACCACACTGCGCCCCTCCATCCCTCCCAGCCCAGCCGTCACACACTGATTACTATTAGACCAAGAGGTGCCCCAGGGCCCCCAACACCTAAATCTCTAGTTATCTGGCTTGCAGTCACTGCCATCCCCTTTTCTTATTTCTCTCTGCTTCAAACACAATAGGGGAATGATAGCTGAGTGAGTTGTGCACCCCCTCCTACACTGCGCCCTGAGGCTGGAGCCTCTCTCGCCTCTGCCTCGGCCCGACCCTGCTGACAAGGTAGCATGCATTGCACAATTAGCAATTAGCGCAACCTGTGTTACCTAGCAAATGTGAGCATTGCTTGGAACAAAGCTCACGTTACTTCGATAACACCGTTTGTGGTGTTTATTAGGGATTGTCGGAAATGCCAATTTCCGATTCCGCCAAAATTTCGATTTCCTGTTTCTCCAATTTTCGTTATTTCTGATTTTCCAGGAGTATTTTACTTGTCATTTATTTGCATCAGAGAATGCAAAAAAATAAAAAAAATAAAAATCGACAAAAACGGAAATGGAAAAAACAGAAAATCAGTCATTGTTCAGAAATTAAAAATTTGCAGAAAAATTCTGCATTCTCTGATTGGTCCAATACTTCCGAGTTGTCTGGTTGGGCTAAAATTACCGAGTTGCGCTCGTGGAATTCCGATTTCTACCTTTCGATCGGAAATACGGAAATTTCAATTTCGCGGAATCTGAAAGAGCATCCCTAGTGTTCATACATCTGGCCTGTAGATGGCACTGCACTACTTGTAAAACTGGATAAGATTATATAGACTGTTGTGGATCGTTGGTTCCTGCTATGCCCTGGCTAGAAACATGAAGTGATGTTGCTGCTTTTGTCATCCATTGAATCCATTAAATAAACCTATTTTAAGTTATTCTGCCTCCGTGACTACTGGAACACCACACAGGTCATGCTAACTGCAGAAACTACACCACCTTGCTAGCATACGTTATGGTACAATTGTGCTCTATGTGCCCAGAAACTTTGGCAAAGTGCCCAGAAACTTTTGCATATGCACCATTGTTACCATCTGGGAAGATTTTTTTACTGTATCTTTTTCCATAATTGATTGAGCTGTGTATCACTTCCTATTGAGACGGATTGGCCCAATTCCAAAGTACATAGGATTAGCATTAAATTTGTTTGCCACAATTATTTACATCTCATTAATGTCATTAATGTTTATATATATAAAATGTGTAAAAAAAAAAACCTGCAAGGGTCCTAATACCCTAAATTTGGTTCATAAATTATCTCACTAATCTTTTTCTCAGCTTATCTTAGTGGCTGGATAGTGTACTGGTTTAGGGCTCTGCCTTTGACATGGTAGACCAGGGTTTGAATGCTGTTTAGGGTCAGTAAGGAGCAGTGGTGCTCAGCAGAGCTCGAATATTCGAGTAGCTCGAATATTCGAGCTCTTTTTCAGCTATTCGAGCTCGGTATTCGAGCTCCGAATAGCTGCAGCTATTCGAATGGGCTATTCGAGTAAACGCGAATAGCCCATTCACTATTCGAGCTATTCGAGCAAACGGCGCTATTCGAGCTCGAATACCGAGCTCGAATAGCGTCATAGCCCAGATTGATGTCCTTAGAGCCAATCAGAGGGCTCCCAGGCCCTCTGACGGCAGCCAATCACAGAGGGGGACCCTGGCCAGCCCCTACCCTATAAATAGCGGCCGCCATGTTCCGTTTCTCCGTCCTTGCCTGAGACTTGCATAGAGAGAGAGTTGCTCCTTTGTGCTTTGGCTTAGCAAGAGCTCTATTGTGGTCATTTACCTAGCGTTTTTGCTCACATACACCTCCTATACACACCTATATTGTTGTTAGTTAGATAGACATTGTATTTTAGTTAGTAGCTTTTGTGTTACATAGAGACAGGCCAGCTGCTGCAGGCTTACAGCTTTAGGCCTCAGGGCCTGCCTGTGTGGGCAGCTGTCCTCCTGTCCTCTGTTAGTTTATTTCTCATTAGTATTAGACAGTATTAGACAGTATTAGATAGTATTAGACAGTATTTCTGCTGTCCTTTACTACTTAGTGATTGTATTTTGTATTGTAGTTATATACTGTAACTGTACTAGGACACTCACTGTCACTGTTCATAGGCTACTAGCTCCTGCGTGTGATTGCACTCACTGTCTGTGTACACACACTCTATTTCCTTCTGAATAGTTATATACTGTAACTGTACTAGGACACTCACTGTCACTGTTCATAGGCTACTAGCTCCTGCGTGTGCTTGCACTCACTGTCTGTGTACACACACTCTATTTACTTCTGAATAGTTATATACTGTAACTGTACTAGGACACTCACTGACTGTCACTGTTCATAGGCTACTAGCTCCTGCGTGTGCGTGCTCTCACTGTCTGTGTACTGTACACACACTCTATTTCCTTCTGAATAGTTATATACTGTAACTGTACTAGGACACTCACTGACTGTCACTGTTCATAGGCTAGCTCCTGCGTGTGCGTGCACTCACTCACTGTCTGTGTACTGTACACACACTCTATTTCCTTCTGAATAGTTATATACTGTAACTGTACTAGGACACTCACTGACTGTCACTGTTCATAGGCTAGCTCCTGCGTGTGCGTGCACTCACTCACTGTCTGTGTACTGTACACACACTCTATTTCCTTCTGAATAGTTATATACTGTAACTGTACTAGGACACTCACTGACTGTCACTGTTCATAGGCTAGCTCCTGCGTGTGCGTGCACTCACTCACTGTCTGTGTACTGTACACACACTCTATTTCCTTCTGAATAGTTATATACTGTAACTGTACTAGGACACTCACTGACTGTCACTGTTCATAGGCTAGCTCCTGCGTGTGCGTGCACTCACTCATTGTCTGTGTACTGTACACACACTCTATTTCCTTCTGAATAGTTATATACTGTAACTGTACTAGGACACTCACTGACTGTCACTGTTCATAGGCTAGCTCCTGCGTGTGCGTGCACTCACTGTCTGTGTACTGTACACACACTCTATTTCCTTCTGAATAGTTATATACTGTAACTGTACTAGGACACTCACTGTCACTGTTCATAGGCTACTAGCTCCTGCGTGTGTGTGTGCACTCACTGTCTGTGTACTGTACACACACTCTATTTCCTTCTGATTACTGATTGATTATTGTAAATTCTACTTCCTGACAGTTACTACTTACTTACTGTAGTAGGGACACTCACTCAGTCACTGTTCATAGGCTAGCTCCTGCACGTGTGTGCGCGTGCGTGCACTCACTGTCTGTAGTGTACACACTCTCTATTTCCTTGTGATTACTACTGATTATTGTAACTTCTAGTTGTACTTCCTGACTGTTACTACTTACTTACTGTACTAGGGACACTCACTCACTCTCTGTTCATAGGCCAGCTCCTGCGCGTGTTTGCGCGTGCGTGCACTCACTGTCTGTAGTGTACACACACTCTATTTCCTTGTGATTACTACTGATTATTGTAACTGCTAGTTGTACTTCCTGACTGTTACTACTTACTTACTGTACTAGGGAGTCGGGACACTCACTCAGTCACCTCACCCACCAACCCACTCCATTAAAGTACCCCACTTTTCACCCGCCCTTTTCAAAAACTTTTGTGTTTACGCCCAAAACATCGAAGATGTCTGGAAGTGGCAGCCAGCGCGGTTTGGGCAAGGGGAAGGGCAGCAAGGGAATCAGGAGGAGAGGGAGCAGCATTGTGGCAAGCCGCGGGCGCGGCCGCGCCACCATGCACAGTTCCGCAGCAGCAGCGTCAGTGGCTAACATTCCTCCCATAGCCACTGGCCGTGGACGCCTTGGGCGCCGCCCAGCAGGAGCATCTGCAACTCACGCTGCAGAGACACAGCAGCAGCAGCAGCAGCGTGGAGCACCTGCTCCGATTTTCCTCCAGCCGGGTCGGAAACGTCCCATTGAGGAAAAGGATGCAGACACTGTGGTGCAACTGATGACGGAGGATGAGCAGCCCGCCATCAGCTCTGCATCCGAGGCCTCCACCCTCACCACCACCACCACCACCACCCCTGTTCGCAGCAGCCGCCCAGCAGGGCCTGGGGAGGAGGCCAGTTCACCGTCAGTCGCCGACCTGTCACTCAGCACTCTTTTGACCCCAGGCATGATGCGTCAATTGTCTGCTGTTGTTGGCGATTTGGAGGAGGAGATGCTGATGGGCACTTTGGGGGATGAGGGATTGGACAGCAAGACTGTGGCGACAGTCAAGCAGCCCATCCATGCATCAGGAGAGGAGTTTGGGGGGTCATCATCCCAGCAGGACATGTTTCAGGAGGGGGAGGCTGATGATGACACGGTGACAGACAGAGACTGGGTGCCACCACCTCCAGGGGATGTCGTCCTCAGCAGCTCTGAGGAGGAGGAGGAGGATGCGCTTGTGGGCCTTGCAAGGAGGCGCATCATTGCAAGCATTGGCAGCAGTAGGCAGGTCCCACAGCCTGCTGGTGTCTCAGGCTCAGCAGCAGCAGCAGCAGCATCTGCCAGTACCACCACCAGCCGCACCCAAGCCCCCCCCCCCCAACCACCACAGGGAGACAGGCAGCAGCGGTTCCATGCCGTAGGGGGTCGTTTTTGTCACCAATCTGGCGTTTTTTCACCATGCCCACAGTGTACAGCAAGTACGCCACTTGCAACCACTGTCAGCGGAAGTTGAGCAGAGGTGCAGACCCCTTAAAGTTCAGCACCAGCTCGCTCATCAACCACCTTTCTGCGAAACATTTCCACCAGCATGAGGAGTTCCAGAGGCTGAAGGCATCTGGTGCTGGCAGTGGCACCACACCCATCACTGCACAGCCTTCAGCAGCAGCAGCAGCAGCAGCAACAGCAGCCACCCGCCCTCCTGCTCCTCCAGCAGCACCAGCAGGAGTGCGGAAACGCACTGCTCCTCCCCCCTCTGCAACTCCTGCCGCCGACACTGAGGCCTGTTCTGGCAGCCAGTCCTCAGTGGCCTCCTCTGCTGTGTCTGCTGATTCCCGTGCCAGCAAAAGTCCACGCCAGAGCCTTTTGAGCGAGTCCTTCCAGGGGGTGGTTAGGGCTCTGCCTCCCAGCAGCCGTCGCGTGCGGCAGCTGAACGGCTTGCTGGCACGGGCCATGTGCTCCCAACTCCTGCCGTACACGCTTGTGCAGGAGGGGAGCGACATGCGTGCGCTGCTTGCTTGTGCAGCCCCAGACTGGCAGCTCCCCAGCAGACACTTCTTCGCCCGCAAGGCCATTCCTGCACTGCACCGCTTTGTGATGGCCAATGTGGAGCGAGGGCTGGAGCACGCGGTTGGTGAAAGGGTCCACGTCACCATGGACTCCTGGAGCAGCCGCTTCGGGACAGGCCGCTACCTGTCTTTCACTGTCCACTGGGTCAGCTTGGTGGAAGGGGGTGAGGATGGGAGAGCAGCAGCGGGCACAGCAGCAGCAACACAGTGGGTGGTGCCCCCCCGCAGGGTCAGGGGAACTGCAGCAGGTTCCTTCCGATCCTCTGCCATCCTCCGGCACACCTGGCCAAACCCCCCACCTCAGCAGCAGCGTGAAGGCCCGCCACTGCCAAGCGCTGCTGCACTTGGTCAGCCTTGGGAAGACCGAGCTGACGGCAACCCATGTGTTGGCCAAACTCCAGGAGCAGGAGAGGATTTGGCTGACCCCCAGAGGCCTCAGAGTCGGAGAGGTGGTGGCCGACAATGGGGCCAATCTGGTTGCCGCAATAGACAGGGGAAACCTGACCCACATCCCCTGTCTTGCCCACGTGCTGAACCTGGTGGTGCAAAAGTTCTTGCGCACCTACCAGGGGATGGGCGAACTGCTGGAAACGGCAAGGAACGTTGTGCGTCACTTCCGGCGCTCAGCTGCAGCCTGTGCAAGCCTGGAAGACGTGCAAAAGGAGCTGGAGCTGCCACGCCATCGGCTGATCCTTGACGTTCCGACTCGCTGGAACTCCACCCTGGCGATGTTGGAGCGTCTGGTTGAACAGAAGCACGCTGTCAACCAGTACCTTGCCCTGGCCACTGTTTCCGCCGCTCAGAGAAGGGACAAGACCAGCAACATCCCGTCCATCGTCCCCGATGATGACTGGAGGCACATGCAGCAGGTGTGCTTAGTGCTGGCTCTCTTTCTGCAGGCCACTAACATGGTGAGCAGGGACCATGCTATGGTCTGCGAGTGGGTGCCCCTGGTTTGTCTGCTGAACAGGGCCCTCGATGCTTTGCTGGAACAGGGAGCGGCAGCCTTGGACCAGCAGGAGCGGCAAGCAGCTGCACAGTCCACCTCTGAGGGGGAGGAGGAGGAGGACTTGGTGGAGGTCCCTGACCTTGCTGCTGATGAGGGGGATCAGCACAGCGCAGCTGAGTTGGTGCGGGGGTGGAGAGAGGATGAGGCGGCAGAGGAGGAGGATGAGGAGGACAGCACTGCCGTCGATGTGCCAGCACACGTGGCCCGCCTCTTCCCAATGGCAGCGCACATGCTGGCGTGCCTGCGCAAGGACCCCAGGGTGATCCAGATGAAGCAGAGGGAGGACATCTGGATCAGCATGATGTTGGACCCACGCCTCAAGGGGAAGTTGAGCCAGTTCCTGCCGCCTGCAGGAGGAGACCCAGCGCAACAAATAAGGAGCTTGCAGCAGGCCCTTGTTGAGCGCTTGGAGGAAGCCTTCCCCCAGCCTTCCACCCCCACTGTCCAGCAGCCAGCACAGAGGCAGCAGCAGGTGCCTGCATCCAGCAGCAAGTGCCCCACAGACCTGCTGTCTCTCAGCCACGAGCTCTACAGGACTGTAGAGGCTCCGGCAGCAGTGACTAGAGAGGAGGTGCATGATGCAGCAGCATCCTCCTCCGGTCACAGCCAGCGCCTGACCCGCATGGTGGCTGACTACATGGGGTCCTACAGCGGGCTTGACAGCGATGCCCCTGTTGATCCCATGGAGTATTGGGTCAAGCGCCTGGAGATCTGGAGCGAGCTGGCGCAGTACGCCCTGGAAGTGCTGTCCTGCCCCCCTTCCAGCGTGCTGTCCGAGCGCTGCTTCAGTGCAGCTGGTGGCGTGGTCACCGAGAAACGCTCACGTCTGTCTCACAAGTCTGTGGACAGACTGACGTTTCTCAAGATGAACCAGGCGTGGGTGGAAGGCGAGTTCCTGGCCCCTGTTGTCGGCGAGAGGGGGACATGAACTGGCTAAGAACCATCGTTAATGTGCCTTACCACCCTTTACCACCTCCTGGCTCCTGCTCACTAAGCCAGCCTGGTTCAGTTTGACTATTACGTCGCCTGCAGCCACACATTTTACACCTACAGTGGGCTGCTGTGTACTGCCCTTCTGCTGTCTGTCTGTGTTTCCCACTGCCAGGGTACACAGAATTACATTCTGCTGCCACTCTGCCATCAGCTATTATTACGTCAAACAATAGCTATATATATGTGTAATTGGTTGTACAAACAAAACCAAAAAACCATAAAAAAAAAAAAAAAAGGTTTAATTTTTCTGAGGTGCCCGGGTTGAAAACTGTGTTGTCCCAGTTGTGTATTGGACACGATGTGGGCTGCACGACCGCTGTCTGGGACCTCCTGTTGTGTTTATTTACAGCCCTGGTATCACCGCTAGGTACCAGGGCTATTATGTCACGCTGCCTGCCTGCTGCCACACTCACACTACTCCTCCATTCCTCCTGCTGCTGCTGTCTGTCTGTGTTTCCTACTGCCAGGGTACACAGAATTACCTTCTGCTGCCACACTGCCACCAGCGATTACGTCAAACAATAGCTATATATCTGTGTAATTGGTTGTACAAACAAAACCAAAAAACCATTAAAAAAAAAAAAAAGGTTTAATTTTTCTGAGGTGCCCGGGTTGAAAACTGTGTTGTCCCAGTTGTGTATTGGACACGATGTGGGCTGCACGACCGCTGTCTGGGACCTCCTGTTGTGTTTATTTACAGCCCTGTTATCACCGCTAGGTACCAGGGCTATTATGTCACGCTGCCTGCCTGCTGCCACACTCACACTACTCCTCCATTCCTCCTGCTGCTGCTGTCTGTCTGTGTTTCCCACTGCCAGGGTACACAGAATTACCTTCTGCTGCCACTCTGCCACCAGCTATTACGTCAAACAATAGCTGCTCACATTACTCCTCCATTCCTCCTGCTGCTGCTGCTGTCGGTCTGTGTTTCCCACTGCCAGAGTACACCGAATTACATTCTGCTGCCACTCTGCCACCAGCTATTACGTCAAACAATAGCTATATATCTGTGTAATTGGTTTTACAAACAAAACCAAAAAACCATTAAAAAAAAAAAAAAAGGTTTAATTTTTCTGAGGTGCCCGGGTTGAAAACTGTGTTGTCCCAGTTGTGTATTGGACACGATGTGGGCTGCACGACCGCTGTCTGGGACCTCCTGCCTGCTGTGTTTATTTACAGCCCTGGTATCACCGCTAGGTACCAGGGCTATTATGTCACGCTGCCTGCCTCATTGACTGCCTGCTGCCACACACTCATCCTCCTCCTCCTGCTGCTGAATTTACCTCCTGCTGTCTGTGTGTTTCCACTGCCAGGGAGCACATACAATGGCGCTTCCAACATGCGTGCGCCACCAGCTATTTGTTACGCTCAAAAATAGCTGCATTTCTTTAAAAAAAAAAATTGAAAAGAGAAATAAGTGAAGAAGAAGACGATATAGAAGAAGATGAAGAAGATGAAGAAGAAGAAGATGAAGAAGAAGAAGAAGAAGAAGAAGAAGGAGAAGAAGATGAAGAAGAAGAAAATGAAGAAGAAGAAGAAGATGAAGAAGAAGAAGATGAAGAAGAAGATGAAGAAGAAGAAGAAGAAGAAGAAGAAGAAGAAGAAGAAGAAGAAGAAGAAGAAGAAGAAGAAGAAGAAGAAGAAGAAGAAGAAGAAGAAGAAGAAGAAGAAGAAGAAGAAGAAGAAGAAGAAGATGAAGAAGAAGAAGATGCAGAAGAAGAAGATGAAGAAGATGAAGAAGAAGAAGATGAAGAAGAAGAAGAAGAAGATGATGATGAAGAAGATGATGATGAAGAAGATGAAGAAGATGAAGAAGAAGATGAAGAAGAAGATGAAGAAGATGATGATGAAGAAGATGAAGAAGATGAAGAAGAAGAAGATGAAGAAGAAGATGAAGAAGAAGAAGAAGAAGAAGAAGAAGAAGAAGAAGAAGAAGACAATATAGAAGAAGAAGATATAGAAGAAGATACAGAAGAAGAAGATATAGAAGAAGAAGATATAGAAGAAGAAGAAGATAGAAGATAAAGAAGAAGAAGAAGAAGAAGAAGAAGAAGTATATACAGTACTGAACAAAATTCTGGACACAACTGCTCTTTTCACCTTTTTTTTTTTAAAGGAACATCCCCACATAGTCACTTGCTGTTGTTACTTGGAAAAAAAGATGTTTCTTGCATCATTCACCCTCAAAACAAGTGTTGGAAGCTATTTAAGGCCAATTCGAATAGTCAGCTCGAATAATGAGCTCGAATACCGACTCGAATAGTGAGCTCGAAGTCCGAGGTCGAATCGAATAGTAAAAATTATTCGACTCGAATATTCGACTGACCTCGAATAATTTACTATTTGAATTCGACCAAACTCGAATTTTAAAAAGGGGTATTTGAGCATCACTAGTAAGGAGACCTTGGGCAAGACTATCCAACACTTCAGGTTGGCCTCTTCACCGCACCCTTATTTAGCTGCAGCTCTTGAGCGCTTAGAGTCTGACAGGAGAAAAGCGCTATACAAATGTTAGGATTATTATTATCATCTATATCAGTGTTTCTCAACATTTTATTGGTATGTACCCCTTTTAAAACCCTGGACTCACCAAGTACCCCCTAGTATGGTAAACAATATCACACGTACCCCTTGACAAATATATATTTAATCGTAGTACATTATAATTGGTTCTAAACAATTTCCAAGCATTTACTATTGCTTTTAATTAGCTAAAATACTAATTTGGTGCTGTTTAAATAAGATTTATCATTTTCTAAAACTCTAAATGTGTTATTTTTGGTTAAGTATATCAAGCTCGAGTACCCCCTGGAACCATCAGAAGTACCCCCTGGGGTACGTGTACCGCACATTGAGAACCTATGATCTATATAATGCTTTTTTTTAAAATACAACCAACAAAAGAATTATAATATAAAATATGTTTTATTTAAGCATTTTTTTTTTTTTATTTTAAGGTGCTCAACATTATTTTGTAGATAACCTCTGAAAAAGATAGGGGGCCTGGTTGAGCTACAACTTTAGCTAATGGTAAACTATAGTGATAACTTAACCACCCTGGCGTTCTGATTAAATCGCCAGGGTGGCTGCGGGAGGGTTTTTTTTAAATAAAAAAAAAACTATTTCATGCAGCCAACTGAAAGTTGGCTGCATGAAAGCCCACTAGAGGGCGCTCCGGAGGCGATCTTCCGATCGCCTCCGGCGCCCAGAATAAACAAGGAAGGCCGCAATGAGCGGCCTTCCTTGTTTCGCTTATATCGTCGCCATAGCGACGAGCAGAGTGACGTCATCGACGTCAGCCGACGTCCTGACGTCAGCCGCCTCCGATCCAGCCCTTAGCGCTGGCCGGAACTTTTTGTTCCGGCTACGCTGGGCTCAGGCGGCTAGGGGGGCCCTCTTTCGCCGCTGCTCGCGGCGAATCGCCGCAGAGCGGCGGCGATCAGGCAGCACACGCGGCTGGCAAAGTGCCGGCTGCGTGTGCTGCTTTTTATTTCGTTAAAATCGGCCCAGCAGGGCCTGAGCGGCAGCCGCTGGCGGTGTTGGACGAGCTGAGCTCGTCCAGACCGCTCAGCTGGTTAAAGCAGGGGTTCCCAAACGTTTTGGGTCGAGGGCCGGGTCAACATACTGCAGACTGCTGGGGGGCCGGAGTATACATAAAATGATGTAGAAGTCTTTGCAGGACAGACGGTGAAGCATACCCAGGTGACAACCTGCAGTCCAATTGGACAACAGTGTCACCTGATGTGGAATTTGATTGGAAACCCGCGAATTACTGCTTTCTGGCTCTCCTAAGTTTTCTCCTAGGTGATATTTTTAAACTTGTCAATAAAATGCCTTTTAAGCCATCAACAAGCCAGAAAATACTCAGAATAATTTTGATAGTACTGTTTAACCTACTTTTCAGTACCTTTTCAGTTGAAAAGTGCTGGAAAGTTATTTTAAATAGAAGATGAAAAATTATCTATTATGAGAAAACTCAGGAGAAAAAGTGAATTGCATATGGCCCGATGAGTGATAACAAAATTGCTTGTTGATAATTTTGGTTTTAAAGATTCAACATTTTTAATCTGATAATCTGATTAGCGCTGTTAGATGTTGTTTAACCACTTCGCGTCCCTGGGGTTTCCCCCTAAAAAACCAGAAACAATTTTCTACATTTCACACTCCTCCCATTCGTTTGCCAATATCTTAATCACTACTTATCATACATAAATGATCTATACCTTGTTTTTTCCGCCACCAATCAGGCTTTCTTTGGGTGGTACTTTTTGCTAAGAATTATATTTTTTTCTATGCATTTTAAAGGGAACAAGGGGTAAAAAATGAAAAAAGTTACTATTTCCCAGTTTTCAGCCATTATAGTTTGAAAATAAAAGTTGCTGCTGTAAGTTAAACCCACACATTTTATTTTTCCATTCGATCTGGTTATTTCACCATTTAAAATTCAATCCTAGTACAAAGTATGATGACAATAAATTATTTGGAAATAAAATACATTTTTTTCAGTTTGTGTCCGATTTTTATTGTTGTTTTTTTTCCTCCTTTATAATTCGATCCTCCCCCCAGGTTAGCCAGATGTGCACCTACATATTCCTCCCTCCCCCATAGTTGGTCAGATGTGCCTCTGGATACCTCCCCCCCTCCCCCCAGCCAGGCCTTAGTACCCCTCCCCCCCAGCTAGCAAGATGTGGATATTTATCTATTCACTCCCCCCCCCAAGCTGTCTGGTTGTGTCTATTCACCCCCCCTCCTTAGCCAGGTGTGTGTGCGTGCCCCTTTACCCCCCCCCCTTGTTGATCCTGTGTTGCTCCCTGACCCCCCCCCCACCCCACAGAGCAGCGGGGTTTCTTTAATGCTCCCCATCAATCCCCCCCCCCCCCCTTGCAGAGATCGGCGGCACAGGGAAGCTATGAAAAGTCTTACCTAATCTTGTTCCTGCGGCGGCGATCAGCTCCCCTCCATTCAGTACCGCTGACAGCCTCTATGTGCAGAATGGATCGGGTCCCGGCTTGATGACGTCATTAAAAGAAAGTAGTTCTACACCCAAAAACATTTTTCACATACAAATACATTATTTTCACTATTAATTTTAACTCCCACACTCCCCAATTGTTACCAATATATTTTTTTTTTGTAATATTAAAATAAATTAAAAACAATTACAATAAAAAAAAAACTTAAATAGTTACCTTAGGGACTGAAATCTTTAAATATTTATATCAAGAGGGTATAACACTGTTACTTTATAAATTATGGGCTTGTAATTAGGGATAGACGCAAAACTGAAAAAAATGCACCTTTATTTGCAAATAAAATATTGGCGCCAAACATTGTGATAGGGACATAATTTAAACGGTGTAATAACTGGGACAAATGGGCATATAAGTTACATGGATTTTAATTATAGTAGCATGCATTATTTAAAAACTATAATGGCGGAAAACTGAAAAATAATGTTTTTTTTTCCAAATGTTTTCCTATTTTCCCATTAAAACACATTTAGAATAAAATAATTCTTGGCATATTGTCCCACCTAAAGAAAGCCTAATTGGTGGTGAAAAAAAAAACAAGATATAGTTTATTTTATTGTGATAAGTAATTATAAAGTTATAGGCGATTGAATGTAAGGAGCGCTGAAAGGAGAAAATTGCTCGGATGCTGGGTAAAACCCCTCAGTTGTGAAGTGGTTAACAACCCCTATGAACACAGCTACAGATGGCGGTGATGCGACTGACTGTACCACTCATTAACGATGTGGTGCAGCACTACTAGTGTGTCCATAATATACTTTTATAAGGTGTGGTGTGTAATAAATCATTTAACCTCCCCATACCCTCCCAGGGGTATTTATAAAAGCCATGTGTTCCTCGCATCACCTTTATCCACCTGTAGTAAGACAC
Organism: Hyperolius riggenbachi; assembly: GCF_040937935.1. NCBI lineage: Eukaryota > Metazoa > Chordata > Amphibia > Anura > Hyperoliidae > Hyperolius > Hyperolius riggenbachi. The sequence goes on from NC_090647.1 coordinate 503,133,921, forward strand.
CATTTCTTTCAGCTCTTTCATTTAATAATTGAATAAAGATACCTGGAAGGGTGAGGGGATGATAAAAGCTTTATTATATACTGAGCAGGGAGGAAGATGATAACACACTGATGAATCATGGCTGCAGTGCTGGCCAGAAAGTGTTAATCTCTTTGCAGCAGAGAGAGAAGGTAGGCGGGGTACATGATTTGCTCTGTGCTTACAGAGAAAGACTGGCTGGTGCGCCCCTCCCAGCTTCTCTCTGACTCGAAACAGGTAAAAAGGGCATGAGAAGCCCCCTATTTGTAGCTACACTTTGCATAGCGGGTAATCCATGGCAATGCAGAAAATATTGGTGGATAGGGTTTGCCGGCGGGGAGGGTGTGTCCTTAGTTTTAGGCATGAGGGGTGGGGAATAAGGTTAGGCACCAATGGGGATATTTAGGGTTGGTCAGTACCAGGGGGAGGTCCTTAGTGGTGCTAGGCACCAATAGGGGAGATTTAGAGTTAGGCTGTGCCAAGGGGAGGTCCTTAGAGTTAGGCACCATCATGGGAGTTTTAGGGTCAGGCATTGAGAGGGAGGGCAAGTATTATGATAAGGTCAGGTTATAGTAAAATAACTGTAAATATTGAATATTGGTAAAGATCAGAGTTAACTAGTAGAATATAAGTTTACTGATATTCTACTATGCCACCCTTTTTTTAATCGGGGGGTGCTTTTTACATGTACACCCCTGACTACCTCACATAGGTAATGATGAGTCGGGGTCAGGGATTGGATGACAGTCAAACTTGCTGGTTTTTTTTAGACATGCAGCTTTCATTTTTTGCACAAAAAGAGTTTTGCAAACCCAAACAGCCAGGAAATAAAAAAATATATATATAATAGCAAAAATGGCTTATGTGCAACGCACAATTATGATACATTCCACACAATGTGCATTAAAAAAAAGACATGAACCTGGGCTGGACTTTCAATAAAATCCCTCAAGGAAAAAAAACTTTCCAATTTAGTGTTCTTGATGCAGTGAACCAAGGGACCCTCTAAAGGCCCTGAGCACATTTATAAGGGATGGAATTCTATAATATAGAAGGATCGGAGTCACCCAGCTATAAGTATTAGGCTCATCTATTTATTTTCCCATTGCAGTCATTCTTTTCAGGCATCTTTTCCTTCTCTGTGCGCTGTCTGTGCTTAGCACCAAAATAATTGTCACATTTCTCTTTGTGAAGTGTTTTCCGCATTGCCCTAGTTACCTGTCGCAGATGCAGAAACCACGGAGGAGACAGAATGCAGGTTTTCCTTTGGAGGTGCTACATAACACCTCTTGTTAAATTAACAAAAGGAATTCGGGATATATGTAAAACGCATTTAGAAATGTTGCTTGCAAATGTCATTTCATGGAAATTTTTATAACAAAACAAATGTTTGAAAAGTCACCCTTTCTCGTGGGTATATATTGAAACAGAACTGTACAGGCATTCTCATTCTTAGCATTTAAAATCTTCAAAATGTCACTGTATGGTTCACCAGGAATACACTGAACTGAGAGATTCAGCTTCTAAAATAGGTATCTGATACCAAATGCAGTTTAGTTTTTTTGTCATCTGCAGGCCCGGATTTACCTCACAGAAGCCTATAGCCACAGTTGTCCTGGCACTTTAGACTTTGGTCTCCATGAACCTACAAACCCCCGACAAACTGCACCGCAAGTGCCCTGAGTCCGCAAGTCCCAGCTGTTACTTCTCAATTACTTCCCTTACCCATTAATGGTAGCTACAGGTGCCCCTTAGTGTTAGGTAGCCAGGAGAACCCTCAATATTAAGTAGCTAGTGGTGCCCCCAAGTATTAGATAGCTAGAGGTGCCCCTTTACTGAAGGGAGATCTCGTCAGTGGAATGCCAAGAGCTAGGTCAGTAACCTCTCATTTACACTCATCAGGGTTCTGCATAGAGAAAAATAGAGTGAGGAGCTTAGGGAGAAGAGCGAGCCGCCTTACCATCATCAGGCGCCTGTAGGCACGTGCCTACAGTGCCTTATGGTAAATCCGGCCCTGGTCATCTGTGTCAGGTCTGGATTGGTGAATTGGTAAGGGTAAGAGGGTGTGCCTCAGTGTAGACCACTTATTGGCTGAGTTTGGGGTTCCATGGGGTTAGAGAGGCTAAACAGCTTTTATGGTAGAAGATGCTCTGTATATGAAGTTATGTCTCTCCTGTCATCTTCCTCCACTACAGGTCGTTTGACTCAATTCCCTCTGGCCTACTCTATGGCCATTCCTCCACCCTTACTCCCACACCGTACAGCTAAGAAATAGAACGTTAGTAGCACAGATATGAGCCTCATATTGTTTCCAGTACAGGAAGAGTTAAGAAACTTCACTTGTTATCTATGCAAAGAAGCTTCTCTGAGCTCTCCGAATAATTTAGTCAGAGAGCAATGCTATTTTCTGAAGCACTTATACAACAATGAAAGGCAACTTCAGATAAGATTTTACTGCAGAGAAGTGTAAAGGGTCAACAGCTGTATTCTGTTTTATAGTTTAAAATTCAGAATGTAGTTTACATAGTTACATAGTTACTTGGGTTGAAAAAAGACATACGTCCAGCGAGTTCAACCAGAGAACAAAGTACAACTCCAGCCTGCTCCCTCACATATCCCTGTTGATCCGGAGGAAGGCGAAAAAACCCTTACAAGGCATGGTCCAATTATCCCCAAAAGGGAAAAAATTCCTTCCCGACTCCAGATGGCAATCAGATAAAATCCCTGGATCAACATTATTGGGCATTCCTAGTAATTGTAGCCATGGATGTCTTTCAACGCAAGGAAAGCATCTAAGCCCCCTTTAAATGCAGGTATGGAATTTGCCATAACTACTTCCTGTGGCAATGCATTCCACATCTTAATCACTCTTACTGTAAAGAACCCTTTCCTAAATAAATGGCTAAAACGTTTTTCCTCCATGCGCAGATCATGTCCTCTAGTCCTTTGAGAAGGTCTAGGGACAAAAAGCTCATCCACCAAGCTATTATATTGCCCTCTGATGTATTTATACATGTTAATTAGATCCCCTCTAAGGTGTCTTTTCTCTAGACTAAGTAAACCCAGTTTATCTAACCTTTCTTGGTAAGCGAGACCCTCCATCCCACGTATCAATTTTGTAGCTTGTCACTGCACCTGCTCTAAAACTGCAATATCTTTCCTGTAATGTGGTGCCCAGAACTGAATTCCATATTCCAGATGTGACCTTACTAGAGAGTTAAACAGGGGCAATATTATGCTAGCATCTCAAGTTTTTATTTCCCTTTTAATGCATCCCAAAATTTTGTTAGCTTTAGCTGCAGCGGCTTGGCATTGAGTACGATTGTTTAACTTGTTGTCAACTGTAACTGCAAATATTACAGAGAATAAGAGAATGATGCAATGTTATAAAAAAAAGAGAGATCTCTTTCCTTTGCTACTAATTTTCCATTAACCACTTAGGTCTATCTAGCCTGCCCTGCTGCCACTGCATCGGGTGCTCCCGCTGCCTTCCATTAGCCCCAAGATCAATGAATGGGAACATGATTTCCATTCATTGATTTAAGTCCCCAGCAGAAAAAACAATGGCCTTATCAGAGGCTGTGGTCTTTCTGCGCAAAAAAAAGTACATTTTTTTAGAAAATAAACATATATTATTACATTTAAAATTAACTGTTTACCACCCATACCAAAATAACACATATAAATGTTTTAATAAAAAAGTGGTTAATTATCTATACTACACATACAATTTATTATATAAGTCTTTTTTTTGCTTCAGTGTCACTTGAAGTAGTAGACTATTGGTAATTTTACAGATATTCTACAAGCGACAATATCCGCCACCCTTTTTGTACGCACCTTTTTTACTTGTTAGCTATTTCTTTGCATCCAGTCAAAAGCGGCGCCGGGGAAAAAATGGCGCATGGTTAGGAACGATAACGTTCTTAAAACGGTATTTCTCGTTTTTAAACTTAAAACGTAATTTGTTTAAAACGCTGTTTACCGTCTTAAGGGGGATACACTGTGTGGGTGAGGAGAGCGCCCTCACCTTCTTCTTTTTGCCCACCTACAGCAGGACTGATCTTCTTCACCATCTCGCTGGCTCTGTCCCCTCGTGGCCCGGCAGCTGTGCATCATCAAACAGCATGCTGGGGGAGGGGCCGGAGAGCCGTGCGGGACATTGCCAGCTCGGAGGGTGGTGGGTGGAGGAGGCGGCCCAGAGAGTCCTGGAGGGAGGAGGAAGCTATCGGAGGGCGGCTCCTAGGGTGGAGGAGGCGGCAGCCCAGCTGATCAAGTAGCCTGGAGAGGAGGCGGATCGGAGGGCAGAGGAGGCGGATCGGAGGTTGGAGGAGAAGGGAGCATTCGGCCACTGACCAGAGTGCTGCGGCCGGGACGTTACCTGGGATAACAGCCAGCCTGGGACATGGGACCCCAAATGCGGGACGCGTCCCGGCCACGACGCAGAAGTGGTCAGACTGATTAAAGTTTAAAAATGCTAAACATCGTTCTAACAACCGGACTTAAACTTTAAGACGAGAAATAACGTTCTATGCACATTTACTGCGGGCTGCTCCGCGGCGCCAGAAAGTTTCTGTTTACAACGGTAAATATCGTTGACTGTCGTTCTTAATGTGCGCCAGAAAGTTACCTAGCGGCTGTGCGCCATTTTTTCCTGCTCCCATTTCTTTAGAACTGCTATCACTCTCTAAAACTTGCTCCCTTGTCATCTTTCACTTTCACAGTCAGCACCTCCAGTAAGTTCCTAGAGTATTATAGTAAGAATAAAAAACAGAGCTCACACCAATTGTCCAAAACTCATTCATTTTCATCACCTACCGTAATGTAAATACTAATACAAGGGACTGGAACCTTCACCTCTGTTGATAAGATATGTATGTATTCCAGCCCTTTGTTTATATTTATAGACTATTTCACAATTGTATGATGCAGGGGAAATTCTGTACTGTACCAGTGCAGGTCTTCTTTATAACAGAAAGAAAGAAGCAGAAAGAAGGGATTCAGTTAAGTAATGATTTGCATACTTAGAAATCCCCGAGGGATTAAACTAAGCACCTTGGATGACATACAGCAGAGATCGACGAAATAAATTGCAATGTAAATAACCTTATTCTTTTACATGCGTGCTGCAATATAGATGCCATAATCCTTCCTTGCTACAGGTTGATAGCGAGCTGTAATGTTAGCGATAGGGCAGGTGAGACGCTAATACAGGTTTATCTCTGCCTGAGACTTAACCAACTTTAAGCTACAAGAATAGCATTGTAATGTATTTGTAATAAGAGCAGATGTACTTATCATCGGCAGGACTGTTTATTTATTAATTTCTTTTGTAAAGTTCCAGGTGTTATTGAGAAAATAGCAATTCCTTCTAGGTATGCACTATACGTTACTGTATTAAGAATTGTTATTTTTTTTTTTTTTTTTGCAAATATGCTTTTTTTTTAGCTTCTTACCTATAATTTCATATTCAAATACAAGCACTAACTACTGCAAGAATACAGAATGCTAAATGGGAGTCTCAGTCTGCTGCAATCAGTTCATAAGTTTAAAGAGGAACTCCAGCCTAAACAAACATACTGTCATGAAGTTACATTAGTTATGGTAATTAAAATAGATAGGTAATATAATGTCTTACCCACCCTGTTTTAAAAGAACATGCAAATGTTTGTGATTTCATGAGGGCAGCCATCTTTTTGGTTGAAAGGAAGTGACAGGGAGCATGAGTCACAGTTCCAACCATCCTGTGATCACCCCTCCCAGCTGTGCACGCTAGGCAACAAGAACAACAACATTAGAAAACCCATCATGCTTTGCACAGCATCAGGGGGAAAAATACCCAGGCAGATTTCTTTGATGGGGCGGAGCTTAGCTTCTGTGCAGCTAAAAATGAGGCCTGGGTAAGAAAAACTAAGTTCTGATGCTGTGAAACTGTTGAGGCAGGGGTCACACTTATCGGCTTTCGTACGCGTTTTCTGCACAGAAAAACTGACTTCAACTTTGAACTCATGTTAATCAATAAGCAAGGTCACACTTTAATGCAGATTTTGCACGCAAAAAAAAAAAAACTGACATCTTGCGCAATTTGTCAGTTTTCTCTATAAATTACATTAGCTGCTCTAAGGCAGGGTCACACTTGTCTTTCAGTTTTCTGAAAAGTGTAGAAACTGAAAGACAAGTGTGACCCCTGCCTAAAGAAAAACCAAGCCTTTTCAGTGCTGCTGACTAGATTTTTTAGTCTGGAGGTTCACCTTAAACACTGTAAAATGAGAAATGAGACTCACTGCTCCATGCGGAAACCTCAGTAAATCTAAGCTTTGGGATCAGTGCCTGGCCTTCCATGAAGCCACCTGAATCATGTGATTCAGACATCAACATTTAGGAGGCAGCATATGTAAAGTGACTGCAGTGGAAGCACCATTAACTAGTCCATTGCTGGATGAGCTCCTCTTCTGCACTGTACCTGTTCTCTGTAATTGTGTTGCAATCTAAGATACCAGCTGCACTTCTTTCAGCTGGGAAGGGGGGGGGGGGGGGGGGGGCAAGGCTTGGGGAAAACATACAGATAATGGCCGCAGTTTTTCACTTCTTTCAGTTTTACACTAGAGAATGTGTACTTTCAATGCAGGTAAACTCGATCCCTTGGGCAGTAATTTGAGTCCATACAGATGTGTCACTAGCCTACTGGCTAGTGCCTCATTCTATTACTTTGGAGGGGAGCAGAGGGAGGACAGGTGGTGGGCAATGGAGTGGCATTTAGTGGGTGAGGTGAGTGGGAAAAGCAATGTGCTCAGGGGTCTCTTTGGGGTGGGGGTGGGGGGGGGGGGTACTCAGGTGTTGCTAAAGTTCTACCATGCGAAATCTTATGAAAGCACCCACATACACATGCTAGACTCTCACCCAAGCTGGTCTGTATCAGCTGCCTCGGTCAAGTTTAAACTACCATGTGTACACGGGCGTATCTAGAGGGGAGCAGCTCCTGCGATCTCAGGGGGACCCAGAGCTGTGGGTGGGCCCCGAATACTAACCTTCCCTTCCACTGATACAGGGGCCTGTATTTCAGGTCAGGTGTTTTTGTGGCTACACTTGTTATGGGTATGAAGATCATGATGGCCACGTGTTTTATGACCCTTGTGAGATGGGCTCCCAGGCTGTGATGGGCACCAAGGGAAGGGGTGTGAACATGAGGGGGGGGGGCATCCACGTTTCACTGGGGGGGGGGGCATGAATTGTAATTACACCACTGCATGTGTAGGAAGCCTAAGAGCAGCTTCAGAGTGCAAATCAGACATTTACAAATGACAAGTTTACTTCAATAAAGACAACATAAATTAAAACGTAATTTAAAAAGAAGTAAACAAGAGATAGAAAATTATAGAAATAAGAAAAATGATAACAATACTAATTTCCCTTTTAGTCTGTTAAAGAGGAACTTCAGCCTAAACAAACATACTGTCATTAAGTTACATTAGTTATGTTAATTAAAATAGAAAGGTAATATAATCTCTTACCCACCCTGTTTTAAAAGAACAGGCAAATGTTTGATTTCATGAGGGCAGCCATCTTTTAGGTTGAAAGGAGGTGACAGGGAGCATGAGTCACAGTTCCAACTGTCCTGTGTGCTGATTGCCCATCCCAGTTGCTATGCAACGTGAATAACAACATAGGAAATCCCATCATGCTTTGCAAAGCATCAGGGAAAAAAAGCCCTGGCAGTTTTCTTTGATGGGTGGAGCTTAGCTAAAAATGCAGCTAAAAATTATGCTTCGGTACGAAAAACAAAGTTCTGATGCTGTGAAACTGTTAAAGAAACGCCAAACCTTTTCAGTTCTGCTGAGCAGATTTTTAGTGCGGAGGTTCACTTTAACCTTCATGAAGACACATCCTGGGAATTCTTCCTGCAATTAATCTTGGCGCTCTCACTGCCTCAGAGCTGCACTACATGGAGCACCCAGCAGTATACGCTTCAGGGTGATCGCTTCTCCAGAGCTCTCTCCTCTCGAGACTGGGATAAAAATAGAGATAGGCGCCAATTTTTTCCCCCCACATAACATAAATACATCTAAGGAAATTCAGCAGTCAGCTAAACGTATGTTAAGCTTACTGTGTTCCGTGCTCTGTACATGTATGCAGATATTTAACACCGCTGCTCATAGTATTACATGCTGAGTGGTCATGAGCCTAAAGATTATAGGTAGCGTTTGGAATCTGGGACATGGCGCAGTCTGATAACACAGACTCATTTATTATAAGAGCATAGAGCAAATAGGGATGGTCTGAAAGGTCGATTTCCAATTTTGTGGAAATTCTGATTTCTACCAATGCCGATTACTGATTCCGCAGATTTCCAGCTTCTGTTTTCCGATTTCTGGTGAGTCTTTTTTTTTGTAGCATTCTCTGATTGGCCAAATACTTCTGAGCTGACTTTGCATCTTCTGATTGGTCCAATGCTTCTGAGTCCTGTGATTGGACTAAAATTGGACTAAAATTAACGTGTTGTGGTAATAAAGTATTGCTGCAGAAATCCGATTTTCGTTTTCCAATTTCCAAGATGTCTTTATTTTGGTCATTTTTTGCATTCTCTGATTGGCTAAATACTTCTGAGTTGGATTTACATTCTCTGATTGGTCCAATACTTTCGAGTTGACTCTGCATTCTCTGATTAGTCCAATGCTTCTGAGTTCTATGATTGAGCTAAAATAACCAATTTGCTGTAATACGGTATTTCTGCCGAAATCCGATTTCCAATCAGAAATCGAAATTCGAAGGAGCATCCCAAAAGCAAACCTCTCCTACCTTACTGATAATATTAAGGTTTACACAGAAAACATCAAAAGGAGCTGCGCATTAGATGCTGGGAAATAAACAGGGTATTCTGCTGGATAATGTAAAGAATAAGTGCCCTTAGATTGAAGTGCACTAATCCATTCCCCCCCCCCCCCCCCTCCTCACCGAAGAGGTAGCAATTGCTAATGTCATTCCGTACCTGCCGCAGGCCTTTATCACATACAATGACAAAGCCCTCTCAGTTCCAAGTACAGCACTCACGAGGGATGTATACGTGGTTGACTGACAAAGCCTCTTTAGTGGCGGTATTATCATTTCCTGGCATATTAGCTCATTTGCATATGTCATTTTGTTGTATTCACTAAGCTGTGTATTTTATTGACCATGGAGGTTAAGTGCGTTACAATAATAATAATTCTTACTTTATTAACAACATTCTGAAATGAACACTTGCGTGCTTTTTTGTCACATAGATTTGACAACTGGTGCTGGGTATTAAATGACACACCCCGTCCCCCTTAGGTTACTTCACAATAAGACAGGACACAAATCTTCCGCCCCCCTTCCCCTTACATTACCTTACAATAAGCCGGGACATACATTCCCCCCCCCCCCCCCCATCTAGTCAGAATCTGTCAGATGCAATGCAGCTAGCTGGACCAGGCTGGTGTCAGTCAGCTGGGCAATGGGCATGGAGGATCATCCTCACGGTGCTGCTTACTGGTGTTACTGGCCGCCTCACTACTCCAGCCTCCAGTCACTGCTCCGGTGTCCATTACCTTCCGCTCTCTCCTTGGCCTTGCTGTCATTAGAGGGCGTGCGTGCACACAGTGATGACAGCATGAGAGGTGACAGGTTCACCCTCATCAACTCTAGCGGCACCAGGGGAGGGAGGAGCTACTAGGCGCATCGGCCATATATTGGTAGAAATGCGGGCAGTGAAAGTATAGGTCAGGAGACCATCTGCACTGGCCAGCTGGGGACAGGGATGGTTGCACGGGAGGACTCCGGTGTTTCAATCCCTGCCATGGTGACACCTGCTGCCACCCCCTTAGTTGGCCACTGCTTGCATGCTTGATTTTCCCCTCTGATTACCGGCGGATTCAATGGCTCTGATATATTCTGTTCAGAGTCTATAGAACATGGGCCACTGATTCTAGCTGCAATACATTTTTGACAAAAATCAATCAAAAATATTAATTGGACTGTATGGTTGATCTTGATCGATGGGGGGGGGGGGGGGGGGGGGGCAGAAGAGTGGCAGTAGATTGATGGCCTGTAGCATAGCACTGCATTAACCAGTGCAACACTTTGGTTCGATAGATGTTCAATACAATCTCTGTGCAGTTTGTGGGAGGATTTGATCCTCCTTAGATCAGATTTAGATCAGAGAGGTATCAATAATTTTCCTAAGTTTACGAGTGTTGTATACACTGTAACAAAACCACATGGTTAACAAATAGTATAGATCCAGATTGATTATGTTGATGGTTCCTTTGATTATAACAACCCCAGGTTCATCTAAAAGTCAAAAGGAGACCAGGTGCCCAATGGTGCCATAGCAGTTAAGGCACCTTTTTTTTCACTAACCTGAAGAAGCGGGCAAGTACCTGTGAAACGTGTTGTCAATTTTATGTGCTTGAATAAAAGCCCTTTTTTCGATAAACTGGTACAAATTCTTCAAGAGAGGTAAGATTCACTCTCTATTTATAAGATTAATAGCTTATTAGCCTATCTTTTATGCATTGGGCGCCTCCACCCCTGTTTTAAGTGTCTTGTCATACCTCTTTTAGAGGAGATAACTGTTATGGCTGTGCAGCAAGCATGAGCGCCTCTCTGTCTAGACCCAGATTGGCAGGGAAGGCCAGCGGTGTAACTATAAATCATAGGGCTCCCTAGCAAAACTTTAACGAGGCCCCCCAATGTTCATAAACTTTCCCTTGTCAACCATTTGTGACCCTCACAGACTGGGGGCCCATCTTGCAATGGGTATAAACAAGTGTGACCATCGTAATTCTCACACCTATAACAAGTGTAGGCACAAAAACACCTGATCTGGAGGATGGACCGCTCTATCAGAGGGAGTGAAGTAGTAGTTAAGGCCCCCTTAGAGTTTTGGACCCCCTGCACTTGCAAAAGCTGCTCCCCACCAGTCATGGCCCTGGTGCAGGTGTTTGATAGTAACCAATACAGGTTTTTAGATCAATAGTCCTAAGATAAACTTATTTATTATCATCCCACATTGTTATATATCCAGAGTTGGGGGTGCTAGGCAAAGGAGCAGTGGGTGGTGACGAGGTGTTTCAGTAGTGCTGCAGCAGTCCATTGGGGAGTGGCGGTTGGAACGACAACAGTGCAAACAAGTTAGCAGAAAGAAGAAAAAAAAATGTAGAGAAAAGTAACAGATGAGGAAAAGAATTACACGTTTTTAAATTAATAAAGATAGATGGGGGTCAAAATGATCTCCTTTACCTATTTAAAATACTGACATATAATTTTTCTATAGTAACGGAGGCTCCCAGGTGCCAACAGAAACTGGTGGCAGATGAACAATAGGGGCTTTTCACCTGCTCTGAGCAGATTTTTTGTTTATAATAGGAATTATTTATCGTCAGATAAACAATGGGTTTTGTGGATCTGGCCCACCATGAGTTTTCAGGTGAATGATTGGACAGGAAGCTCTTCTTCCACATCATACTGGACTGTTTTGTCTAACTAACCTATGATCTTCTACAGAACAAAGAACACATGTTTTGCTTTTAAGAAGTTTTTTTAGGGAGGCCAAGCACTATCAGTTGAGATGGGGAAATAAAAATTCCTCAAATTCAACTTTAACCCATTAGCAGCTTCAATAGAGTTAGCTCATTTGGGAGAAGTGCACTGCTTATGACCTTTGTCGGGAGAACTTGTTGTGCAGTAAATTCTTGAAATGCTTTGATCTCTCTCTACTAGCAGAAAAATAAAAACAGAGAGCAGAAGTCCTCTTTTATTGTCTTACACTGCCCCCTAGTGACAAGTGGTTTTAAATACACGTTACAGCAGTACTAAGTCGAAGCAGGGAAATGTAGAAAATAAGAAATAAAAAAAATGTGCTTTCATTAATTGGCCTGGAGCATTTGCAAGCCTCTAAATAAATTGGCTGCTAAAGGTTTAAGCTCAAGGAAAATAAAACCTGTACAATCACTGCTGAACCATACGTTTCAAAGAATTCATTAGGACCAATAGCCTTTACATCTCATTAGATGTTCTCTTTAAGTATTTCACAAGCAGAACAGAGTCTGCAGCAAATTCTGCATGCAGAGGATCTGATGGTGATCTGATTCCGAACCCAAAGTGTCCAGGTTTCATCAGAGCGTCTCTCCACATCTTCAAGGACAAACTGTTTGGACATCTGCTCTCGGCACACACCGGCCGTAATGAAGTTAACCACGACATAATGGAATTAAATAATAAAAGCATTTAAAGGCTTCATGTGCACTAAAACAATTGATTTGATTTGTTGCAGGCAAGTGATTTTAAGCAAAATGAATTGTGCTGCCGAACGTCTTTAACCAAAGGTTACAGATAAGTGGCATTCACAGGTTAATATTGTGCAGATTTCCTAGAAGCGTGTGTAGAAACATGAAGAGAAGGAGGTGAGACAGCATGGTAATTGACCAAGCTTCATTTAAGTGGCTTATCCACTGTGCTACTCATTTCACGTCTGCGAGTAGAACTGTCTCGGACAAACCAAGCTGTTTTTAAGTAATAACTTCAGGGAAAAGATGGGAAGGTTTAACCACTTGAGGACCCACCCTTTACCCCCCCTTAAGGACCAGCGCTGTTTGTTTGGATCTGTGCTGGGTGGGCTCTGCAGCCCCCAGCACAGATCCTCGGCCACACAGAGCGATCAGATCGCCCCCCTTTTTTCCCCCCTATGGGGATGATGTGCAGGGGGGGTCTGATCGCTCCTACCTGCAAGCATTTTGCGGGGGGGGGCACCTCAAAGCCCCCCTCCGCGGCGACATTCTCCCCCCTCCCTCTCCTACCTGCTCCCCCGGGAGATCTGGGCTGCACAGGACGCTATCTGTCCTGTGCAGCCAGTGACGGGACGTCCCCTGTCACATGGCGGCGATCCCCGGCCGCTGATTGGCCGGGGATCGCCGATCTGCCTTACGGCGCTGCTGCGCAGCAGCGCCGTACAAATGTAAACAAAGCGGATTATTTCCGCTTGTGTTTACATTTAGCCCGTGAGCCGCCATCGGCGGCCCGCAGGCTATTCACGGAGCCCCCCGCCGTGAATTGACAGGAAGCAGCCGCTCGTACGAGCGGCTGCTTCCTGATTAATCAGCCTGCAGCTGGCGACGCAATACTGCGTCGCTGGTCCTGCAGCTGCCACTTTGCCGACGCACGGTATAAGCGTGCGGTCGGCAAGTGGTTAAAGAAAACCCTGCCGTGCTTAAAGAAAACCTGTACTGAAAATTAAAAGTCAAAATAAGCATACACAAGTCATACTTACCTTCCATGTAGTCTACTCCTCAGTGTCTTTCTCCTGTCCCGCATCCTGTTTGTTCACTGTGATCAAGGGAATTTTCCGTCCTCCATTTTGAAAATGGCCATTACCCATAACAGCTTTCTGGTCAGCACACAGTTAAACTGTAATATCGCCCACTTGAGCCATAGGGAAACATGGACAATACCTGGTACATCTGTTTTCCTCTCAGTTATAACTGACAGCAACTGATATTTTACTGACAGCAACTGATATATTTCAGATCTGACAAAATATTGTCAGAACTGGAAGGGATTATTGTCAGAGGAAAATGGTGAGCTTCTGAGAGGAACTGATGGCAAGGTAACTATGTAATGTTCATTTGAAGTTACCTCATGTGTTTATTTTAAATATTTTTACTCAGTACAGGTTCTCTTTAAAGGACCACTATTGCACAAAAATGGTAACATTTTAAATACATGTGTACACATAGGTATTAAGGTGGCCCTACATGATACAATAAAATTATCCAATTACCTAATATATTCTCGAATATAAGCCGAGTTTTTGGGACCAAAAATGCTCCCAAAAGTGGGGGTCTCGGCTTATATTTGAGCCATAACAGTGCCCAAGTGCCCCTGCCACATGTAAAAGTGTTCCCCCTGAGTGCACCCTCTAACAAAAGCCAAGCAAAGTATGTTCCTGCATGTGTTCCCCCTGCTGGCATATGCCGAGTGTTGATTAGCAGCATCGAGAGCTTTCACTCACCCATCAGAGCGAGCAGCTAAGTATTTGCCTGCCATGTGTCTCCCCCATCGGTATATATGCTGACACGCTGATCAGTGGTGCTCAGCAGAGCTCGAATATTCGAGTAGCTCGAATATTCGAGCTCTTTTCCAGCTATTCGAGCTCGGTATTCGAGCTCCGAATAGCTGGAGCTATTCGAATGGGCTATCCGAGTACACTCGAATAGCCCATTCACTATTCGAGCTATTCGAGCAACCCGGCGCTATTCGAGCTCGGTACCGAGCTCGAATAGCGTCATAGCCCAGATTGATGTCCTTAGAGCCAATCAGAGGGCTCCCAGGCCCTCTGACGGCAGCCAATCACAGAGGGGGACCCTGGCCAGCCCCTACCCTATAAATAGCGGCCGCCATGTTCCGTTTCTCCATGCTTGCCTGAGACTTGTACAGAGAGAGAGTTGCTCCTTTGTGCTTTGGCTTAGCAAGTGCTCTATTGTGATCATTTACCTAGCGTTTTTGCTCACCTACACCTGCCATATACACCTATATTGTTGTTAGTTAGATAGACATTGTATTTTAGTTAGTAGCTTGTGTGTTACATTAGAGACAGGCAGCTGCTGCAAGCTTACAGGTTTAGGCCTCAGGGGGGCCTTGCCTCTGTGGGCAGCTGTCCTCTGTTTATTTCTCTCATCTATACCAGTATTTCTGCTGTCCTTTACTAATAGTATTGTAGTTATACTGTACTAGGAGTAGGACACTCACTGACTGTCACTGTTTATAGGCTACTAGCTAGCTCCTGCGTGTGTGCACTCACTCACTGTCTGTGTGTACACACACTCTATTTCCTTCTGATTACTGATAGATTATTGTTATTTAGTTGTACTTACTTACTACTTACTCTTACTGTACCCGTAGGGACACTCACTGTCACTGTTCATATAGGCTACTAGCTCCTGCGTGTGCGCACTGCACTCACTGTCTGAGTGTACACACACAACACACACTCTATTTCCTTCTGATCGCTGATTGATTATCGTAATTAGTTAGTTGTACTTACTGTTACTACTTACTCTTACTGTACTAGGAGTCTAGGACACTCAGTCACTGTCCATAGGCTACTAGCTCCTGCGTGCGTGCACTCACTGTCTGAGTGTACACACACCCACACTCCATTTCCTTCTGATCGCTGATTGATTATCGTAATTAGTTAGTTCTACTTACTGTTACTACTTACTCTTACTGTACTAGGAGTCTAGGACACTCAGTCACTGTGTTCATAGGCTACTAGCTCCTGCGTGCGTGCACTCACTGTCTGAGTGTACACACACCCACACTCCATTTCCTTCTGATC
Organism: Hyperolius riggenbachi; assembly: GCF_040937935.1. Lineage (NCBI taxonomy): Eukaryota > Metazoa > Chordata > Amphibia > Anura > Hyperoliidae > Hyperolius > Hyperolius riggenbachi. Next base: position 503,149,291 of record NC_090647.1, read on the forward strand.
GCTGATTGATTATCGTAATTAGTTAGTTGTACTTACTGTTAATACTTACTCTTACTGTACTAGGAGTCTAGGACACTCAGTCACTGTCCATAGGCTACTAGCTCCTGCGTGCGGTCACTCACTGTCTGAGTGTACACACACCACCCACACTCTATTTCCTTCTGATCGCTGATTGATTATTGTAATTAGTTAGTTCTACTTACTGTTACTACTTACTCTTACTGTACTAGGAGTCTAGGACACTCAGTCACTGTGTTCATAGGCTTCTAGCTCCTGCGTGCGTGCACTCACTGTCTGAGTGTACACACACCCACACTCCATTTCCTTCTGATCGCTGATTGATTATTGTAATTAGTTAGTTCTACTTACTGTTACTACTTACTCTTACTGTACTAGGAGTCTAGGACACTCAGTCACTGTGTTCATAGGCTACTAGCTCCTGCGTGCGTGCACTCACTGTCTGAGTGTACACACACCCACACTCCATTTCCTTCTGATCGCTGATTGATTATCGTAATTAGTTAGTTGTACTTACTGTTAATACTTACTCTTACTGTACTAGGAGTCTAGGACACTCAGTCACTGTCCATAGGCTACTAGCTCCTGCGTGCGGTCACTCACTGTCTGAGTGTACACACACCCACACTCCATTTCCTTCTGTTCGCTGATTGATTATTGTAATTAGTTAGTTCTACTTACTGTTACTACTTACTCTTACTGTACTAGGAGTCTAGGACACTCAGTCACTGTGTTCATAGGCTACTAGCTCCTGCGTGCGGTCACTCACTGTCTGAGTGTACACACACCACCCACACTCTATTTCCTTCTGATCGCTGATTGATTATTGTAATTAGTTAGTTCTACTTACTGTTACTACTTACTCTTACTGTACTAGGAGTCTAGGACACTCAGTCACTGTGTTCATAGGCTACTAGCTCCTGCGTGCGTGCACTCACTGCCTGAGTGTACACACACCCACACTCCATTTCCTTCTGATCGCTGATTGATTATTGTAATTAGTTAGTTCTACTTACTGTTACTAGTTACTCTTACTGTACTAGGAGTCTAGGACACTCAGTCACTGTCCATAGGCTACTAGCTCCTGCGTGCGGTCACTCACTGTCTGAGTGTACACACACCCACACTCCATTTCCTTCTGATCGCTGATTGATTATTGTAATTAGTTAGTTCTACTTACTGTTACTACTTACTCTTACTGTACTAGGAGTCTAGGACACTCAGTCACTGTGTTCATAGGCTACTAGCTCCTGCGTGCGTGCACTCACTGTCTGAGTGTACACACACCCACACTCCATTTCCTTCTGATCGCTGATTGATTATTGTAATTAGTTAGTTCTACTTACTGTTACTACTTACTCTTACTGTACTAGGAGTCTAGGACACTCAGTCACTGTGTTCATAGGCTACTAGCTCCTGCGTGCGTGCACTCACTGTCTGAGTGTACACACACCCACACTCCATTTCCTTCTGATCGCTGATTGATTATTGTAATTAGTTAGTTCTACTTACTGTTACTACTTACTCTTACTGTACTAGGAGTCTAGGACACTCAGTCACTGTGTTCATAGGCTACTAGCTCCTGCGTGCGTGCACTCACTGTCTGAGTGTACACACACCCACACTCCATTTCCTTCTGATCGCTGATTGATTATTGTAATTAGTTAGTTCTACTTACTGTTACTACTTACTCTTACTGTACTAGGAGTCTAGGACACTCAGTCACTGTGTTGATAGGCTACTAGCTCCTGCGTGCGTGCACTCACTGTCTGAGTGTACACACACCCACACTCCATTTCCTTCTGATCGCTGATTGATTATTGTAATTAGTTAGTTCTTCTTACTGTTACTACTTACTCTTACTGTACTAGGAGTCTAGGACACTCAGTCACTGTGTTCATAGGCTACTAGCTCCTGCGTGCGTGCACTCACTGTCTGAGTGTACACACACAACACACACTCTATTTCCTTCTGATCGCTGATTGATTATCGTAATTAGTTAGTTCTACTTACTGTTACTACTTACTCTTACTGTACTAGGAGTCTAGGACACTCAGTCACTGTCCATAGGCTACTAGCTCCTGCGTGCGTGCACTCACTGTCTGAGTGTACACACACTAAATTTACTTGTGATTACTACTGATTATTGTAACTGCTAGTTGTACTTCCTGACTGTTACTACTTACTTACTGTACTAGGGGACACTCACTCAGTCACCTCACCAACCAACCCACTCCATTAAAGTACCCCACTTTTCAGCCGCCCTTTTAAAAAACTTTTCTCTATACGCCCAAAACATTGAAGATGTCTGGAAGTGGCAGCCAGCGCGGTTTGGGCAAGGGGAAGGGCAGCAAGGGAATCAGGAGGAGAGGGAGCAGCATTGTGGCAAGCCGCGGCCGCGGGCGCGCCACCATGCACAGTTCCGCAGCAGCAGCAGCAGCGTCAGTGGCTAACATTCCTCCCATAGCCACTGGCCGTGGACGCCTTGGGCGCCGCCCAGCAGGAGCATCTGCAACTCACGCTGCAGAGACACAGCAGCAGCAGCGTGTAGCACCTGCTCCCATTTTCCTCCAGCCGGGTCGGAAACGTCCCATTGAGGAAAAGGATGCAGACACTGTGGTGCAACTCATGACGGAGGATGAGCAGCCCGCCATCAGCTCTGCATCCGAGGCCTCCACCCTCACCACCACCACCACCACCACCCCTGTTCGCAGCAGCCGCCCAGCAGGGTCTGGGGAGGAGGCCAGTTCACCGTCACTCGCCGACCTGTCATTCAGCAGTCTTTTGACCCCAGGCATCATGAGTAAATTGTCTGCTGTTGTTGGCGATCTTGAGGAGGAGATGCTGATGGGCACTTTGGGGGATGAGGGATTGGACAGCAAGACTGTGGCGACAGTCAAGCAGCCCATCCATGCATCAGGAGAGGAGTTTGGGGGGTCCTCATCCCAGCAGGACATGTTTCAGGAGGGGGAGGATGATGATGACCCGGTGACAGACAGAGACTGGGTGCCACCACCTCCAGGGGATGTCATCCTCAGCAGCTCTGAGGAGGAGGAGGAGGATGCTCTTGTGGGCCTTGCAAGGAGGCGCATCATTGCAAGCATTGGCAGCAGCAGTAGGCAGGTCCCACAGCCTGCTGGTGTCTCAGGCTCAGCAGCAGCAGCAGCAGCATCTGCCAGTACCACCACCAGCCGCACCCAAGCCCCCCAAGCCCCCCCCCCAACCACCACAGGGAGACAGGCAGCAGCGCTTCCATGCCGTAGGGGGATGTTTAAGTCACCAATCTGGCGATATTTCACCATGCCCACTGTGTACAGCAAGTACGCCACTTGCAACCACTGTCAGCGGAAGTTGAGCAGAGGTGCAGACCCCTTAAAGTTCTGCACCAGCTCGCTCATCAACCACCTTGCGGCTAAACATTTCCACCAGCATGAGGAGTTCCAGAGGCTGAAGGCATCTGGTGCTGGCAGTGGCACCACACCCATCACTGCACAGCCTTCAGCAGCAGCAGCAGCAACAGCAGCCACCCGCCCTCCTGCTCCTCCAGCAGCACCAGCAGGAGTGCGGAAACGCACTGCTCCTCCCCCCTCTGCAACTCCTGCCGCCGACACTGAGGCCTGTTCTGGCAGCCAGTCCTCAGTGGCCTCCTCTGCTGTGTCTGCTGATTCCCGTGTCAGCAAAAGGCCACGCCAGAGCCTTTTGAGCGAGTCCTTCCAGGGGGTGGTTAGGGCTCTGCCTCCCGGCAGCCGTCGCGTGCGGCAGCTGAACGGCTTGCTGGCACGGGCCATGTGCTCCCAACTCCTGCCGTACACGCTCGTGCAGGAGGGGAGCGACATTCGTGCGCTGCTTGCTTGCGCAGCCCCAGACTGGCAGCTCCCCAGCAGACACTTCTTTGCCCGCAAGGCCATTCCTGCACTGCACCGCTTTGTGATGGCCAATGTGGAGCGAGGGCTGGAGCACGCGGTTGGTGAAAGGGTCCACGTCACCATGGACTCCTGGAGCAGCCGCTTCGGGACAGGCCGCTACCTGTCCTTCACTGTCCACTGGGTCAGCTTGGTGGAAGGGGGTGAGGATGGGAGAGCAGCAGCGGGCACTGCAGCAGCAGCAACACAGTGGGTGGTGCCACCCCGCAGGGTCAGGGGAACTGCAGCAGGTTCCTCCGATCCTCTGCCATCCTCCGGCACACCTGGCCAAACCCCCCGCCTCAGCAGCAGCGTGAAGGCCCGCCACTGCCAAGCGCTGCTGCACTTGGTCAGCCTTGGGAAGACCAAGCTGACGGCAACCCATGTGTTGGCCAAACTCCAGGAGCAGGAGAGGATTTGGCTGACCCCCAGAGGCCTCAGAGTCGGAGAGGTGGTGGCCGACATTGGGGCCAATCTGGTTGCCGCAATAGACAGGGGAAACCTGACCCACATCCCCTGTCTTGCCCACGTGCTGAACCTGGTGGTGCAGAAGTTCCTGCGCACCTACCAGGGGATGGGCGAACTGCTGGAAACGGCAAGGAATGTTGTGCGTCACTTCCGGCGCTCGGCTGCAGCCTGTGCGAGCCTGGAAGACGTGCAAAAGGAGCTGGATCTGCCACGCCATCGGCTGATCCTTGACGTTCCGACTCGTTGGAACTCCACCCTGGCGATGTTGGAGCGTCTGGTTGAACAGAGGCACGCTGTCAACCAGTACCTTGCCCTGGCCACTGTTTCCGCAGCTCAGAGAAGGGACAAGACCAGCAACATCCCGTCCATCGTCCCCGATGATGACTGGAGGCACATGCAGCAGGTGTGCTTTGTGCTGGCTCCCTTCCTGCAGGCCACAAACATGGTGAGCAGGGACCATGCTATGGTCTGCGAGTGGGTGCCCCTGGTTTCTCTGCTGAACAGGGCCCTCGATGCTTTGCTGGAACAGGGAGCGGCAGCCTTGGACCAGCAGGAGCGGCAACCAGCTGCGCAGTCCACCTCTGAGGGGGAGGAGGAGGAGGACTTGGTGGAGGTCCCTGACCTGGCTGCTGATGAGGGGGATCAGCACAGCGCAGCTGAGTTGGTGCGGGGGTGGAGAGAGGATGAGGCGGCAGAGGAGGAGGATGAGGACAGCACTGACGTCGATGTGCCAGCAGACGTGGCCCACCTCTTCCCAATGGCAGCGCACATGCTGACGTGCCTGCGCAGGGACCCCAGGGTGATCCAGATGAAGCAGAGGGAGGAGATCTGGATCAGCATGATGTTGGACCCACGCCTCAAGGGGAAGTTGAGCCAGTTCCTGCCGCCTGCAGGAGGAGACCCAGCGCAACAAATAAGGAGCTTGCAGCAGGCCCTTGTTGAGCGCTTGGAGGAAGCCTTCCCCCAGCCTTCCACCCCCACTGTCCAGCAGCCAGCACAGAGGCAGCAGCAGGTGCCTGCATCCAGCAGCAGCAAGCGCCCCACAGACCTGCTGTCTCTCAGCCACGAGCTCTACAGGACTGTAGAGGCTCCGGCAGCAGTGACTAGAGAGGAGATGCATGCAGCAGCATCCTCCTCCGGTCACAGCCAGCGCCTGACCCGCATGGTGGCTGACTACATGGGGTCGTACAGCGGGCTTGACAGCGATGCCCCTGTTGATCCCATGGAGTATTGGGTCAAGCGCATGGAGATCTGGAGCGAGCTGGCGCAGTACGCCCTGGAAGTGCTGTCCTGCCCCCCTTCCAGCGTGCTGTCCGAGCGCTGCTTCAGTGCAGCTGGTGGCGTGGTCACCGAGAAACGCTCACGTCTGTCTCACAAGTCTGTGGACAGACTGACGTTTCTCAAGATGAACCAGGCGTGGGTGGAAGGCGAGTTCCTGGCCCCTGTTGTCGGCGAGAGGGGGACATGAACTGGCTGCCGGAACCATCGTTAATGTGCCTTACCACCCTTTACCACCTCCTGGCTCCTGCTCACTAAGCCAGCCTGGTTCACTTTGACTATTACGTCGCCTGCAGCCACACATTTTACACCTACAGTGGGCTGCTGTGTACTGCCCTTCTGCTGTCTGTCTGTGTTTCCCACTGCCAGGGTACACAGAATTACCTTCTTCTGCTGCCACTCTGCCACCAGCTATTACGTCAAACAATAGCTATATTGGTTGTAAAACCAAAAACCAAAAAACCATTAAAAAAAAAAAAGGTTTAATTTTTCTGAGGTGCCCGGGTTGAAAACTGTGTTGTCCCAGTTGTGTATTGGACACAATGTGGGCTGCACGACCGCTGTCTGGGACCTCCTGTTGTGTTTATTTACAGCCCTGGTATCACCGCTAGGTACCAGGGCTATTATGTCACGCTGCCTACCTGCTGCCACACTCACACTGCTCCTCCACACCTCCTCCTGCTGCTGCTGCTGCTGTCTGTCTGTGTTTCCCACTGCCAGGGTACACAGATGATTTACCTTCTGCTGCCACTCTGCCACCAGCTATTACGTCAAACAATAGCTGCTCGCCTACTCCTCCATTCCTCCTCCTGCTGCTGCTGTCTGTCTGTGTTTCCCACTGCCAGGGTACACAGAATTACCTTCTTCTGCTGCCACTCTGCCACCAGCTATTACGTCAAACAATAGCTATATTGGTTGTAAAACCAAAAACCAAAAAACCATTAAAAAAAAAAAAAGGTTTAATTTTTCTGAGGTGCCCGGGTTGAAAACTGTGTTGTCCCAGTTGTGTATTGGACACAATGTGGGCTGCACGACCGCTGTCTGGGACCTCCTGTTGTGTTTATTTACAGCCCTGGTATCACCGCTAGGTACCAGGGCTATTATGTCACGCTGCCTACCTGCTGCCACACTCACACTGCTCCTCCATACCTCCTCCTGCTGCTGCTGCTGCTGTCTGTCTGTGTTTCCCACTGCCAGGGTACACAGATGATTTACCTTCTGCTGCCACTCTGCCACCAGCTATTACGTCAAACAATAGCTGCTCGCCTACTCCTCCATTCCTCCTCCTGCTGCTGCTGTCTGTCTGTGTTTCCCACTGCCAGGGTACACAGAATTACCTTCTTCTGCTGCCACTCTGCCACCAGCTATTACGTCAAACAATAGCTATATTGGTTGTAAAACCAAAAACCAAAAAACCATTAAAAAAAAAAAAAGGTTTAATTTTTCTGAGGTGCCCGGGTTGAAAACTGTGTTGTCCCAGTTGTGTATTGGACACAATGTGGGCTGCACGACCGCTGTCTGGGACCTCCTGTTGTGTTTATTTACAGCCCTGGTATCACCGCTAGGTACCAGGGCTATTATGTCACGGCGAGCTGCCTGCCTCATTGACTGCCTGCTGCCACACACTCATCCTCCTCCTCCTGCTGCTGAATTTACCTCCTGCTGTCTTTGTGTTTCCACTGCCAGGGAGCACATACAATGGCGCTTCCAACATGCGTGCGCCCACCAGCTATTTGTTACGCTCAAAAATAGCTGCATTTCTTTAAAAAAAAATTGAAAAGAGAAATACGTGAAGATGATGAAGAAGAAGATGAAAAAGAAGAAGAAGATAAAGAAGAAGAAGATGAAGAAGATGAAGAAGAAGAAGATGAAGAAGAAGATGAAGAAGAAGATGAAGAAGAAGATGAAAAAGAAGATGAAAAAGAAGAAGAAGATGAAGAAGATGAAGAAGAAGAAGATGAAGAAGAAGAAGATGAAGAAGAAGAAGAAGAAGATGAAGAAGATGAAGAAGAAGAAGATGAAGAAGATGAAGAAGAAGAAGATGAAGAAGAAGAAGATGAAGAAGAAGAAGATGAAGAAGAAGAAGAAGATGAAGAAGAAGAAGATGAAGAAGATGAAGATGAAGAAGAAGAAGAAGATGAAGATGAAGAAGAAGATGAAGAAGATGAAGAAGAAGATGATGATGAAGAAGAAGAAGAAGATGATGAAGAAGAAGAAGAAGAAGATGAAGAAGAAGAAGAAGAAGAAGAAGATATAGAAGAAGATATAGAAGAAGAAGATCTAGAAGAAGAAGAAAGATAAAGAAGAAGAAGAACAAGTATATACAGTAACACTACTGAACAAAATTTAGGACACAACTTCTCTTTCCACATTTTTTTTTAAAGGAACATCCCCACATAATCACTTGCTGTTGTTACTTGGAAAAAAAGATGTTTCTTGCATCATTCACCCTCAAAACAAGTGTTGGAAGCTATTTAAGGCCAATTCGAATAGTCAGCTCGAATAGTGAGCTCGAATACCGACTCGAATAGTGAGCTCGAAGTCCGAGGTCGAATCGAATAGTAAAAATTATTCGACTCGAATATTCGACTGACCTCGAATAATTTACTATTCAAATTCGACCAAACTCGAATTTTAAAAAGGGGTATTTGAGCATCACTAACGCTGATTAATGCTTATTATAGCGGGACGGGAGCGGCAGCTTTTACTCACTCGTTCTTGCCGGAGCTGCCAGGATTCCCCTCCATGCCTGTTTTGGTCTCGCTCTGATGACGCCAAGCAGTGGCGAGGCGCCACTAGAGGGCATCAACGGAGCGAGACCATGAAAGGCATGCAGGGGAATCCTGGCGGTGAGAACGAGTGAGTAAAAGCTGCCGCTACTGTCCCACTATACTGAGCATCAATCAGCGTGTCAGCATATACCGATTGGGGAGACACACGGCAGGCAAATGCTTAGCTGCTCGCTATGACGGGTGAGTAAAGGCTCCCAATGCTGCTAATCAACAATCAGCATATGCGGGGGGGGGGGGGGGGAGGGGGGGGGACGACGACGACACATGGCAGGCAAATACTTTGCTGTTCCGCTCTGACGGCAAGGATGGTTGACCACTCAGTGTATGCCGGTGCGAGGACAGACAGCAGGAAAATGCTTTGTTGTTCCTCTCTGCGGGGGTGAGGGGGGTTTGGAGACTCAGGCGCCTCGTCACCTCACTGCTGTGCTCAAGGAAATTCCACCCGCACAATGAAGTATTTGCCCTGACGAGCTGACTGGCATTTGATGGAGGGGGCACTTGGTGGGGTAGACAAGGATGTCACTACTACTCTTGACAAATGGTGGGGGCACTGCCGGGGGGGAGGGTGGTGGTGGTGTTACACTTTACTGCCAGTGGTGTAGCAATAGGGATGCAGAAGCTGTGACTGCATCGGGGCCTCTGGACCAGAGGGGCTTCAAAAGGGGCTCTCCTTCATCCATCTTGTTAGTGTTTAATTGGTGCTATGCTGGTAATGAACACCCCTATTTGTGCATTGATATTGCTAATTCTTAAACTGTTTCCCTAATCTGATTACACTTTTATGACACTTCATACATATTTATAGCTGCTGCATTTTCTACCCCCGGCTTATACTCGGGTTAATAATTTTTTCCTGGTTTTTATGGTAAAAGTTGGGGGGTCGGCTTATACTTGAGTATATACGGTATACTGTATTTTATAGAAATATGATAAAAATCATTGGTTGTCCCAAAAAAAAGAAAGCTTTCTTTTTCATTTGAGCGAGATAACTGGAAGGGATTTCCCATTTTTTTTTTATATAAGTTGATTGACAATGATGGATTTGTTTGACTAATGTTTATGAAAATTACAGCAGAGTTTCCGGTATCCGGCACTGCGTGGATCGCCTGATGCCAGATACATGTGCTTGTGCTCAACCTTCCCCCTAAATATACCCACTGAGCCTCTAGCAATGTCTTGTAGTCTCCCTACAGCTCCTAGCGGGCTCCAGACAGGTTATATGCCAGCTTCTGTGCATGGCGCCGAAAAGCCGATAGGAACTGCAGGAAGACTCCGAGACATCGCTGGAGGCTCGGTAAGTATTTAAAACACCTCCAAAAAAGAAAAAGTCCCTTTTATCCATCAGGTATGCCGGTTAGTTGAGACTGCCGGTTGCCTGAATTCCGCATAACAGGGACTTTGCTGTATTAATGTATAGACCCAAACAATTTTTTTCGGAGTTTTTAATCTTTTTTTTCATAATTAGGGAATAATTTAACACACATGGGTGGTACATTGGTCAAAATTTTTAAATGTTACAATCAATCAGAAAAAATGATTGTAATTCTTTAGTGAAAAATAAATTTAAAAAAAATTGTATGTTGTGTACCTTGAAAAAGTACATGTATCCAGTACTTGGAGTTCGGCTATACTGTATCAGAACTGCTGCAGCTGAAAGGCACTCAGCTATAGCCTATTAGAGTTAAAGCGGGATTACACTCAAAATACATTTTTTGCCCTAATACATTAAACAGTAAAAAATGTATATGAAACACCATAAGACCACCATAAGACTACTAATTTCAATTCATTCAGTCATCAGTCATTTCAATGAATATTTACACCTCACTAAAGCTACATCACTGTCAGTTGCAGGACAAATTATCATATTGACTCCTGATTAAGTAATTATGAGCAAATAAAGGCGACAAAGTTATCTGCTTCCCCCAGGATACAGACAGAACTTTTATTACCTTGTTTACACAGTTTATTACACTTCCAAAACAATCTAATGCTGGGAATACACCATGAGATTTTTTGGCAGATAGATGGTTAGATAGATCATTTCCAACAGATCCGATCTTATTTTCGATCGTTTTTCTGATCGATTTCTCATAGAAGTGAATGGAAATTGATTAGAAAAACGATCGCTAAATCGATCGGATAGTAAATTTGCTGAAGAATCTCATCATGTATTCCCAGCATTATAATGCTGGCCAGCAAAGGCAAGCTTATCAATTAGCTGCTAAATGAAACAAAAAGCTGAGTTTTAACCCTTGCAGTACCTTAAAAAATAGCCAGATGGTTTTAGCTGTTAGTTTTATGCTGTGTTTAATGCTTTAGACCATAGATGGAATTTGAGTATAATACCTCTATAAGAGTCCCCAACAGCCGAAAGCCCAAGTGTCCATTGCCAAAAGGCGCTCGGCTATAGTTTACAATTAAAAAAACACTAGGCGGAGTTCAGCTCACTCCTGCACCCAAATTACTCACTCAGCACAGCCAGAGCTGCAAACATCACTGCAAAGTACGGTGGTACCCATATTACCAGGCATGACAGGTGCCCTTTTTACCATGCTTTGTCTAGAACACAAGGGTAAGGCCCGGTTCACATTAGCGGTCGCCGTCCGGAATCGCCGTGCCGGAGCCGGACCGCATGCAGAACGGACGGAACGGACGCACGGCATAGCAATGAAAGCCTATGCGTCCGTTCACATGCGTCCGTTTCGTCCGGACCGGATCCGGACCGGATCCGGACTCCGGCATAAGACCCAACATGCGCTATTTTTTGGTCCGGCTCCTCCGGCAGCCGTATCCGGAGCGGAGCCGGACTGCACCATCCGGCCAATACAAACCAATGAGAACCGGAGAGCGCACAACACACTGGCTAAAAATCCGGATGTTCTACCCCGCTTCCTATGCGTATTGTAGCGGCGATTTTGGATGGGGACACATGGGCAAGCATTTTGGAGTGGAGCAGCAGTGACTTTAAACGAGCTGGAGATGTTGGCAGCATGTCGGAGGTGGACGTGAGTGCTAAACAGCGGAGGGCCTGATTCCACAGGTCGACCTTCTGCTGACCTCCCAGACCCCAACATTTTTATTCGGTTTCTATTATCTTTTGTCAAACGGATCCGGATCGCATCCTGATGAACACCTGATGCAACCTGACCGGATCCGGATCGGATCCGGATCAGAACCGTACGGTTCCGATCCGGATCCGGTCCGTTTCCGGTCAGGTCATCCGGTCCGTTTGGCAGGGAACCGCAAGTGTGAACCGGCCCTAACAGTCACCCCATTTTCTTCCTTTCTACTGTTTTGCACCCTTTTTCAGCATGAAAGGTCAGTAAGCTTAATTTATTAATTGGAACCATTCCCTCATTTTAGCAATAAGCTGAATAATTCTGACCACTTCAATTTGGCCACTGTAAGTGCAACATGTTATAGGCCCTAAGTATCATGGAATCAAATAGGAAAACCTATTCAAGGCAATAATTTTGCTGCACTACCTTCTAAAATATTGAAAGAGACATAAATGGGGGACAAAAACCGAGTGACCAAAATGGTATAGAGTACTAATGGCAAGTGTTGATAAATGCCCCAATAAAGAATGACACTCACAAAGATGGCTTACTGTCAAGGTCCTGTTGATCTCGGCACCAGTGACTGTTGCAAGCACCCCTGAGGCATGGAGTCTAAGTGAGCAGGGGTCTTCACCAGCGTACCCCACAAGGGATGATGGGCCATCACCCTTTTTGGATGACAGACTACTTTGCTGCCTGGTGCCCACCTAGTCATGACTCCTAGGGCTGCCCCACCAGTGATGAGAAGAACAGGAGGGGTGAATCCTGTGATGTGGGAACACTGGGAAGAAGAACAAACTAATGATCAACCTGGTTGAAGATGGGACTAGCGGTAATGGGCAACTAGTCTGACAAGCAGTAGAACTGACTGTCGACATGATTGGATGACAGAACTGGCAGGACTGGACGACTGGACTAACAGGTGTAACAGGACTGGCATTGAGGGGTTGGCTTGACAGGACTGACGTGACAGTCCTTGGCTGACAAGGACTGAAGTTAAAGGACCGGCGTAACATGACTAGCTGACAAGGACTGGCTTGACAGGACTGAAGTGACAGACCTGGTGTGACAGGACTGGCTGGCAAGGACTGGCATGACTGACATGACAGGACTGATGGGTCTAGAGGCTGTGACAAAGTCAAAGACAGTCTGTCAACACGCCACAGCGGCTCAAGATGGAACAGCACTGAGCAGCGATTGGCCAGGGTTTAAATATCCTGGCCTTCGTGCCAGTGCTGAAGTCCCGCCCCTGCTGCAGCAACAGGGTTGGGAGAGAGGCCCACGCACATGCTCTGTTGAGTGCATACGTGGCGCCACGTGAGGAGGACATCAACGCCGTTCTTCCGGGAGGCTTCTGGGATCGGCGTTCTGAGAGACCGACACTGGGAAGTATAACAGTTACCACTCTGTGGGCCAGTAGGGAGAACAAACTCAACCCCACTCAAGTTAGGAAGTCACTCTTTGTAGTTGCTGCAAGCAGAACCCCTCCAGGAGGGCTGGACAATAGGCAATGTAACAAAAGGTAAAACAGAGGCGCCAACAAGGATAAAATACACTAAAAACAGTTTAAAATCGGAGGGAGTGGTGGACTTACCTCCCAACATAGCACGCAAAAGGTTTTAGTCAAATAACAATCCTTATTGGTGTACACCCCACACGCGTTTTTCAGGTATATCCCGCTTCTTCAGGCAAAAAAGGGAATCACTGTTGTGAGTATTTATAGCACAAGGTGGAGGAGGTCTCTTGTGCTGTAGAGACTCACAACAGTGACATCATTTTACCTGAAAATGCGTAGACTCCAATAAAGATTGTTTTTTTGAATAAGTCCTTTGTGTCTTCTGTTGGGAAGTAAGTCCACTACTATCTCCCCTTTTTAAACTGTTTTAGTGTTTGTTATGCGTGTTGGTGCCTCTGTTCTATCTATCTTATGAAATATATATATATATATATATATACACTGTATATATTATTTTATTTTCCAGTAGGTGGTCATTAATTTTTTTTCTTATGTTCCAAGACTTATCAACTGCCACCCATAATTTAAGCTATTCCTTGTGTCCAGCGAATGCTAAGGATGAATAATTTTGAATTAATGTATTTTGAAAGGTCAGATCTTCTTCTGACTGGCAGTTTTTTTCTCTGAGGATATGAAATTATTTGATTAAGAAAGCATACAAAAAGCTATATAGCAAGTCTAAAGATCAACCAAACTTAAAAAAGATGGATTTCCTTGAAAAAAAAAAAAACAGTACTTATGAAAATGAAAAAAGAGAAGTAGAAAGATAGACAGGCAGACAGATAGAAAGATAAATAATTTCACTAAAAATATCCCATGGCTGTGTCTATGTGCCATACATTAAACAAGCATGCTGTCTGTGAAATTTGCTTTAGGATAGACAGTGCTTCAAAAATGAGGTCAGTGACCAATTATTTAAAGTTGTTTATGCATATGCATGATGTACACCAATTTGTTTGTTGTAGAGGGCTGTAGATAATTCCTTGCTGAGTAACAGGTAATACAGGAAGATAATGTTGATGAATGTACTATGAACAGGTTGGACATATCTAAATATTGATTCAGGTATTATTATTATTTTTTTATTCACTCTGACACAGATAATAGACTTAATGTGTACCCGAGGCAGACTTTCTATACTTATTGAGACACAGAGGCATGCTAGTGAGGCTATTACGTACCTCAGTGTCCTTCCTTCTCTCTTTTGCATCCCCCAAAAGAAGCAACAACAAGCTTGCTGGCAGCTTTCACAGGAAGGGGTGTCATTTGCAGGAGAGGGACTGCTGCACCCCGCCCCCTCCAGCATCAGGAACACCCCTTCCACACCTCTCCTCGCATCTGTTCCTCCTCTCAGTGCTCGCTCCTGAGTCTCTGCTTTTCAGCTGAAAGCAGAGAGACACTGATGCTGATGTCATCCTCAGAGCTGCAGGCATAGAAGAAAAAATTGCACAAGAGCACCTACTGAGCATGCCAGAGCTCAGGCCTCTCAGGCACTACTCTCAGGAATGTGCCATGATCCGGAAGTATTTCTGGGGTCGTGGCCATTTTAGCTATTCAACAAGGAATGCTTGAAGGGACCCGGTGGAGCGGCATAGAACGGTGGAAAGCAGGCCGTTTGAATCAGGAAGTGGTGCTGATTATGACGGTATATTTTTTTAAATTCTATTTTTAATTTGGCTTCGAATTCTCTTTAAAGTGGAACTAAACTCATAACTACCTCTCTCCTCTAAAAGATAAGCCATGTCATGATAACTTTTATATGAAAAACAAAAACATTTTTTCATTACAATTTATGGAAATCCTAAAAAAAAGGAACCTTAACTGAGAGGGATATGGATGTTTCCTTTTAAACAATACCAGTAGCCTGGCTGTCCTGCTGATCTCTTTGGCTGCAGTAGTGGCTGAATCACATGCCTGAAACAAGCCTGCAGCTAATCCAGTCTGACTTCAGTCAGAGCACCTGATCTGCATGCTTGTTGAGGGTCTGTGGCTAAAAGTATTAGACACAGGATCAGCAGGAAAGTCAGGCAACTGGTATTATTTTAAACTGAAAAATCCATATCCTTCTCAGTTTAGGCTCCCTTTAAAGCGGAATATAACCCTGCATTTCAACTTTGCTCTAAAACATTATTTACAGTATATTATATGCAACCAGCATTTTTTTTTTTACTAGACCAGCATTGGAAGGGTTACACAGGGCTTTAAAGTTCCTGGAGATTTCTGCAGACGCATCCGAAGCTGAAATAGATACATTTTGTTTACATAAATGTATCTAAGTGTTGAATGTGACTCACTCTCTCTGACTGAGCTGGAGGACAGCCAAAGTGTGTAACATTCAACACTTAGGCCTTGCGGATACAGTTTGAAGTAGGTTTTGAACTGCCTTGCTGATGTTGGGGAAAACCTTTTTGAATACTGTGGAAAAACGTTTTTTTGCCTACCCAGAGCTCTGTGGTTAATCATGGACATACGCAGTTTTTCTCATTGGGTGTATGGCATGAATGGATGCGTGCGTGGGACGCAGGGACTGCCAGGCTAATCCTCATGTTCTAAGTGTTTTTAATGTTTTATCTGAATCCTTTGATACAGGTTGTGATTGCTGTAAGTTTTCTAATAAAGTTTTGATATGTGACACAGTGAGGCCTGGGTTTAAAACTCGTTTCTTGGAGGTTCTTTGCAGTTGTGTCAGATTTCTATTAACTACCGTAAGTGCCAGCAACATAGGATAAAAGCAATTTGTGGCTCATTTTACTCCGGGAGAAATGTACTTCTTATTTGTAGGTCTTTACATGTATTTTAAATTTTACATTTTTCGCGATAGTGGTCCTTTAAACAAGTATATCGGATGTGCATTTACAGTGATGTGAAAAACTATTTGCCCCCTTCCTGATTTCTTATTCTTTTGCATGTTTGTCACACTTAAATGTTTCTGCTCATCAAAAACCATTAACTATTAGTCAAAGATAACATAATTGAACACAAATGCAGTTTTAAATGATGTTTTTTATTATTTAGTGAGAAAAAAAAACTCCAATCTACATGGCCCTGTGTGAAAAAGTCATTGCCCCCCTTGTTAAAAAAATAACTTCACTGTGGTTTATCACACCTGAGTTCAATTTCTGTAGTCACCCCCAGGCCTGATTAATGCCACACCTGTTTCAATCAAGAAATCACTTAAATAGGAGCTATCTGACACAGAGAAGTAGGCCAAAAGCACCTCAAAAGCTAGACATCATGCCAAGATCCAAAGAAATTCAGGAACAAATGAGAACAAAAGTAATAGAGATCTATCAATCTGGTAAAGGCTATAAAGCCATTTCTAAAGCTTTGGGACTCCAGCGAATCTCAGTGAGAGCCATTATCCACAAATGGCAAAAACATGGAACAGTGATGAACCTTCCCAGGAGTGGCCGGCCGACCGACCAAAATTACCCCAAGAGCGCAGAATAAACTCATCCGAGAGGCCACAAAAGACCCCAGGACAACATCTAAAGAACTGCAGGCCTCACTTGCCATTATTAAGGTCAGTGTTCACGACTCCACCATAAGAAAGAGACTGGGCAAAAATGGCCTGCATGGCAGATATCCAAGGCGCAAACCACTTTTAAGCAAAAAGAACATTAAGGCTCGTCTCAATTTAGCTAAAAAACATCTCAATGATTGCCAAGACTTTTGGGAAAATACTTTGTGGACCGACGAGACAAAAGTTGAACTTTTTGGAAGGTGCGTGTCCCGTTACATCTGGCGTAGAAGTAACACAGCATTTCTGCAAAAGAACATCATACCAACAGTAAAATATGGTGGTGGTAGTGTGATGGTCTGGGGTTGTTTTGCTGCTTCAGGACCTGGAAGGCTTGCTGTGATAGATGGAACCATGAATTCTACTGTCTACCAAAAAATCCTGAAGGAGAATGTACGGCCATCTGTTTGTCAACTCAAGCTGAAGTGATCTTGGGTGCTGCAGCAGGACAATGACCCAAAATACAGTAGCAAATCCTCCTCTGAATGGCTGAAGAAAAACAAAATGAAGACTTTGGAGTGGCCTAGTCAAATTCCGGACCTGAATCCTATTGAGATGTTGTGGCATGACCTTAAAAAGGCGGTTCATGCCAGAAAACCCTCAAATAAAGCTGAATTACAACAATTCTGCAAAGATGAGTGGGCCAAAATTCCTCCAGAGCGCTGTAAAAGACTCGTTGCAAATTATCGCAAACGCTTGATTGCAGTTATTGCTGCTAAGGGTGGCCCAACCAGTTATTAGGTTCAGGGGGCAATTTCTTTTTCACACAGGGCCATGTAGGTTTTGAGGTTTTTTTTCTCACTAAATAATAAAAACCATCATTTAAAACTGCATTTTGTGTTCAATGATGTTATCTTTGACTAATAGTTAACGGTTTTTGATGAGCAGAAACATTTAAGTGTGACAAACATGCAAAAGAATAAGAAATCAGGAAGGGGGCAAATAGTTTTTCACATCACTGTAAATGGCGTAGCCATTAATAGCACCAACCAGTAGCAGTAGCAACCAGGTACTAGTGATCAGTTGCTAGTGCTAGCGAATAGTCACAGTAACTACTAGTCCCTATGCTCAGTGACTAGTTGCTGCGAATCAGTCGCCCATGTGACATGGCCTGAACAACTAGTAAGTGAAGTGAGACCAGAACCATGATGCCATCAAGTGGAATGAAACTCCATATACCGTAATCTGAAAAGATAAATAAATAATCATCCAACAAGAAATTACGTATTTAGCCTACCTATCCTGCTGTTTCTAGTGTTCACTGTCAGATTTAGGAGGAATGCAATATGAGAAAAAGAAAAGAAAATTTAAGATGATTTCTATCTTTACTGTTTCTTTGTGATACCAAAAGTGACATCACTTCTGCCCTTTTCTTTTCAACTCAGCTCAGTGTTTATTTTCCCTTCCTACTGCTGCAGCTTACTGTCCCTCCCACAGCAATTAGCACCTAGACAAAAGGCTTACATCACTTTTGTAAACTCTACAAAAGGAGGGAGTTGGTGGAGTTATTCATCTACCTTCTGGTCCTAATGTCCTTAACAAATAAAAAAAATAATAATTAGAGGACACATAAGCAGACCTATTTTAGAGAAAAAGAGGGTTCCATATATTTTTCAGGCACTTTAAGAGTATTCAAAATGATTTAGGGATTCTACGAGTATAATTTTTTAAAAATGTTTTAGGCCAGTTTTATACTAGGTTTTTGTGTTGCAGTTCGCTGCTCCTGCTGCATCCCACCACGATGTAAATGACTACAGTCATATGACTCTGCGAGAGGGTCATATGCATAGCGCCTCCCCCACTCAATTACGTACATCTTGCTGGACAGGAATTACGTTGCCAAGGGTCCCATCGGTCCACACATGCATGCCGTGACGCACCACGCTCCATTGCTTATACTTACTGTGTCGCTCATTGACTTGAATTGCTGCATAATCTGTGCAGTAGGCATGGATCATGTGGCAACATTCTGCAGGCTGTCTGTTTGAATTGCGGCAGATTTGATACTGGAAGTGTGACTAGCCCCTGAAAAGAGTAGAAAATGTGTGTGGGACATCGTTTACAAGCTGCAACTAGTGGACCAACTCTGTGATTTTCTTCCATTGTAGACCCTACACTAAAGGTGGACTATCAAACCATGGAACTCGTACACTCTGCATTCCATCCTTCCATCACTGGCAGTCCAATCTCCAGTTGCTCTGAAACAACTTTGCCAACAATATAGAAAGGCGTTCCTCCACTGGCTCACCCTCACATTGGAATTCAGCACAGAAGGTGTTGATGGCCAGCAGCAGAACTGGACTTGTGGATTGGTGGTCTCTCTTATCAGAAGTAAATAACATGTCCAGCTCTAATTAGTATCTCCATGAAGTGGAATTATCTGTGTACACGTTCAGTCCTTGCATAGCAATGTTGTCTACACTACTTCAGCCAAAGTCATTGGTGTGTCTCAGAAAAAAAAAAAAATTATTGTTCTGCTGCTAAGCTCAGGCTATTTTTTAATTCAGAAACCAGATGGTCTAACCACATGGAAAGAGCTTGACGTGAGGTCCCCGCTCCCTACGCCGACCCCGGGCACTTGCCATCCATCTTCCTTAATCTGTTCAATCTTTCAGACCTTTTTTCATCACTTGTCATCTTCATGGCTTAACGGCTATATTTTTTTTTCTATTTATTTATATGTTAAATAAAAATCTATCAGCATCTTAAAGGGATCCCACAGAATACATATATATGAAACATGTCAGAATATCTAATTGTTCTAAATGTCCTTTATTCATTTTGACAGCTCATTCCCTGTAGGCTTGTCTTTAATGTTTTGAACTGTCACATGGGCAGAATATAAAAACCCATAGGGAGAAAAGCCGATACACACTTTCCTAGGCTAGGAGGGCTGTGGAGCGGGATCAGGTGAATTGGATGTCGGCTTTGGCAAGTGTGTAATAGACTGCTTGTTCACTTGCGTTCTTATGGCACCAAGCTGTTGGGTTGGCTAGTATTTCCGAGCTGCTTCTAAGTAATACTAGCTGTGTGGCTATTAATGGCTAGTACTTCGACTATGAATAGCCAGTTGGCTACTGTAGTGATAGACAGGAGGGTTTGTGTTAGAAGGAGACGTTAGACTCAGGGGCAGTGGTGGGTCGAAATTTCGCATATGCAATTGTAATGTGAAATTTAAGAGAAAATCATAATTAATTTCATATATATGTAATAGTAATATTTCATAATTGTGCGTAATTGTTCACATAATTTTCACACAATTTCGCATAATTTTGTGCCGACTTTAGTGGTTAATAGCAGAGCCCCCATGCATGATATTGCTACCAACATTGCTACATATGTAAAGGAAAATAGTGGGTACAAGTCTAAAAATGCAAAGAAAAATGGTATTTAAACTGTCATTTTTCATTGTTTAAAAACCATTTTTTCTTTACATTTTTAAAATCGATTTTCTCAAAAACTACAAGGTCTTTTTGGAATTTTTTTTTAACTTGTACCACTATTCTCCTTCGCAATCTTCGCAATATGTCTGTATGGAACTTACCTTCCAATCGTTCCTGCAGTGAGTCCCCATTTGCCGAGAGCCTGCCCATGCAGCCGGCTTCTGGGTCGAGCACAGAACTAAGAACTGTATGAATTGGTTCATGAGCGGCCTGAGTCCCACATGAGATGATGGTATCGGAGGCGAGTGCACCAGCGATACACAACCCCGGAGACATACGAGGTCAGTGGCCAACAAAACGGTGGAGAGTCCATCCAAAAACTCTATGCTGTTTGTGACTGCAGTGGATATGTGAGTGCAATATTATTTTATATTCTAACAAATCTTAATTGGTTTTAGACTATATGAGGCTTTTTATTAGAAGAAGTTTAAAGGTTGCCAAGGAGGCGGGGCCACGGGGGACGACCCGGAAACTGTCCCAAGCCTTCATTTGACCCACCAGTGGGTTATAGTGGACATTGAGTCTCAGGGGTGTAACTAGAAATCACTGGGTCCCCCTGCAAAACTTTGGATGGGCCCCCACCCTCCCCTCGCATTTTGCACAGGTAAACTGGGAAACAATGCTATTCAATTGGCTAGGGCACACTTAAATGTATTTTCCCCATGCAGATAAAAACAGACAGCAGTCAAGCACGGCACACATTTTCTCTATCAATTACATTCGTTTCTGTGATAAAACGTGCATGTTTTCACACATATAGACACACGTGGTGTGCAGAAAACACATACAGAAAAAAAACAACAGATGAGTGTTCTCCCAGCCTTAGCTTATTAAACTCACTCTGTCCATCTCTGGAGCAGAACTGGCTCTGCAGACTTCTCCAGCATCACTATGGTACACAGCACTTAGGGAGGGGTAGAGAGGTTGGGGGCTGGGAGCTTTATCCGAGAGCCTGCTGCACACTGAATAGGGACTGTCTACAAATCCTTGTCTACAAAATTTTGTATAATTCCTTATCAGTGGCTGAGCAGATGCAGTCATAATAACTATTGTGCAGAGGGCAGAAAGGTTTTCTCTCTGTGCCCTTAGTTGTCAGTCTCTTAGGACAGGGAATAAACAACCTTCTCCTTTTCACGGGGCCCCCTGTGGCTACTGGGACCCCCTGTGGTTGCATTCCTTGCAGGGTCTATTGTTATGCCCCTGGTGAGTCTTAAGGTCCGTACACACGCCGGACTGGAGGCAACGGATCGCTCAGAAACAGCCGTCTCAGTCTGCAGACAGACTGTACACACGCCGGACTGTCGCTGAAACGCCCACCCAGCGGGAGGTGATGACGGACCCGTCGTTGCCTCCAGTCCGGCGTGTGTACCTTTATAGTGCAGGTGTGGTGGAAATTTTCCAATCTGAGAGGCTAATGCATGAAAATAGAGGAAGCAATCAGGCATTATTGTTTTGAAGAGGACTATTGAATCACAGAGATGCTCCCATTTCATATTCTGACTTTATTAATAACCTGTTCATACTGACTGTGTGGCGCAACCTCTTGTGCAGTTACAATATCAAACAAACAGCCTATCTCTCACTGTCCCTTACCTGCATCAGCAACACCTCCCCCGGGAGGGGAGGGGGGGTGATTAGGACTTATTGGCCATCCTGTCCCACCTGACTTCAGGGTGAAGGGACAAAAAATGTCACTATGGGAAAGTATAGGGTAGGCACGAGGGGCCCGCATCATTTGCGTTACTTGCAAGCATGTGAGTAGCATTACCGCATGTTTACCACTAACCATTCGCTGGAACGTGTTCTGACATCACTAATCTCAATACTTTAGTTTGTTTAAAGAAACAGAAACTGTGACCAAGGATTGAACTTTATCCCAATCAGTAGCCGATACCCCCTTTCCCATGAGAAATCTAACCTTTTCTCAAACAGATCATCAGGGGGCTCTGTATGGCTGATATTGTGGTGAAACCCCTCCCACAGTGTGATGTCAGGACCACGGTCCTGACATCACACTGTGGGAGCCTTGTTGCATTGTGGGAAATAACAGCTGCTTTCAACTGCCAAAAAAAGCAAGTAGCATCTCCTTCCACTGACATCACCTTCCAGCAGTAAAAATGTCACCGTATGATACATGTCAGAATGGAAATCAGGGAAAGGAAATACTTTACAATGGGCAAACACTGACTAAATCATTTATAAATAACTATGGTAAAAATTAAGCACTTTTGTTCATTCTGCTATTTTCAGTGGAATTCCTCTTTAAGTATAATTTATGCCTTCACTCACCTACACTTACACCTATGCCACCATGTGGTGATGAGTAAACGTTCTCTGTCAACGTAGATAACGCTTCGATTTCTGTTAGCGTAGCAAAAATAGTTAAAGGGCTACAAAAGGTTATGGGAGATGATAATAGAAAGAAATAATTCCCCCCCCCCAAGCATCTAATTACCACTATTTGCCAAGGACCTCAGGCTGGTAAACAGAAAGCGCTTTAGCCGGACTGCGAGATCTAAAATAGAACAAATCATGCAAAAAAAACCCCGAAATGTGCTGAATAAAGCCGTCACAGTCACTGCTCTTTGATGACAGGGGGTCATGTTGTTGTATGTGAATCTATTACACACAGCTTTTGTCCTTGATCATTGACACATACTACAAAGTGGAATTCTTTATATATTACTTTTTATAGTATTTTTTACGATTACAGAAGAGTTGTGCTTATATAACATAACATTGCTGTATATAGAACATCAAGCGAAATAAAAAATCAAGCCGAATCAATGGCCCTTTATTATTAGGCGTAGCTGGCCTATGTGAATGTGCAATTAGACGTGACAATTTCCACGCTGATTAAAACTAGCGTTGGAATTTCGGTTGCTTATTGAAAAACCTGGCCTGAAAGGATATTTAAAGCAAACGTGGAGTAAAAATAAACTGATGAGATGAATTGTATATGTAGCACTGCTAAGAAATAGAACATTCGTAGCAAAGAAAAAAAGTCTCGTATTGTTTTCTAGTACAGGAAGAGTTAAAAAACTTCAGTTGTTAACTATGCAAAAGAGCTTCTCTGAGCTCTAGGACTATCTGGGTCAAATACAGCCCTGTTTTCTGAAGCACTTAAACAGGCATGAATCAGTGAGAGACAGCTTGAGATAAGGTTTTACTGCAGGAATGTTCAAAGAGCCAAGTGCAGAATGCTTCCTGCGACGGGAGCAAGATGGGGAGCGCAAGCGGCTGGGGCCTCGCATGCACATCAGGCTACCGGGCCATACTGCAGGGGACAGGAGCCACCCACGAAGACGGCGAGGGACTGAGTGGCCTCAAGGAGACTTAAAGGGAACCTAAACTGAGAATTCTGGATTTTTCCTTTTAAAATAATACCAGTTGCCTGCCTCTCCTGCTAATCCTGTGCCTCTAATACTTTTAGCCACACCCCCTCAACAAGCATGCAGCAGATCAGGTGCTCTTACTGAAGAAGACTGGATTAGCTGCATGCTTGTTTCAGGTGTGTGATTCAGCCACTTCTACAGGCAAAGAGATCAACAGGACTGACAAGCAACTGGTATTGTTTACAAGGAAACATCCACATCCCTCTCAGTTAAGGTTCCCTTTAAGGGAGCCCCAGGTAAGTATAGAACCTGAGATGTCTTTCAAACCTGAAGCAAATAAATTGTATTTGTACTATGTATAATGAATAGAACATTAGTAGCAAAGAAAAGAGATTTTTATTTTCAGTTACATTGCTTTTTTTTTAATTTTATAACATTGCATCATTCTGTCATGTTTGCAGTTTAGAAACCACACTCTGGTGCATATACAATTCATCTTTTCTCCTAAGTTATCTCCTAGGTAATATTTTCACAACTTAACAATAAAATGCCTTTTAACCACTTCACCACTGAGGGGTTTTACCCCTTGAACACCAGAGCAATTTTCACCTTTCAGAACTCCTTCCATTCATTCGTCTATAACTTTATTATTACTTATCACAATGAAATGAACTATATCTTGTTTTTTTCGCCACCAATTAGGCTTTCTTTAGGTGGGACATTATGCCAAGAATTATTTTATTCTAAATGTGTTTTAATAGGAAAATAGGAAAAAATGTGGGAAAAAATTATTATTTTTCAGTTTTCGGCCATTATAGTTTTAAATAATGCATGCTACTGCAATTAAAACCCATGAAATGTATTTGCCCATTTTTCCCGGTTATAAAACTGTTTAAATTATGTCCCTATTACAATGTTTGGCTCCAATATTTTATTTGGAAATAAAGGTGCATCTTTTCAGTTTTGCGTCCATCCCTAATTACAAGCCCGTAGTTTATAAAGTAACAATGTTATACCCTCTTGACATAAATATTTAAAGAGTTCAGTCCCTATGGTAACTATTTATGTTTTTTTTTTTAATTACAAAAAAAAAAAAAAAAATTGGGGAGTGTGGGAGGTAATGAGTTCATATATTGTGTAAAACTAATGTATTTGTATATGTAAAATGCTTTAGGGTGTAGTTTTACTATTTGGCCACAAGATAGCCACAGTGAGTTTGTTTACATGCGACCTGTAAGCTTCCGGAAGGACGCTTACAGGAAGCAGTACGAGGCTGGGAACGTCACAATGATCGCGCTGTTTCTCAAAGAAGCAGCAGATCATTGCGGGGGCTTAGATCAACGAACGGGAATGGATTTTCCCGTTCATTGATCTCCGGGCGAGCAGGCGGCGGCGTGCACGAGCGGCGGGAGCGCGGACACTCAGCGGCGGTAGTGCGGAAGGTACTGATTTCTCCGTCCCTTGGTTTTTTAGGGGGGGGGGAGGGACGCAGAAATTCGTACCGTGGGGGTAAAGTGGTTAAGCCACCAGCAAGAAAAAACAACACAAAACAAAGTAATTTTGATAGCACCTTTCCACCTACTATTTGTTTTTTTTTTAATTGCGAAATGCTGAAAAGTTATTCTAAATAGAAGATGAAAAATTATCTCCTAGGAGAAAACATAGGAGAAAAGTGAATTGAATAAGGGCCTCTGGCCCATATGCAATTCCACTTTTCTCCTGCGTTTTCTCCAAGGTGATAATTTTTCATTTCTATTTAAAATAACTTTCCAGCACTTTTCAACTGAAAAAGTATTGAGAAGTAAGTTCACACGTACTATCAAAATTATTTTGAGTATTTTCTTGCTTGCTGGTGGCTTAGCAGACATTCTATTGACAAATTTAAAAATATCACCTAGGAGAAAACTCAGGTGAAAAAGTAAATTGCATATGGCCCTCTGTCTTTTAAGCTACAAAACAAAGTGGAAATAATGACCCTTTCAACGTTCCTGCAGTAAAACCTTATCTAAAGCTGTCTCTCACTGTTTCTTGGCTGTTTAACAGAAACTGTTTCAGGAAACAGGACTGTATGAATAGTTCAGAGAAGCTCTTTTCCATACAGTAGATAACAACCGAAGTTTTTTAACTCTTCCTGTACTGGAAAACAATATTAGATTACTCTTTGGATTATTATCTTTAGCAATGGGAAGAGCACCAGAGGAAAAGCAGCACACAAAAGAAAAGCCACCCTCCTTCTCCTCTTCCTCCTTCAGGTGCATCATCTTCAGCTGCTTTCTCCCTTGCACCTTCACAATCACAGCCACTCTCCACTCCGCCTCTCACCTTGAGCGGCCCCTGCTCCTCTGCCCACAGCAGCAGTCAGGTGTCCGTCAGGGAAATCTTTGAGCGGAAGAAGCCAATTTCTGCCAATCACTCCCTTGCCCGTCGTCTGACAGCTGGCTTGGTGGAACTGTTAGCTCGCCAGCTGTTACCATACCAGCTGGTGGACTCTGAGGCCTTCCGAAAATTTGTGGCCATTGGGACACCACAGTGGAAGATACCAATTATTTCTCCAAAAAGGCGATACCCATACTGTACCATGAAGTTGAGAGGCAAGTGGTGTCATCTCTGGCATACAGCGTTGGGTCAAGGGTCCATCTGACCATGGATGCCTGGTCTGCCAAGCACGGTCAGGGCAGGTACATTACTTACACAGCCCATTGGGTCAACCTGGTGACCGATGGCAAGCAGGGAGTATGTGGCTGTGCAGCGGACCAACTTGTGACACCTCCACGGCCTGCTGCCACCTCCTCTCCTTCTCCTTCTACTGCTTCTGCTACATCCTCTTTTCTGTCGTCCTCCTCCTTGGCTGAGTGGCAGCGCAACTCTACTGGTGCTGCGATCTCCTCTCCAGCTACACAGCCCCAGCTCCCCAAGGCCTATGCTGCATGCCAGGTACAACGGTGTCACACCATCTTAGACATGTCTTGCCTCAAAGCGGAGATTCACACTGGAACAGCTCTCCTGGGTGCTCTGAACAAACAGGTGGATCAGTGGCTGACCCCGCACCAACTGGAGATCGGCAACGTAGTGTGTGACAACGGCAGCAATCTCATTTCCGCTTTGAATTTGGGAAAGCTGACACATGTACCCTGCATGGCACATGTGCTGAATCTCATAATTCAGAGATTTGTGTCAAAGTACCCAGGCTTACAGGACGTCCTGAAGCAGGCTAGGAAGTTGTGTGGGCATTTCAGACGGTCTTACATGGCCATGGCACACTTTGCCAATATTCAGCGGAGAAACAACTTGCTGGTGAGACGCCTGATTTGCGACAGCCCGACTTGCTGGAATTCGACCCTCCTTATGTTCTCTCGCCAGCTACAACAGGAGAAAGCTGTCACCCAGTATTTCTACAACTGCAGTAGAAGGACACATTCTGGGGAGATGGGGATGTTCTGGCCCAAGAACTGGACACTCATGTGAATTGCCTGCAGGCTCATGCGGCCGTTTGAGGAGGTGACAAATCTAGTGAGTCGCAGTGAAGGCGCCATCAGAGACTTGATCCCGTACACTTTCTTCCTGGAGCATGCTATGCGTAGAGTGGTGGATCAAGCCGTGGAGGAGCGTGAACAGGAACAGGAGGAAGAGTTGTGAGATCAATTCTCATCAGAACAAGATGTTTCCTCAACACCTGAGGCAGTACAGAGGGGGGAGGAGGAGGAGGAGGAAGAGTCGAGTGGGGAAGAGGAGTCAGACTCGGATGATGAGGAAGGTGTTTCTTTGGAGGAGGAGGCAGCGGCAGAAGAACACCCGCAGCAGGCATCGCGGGGGGCTTGTGCTGCTCAACATTCCCGTGGTATTGTTCATAGCTGGGGGGAGGAGGAGAACTTACCTGACATCACTGAGGAAGAGCAAGAGGAGATGGATAGTACGTCTGGATCCAAATTTGTACAGATGTTTGCTTGCTGTCCAGCCTGTTGAGGGACCCCCGTATTAAAAAAACTCAAGGGGAATGAGCTGTACTGGGTGGTCACGCTACTAGACCCTCGGTATAGGCACAAAATGGCGGAGATGTTTCCAAATCACATGAAGGCAGAAAGGATGCAGCACTTGCAGAACAAGCTTGCAACTATTCTTTACAAGGGGCTTGCGTATCACAATGAAGCAATGACCAAGGGGGCACACTTAAAATAATAAGTTCGTTGCTTCATTGTGGACAGACCAAATTTGATCAGCTGGACAGTCACTGTTGTTCTATCATTGAGCTACCACAGCCCGGCGACCATATGGGCTTGAAAACCGCCACGGCCTGCACTCTCGCCATGGTGCGCACCAGTCCAGCATGGCCGTCACTACACAAACAGCTGTTTGCGTTGCCTTACACAGTGAGTTTGGTGTGTCAGTGTGAAGCAGTACTCTAATTACACTCCCTGATACATATACACATGCAAGATGTTTTAAAGCACTTTAGGCTTCCAATTTAGCATGCAATGTGATTTCTGCCCTCAAAACGCTGCTTTGCGTCAAATACAGATTCTTCCCCGGGACTTTTGGCGTCTATCCCACTCATCCATGCAAAAACTCAGATGTTAGACCCCTTGAAACATCTTTTCCATCACTTTGGTGGCCAGCATAAATGTTTCTAGTTTTCAAAGTTCCCATCCCCATTGAAGTCTATAGCGGTCGCGGAAGTTTGCGCGAACCGAACTTTTGCGGAAGTTCACGTTTGAGGTTCGCGAACCGAAAATCGGAGATTCGAGCCATCTCTACCCTGAGGAGCCTATGCCTCATTAGCTGTGCTGTTGTAAGAAGTACTTTGTGAGAATGAGCAGCCTGTGTGAAAATATTCAGCACCTTGGAAAGCTCTTGGCCGCAGTAACCAAGGCTCAGGCAGCCACAACAGATAATGGGCCTGATTCACAAAGCGGTGCTAACAGTTAGCACGCTAGTGAAAAGCCCTTTATCACGCCTAAACTCTGTTTAGGCATGATAAGTTTAGGTGTGATAAGTTTAGGCATGATAAGTTTAGGTGTGATAAGTTTTTAGGCGTGATAAGTTTAAGCACCAACTGGGTTAGCACCGCAGTGCACAGCTGATCAAAAGTTTTGCGCTAGCAAAGTCTGGTGCACTTTGCATAGAGTTTAATGGCGCTGCTTTGCGTGCGGGACTTTGCGCGCGATCTAAACTTATCTAAACTTATCATGCCTAAACTTATCATGCCTAAACTTATCATGCCTAAACTGAGTTTAGGCATGATAAAAATGGTTATCACGCCTAAAGTCTTTAACTGGGTTATCACCGCCTTGTGAATCGAGCCCAATGAGTGTTACTGAAGTCATATCACACTGTCTCTCTGCTCAATGTCTAAGGGGAAAATAAAGAAGAATAAAAAAAAACAGCATTCCCTGTAACTTCCTTTGTGCGGCAGATGTACCAAATAAGAGCTAGGGAAACTGGGGAAAGATGTTTTATGATGAAGAAAAGTAAGAATGTTTTTTATTGTTTGGATTGCCTGGTTAGCAACCTTATTACTTGTTTACCAGATACAAATAAAGAATCAATTTTTGATTTTATGTCTGACAGTTTAACGTAGTAGCGGTGCGCTAATGAAGTATTGTGGAACCAATATGTCACTACCACGCGACAGTTGAAAGAATCAGCCGTTGCTAAGAAACACATGCTACGCTGCAACTAGTGCAAGTAATGTGCCCGGGGCATCATTAAGTCGCCCTAATTTATTAGCGCTCGTAAGTGGAATTTACTGACGCTGTTCCAGCGTGTTATCAATAATGAATCAAGCCTATAAAAAGATGATTTGCATATTTAGTAGTGATGCATCATGGAAGACCTTGACACCTTCCTCCTCAACATTCCAGAACTGAGGAACGCAATCCCGTTGACAAGAGCTTGTTGTGAGCAGACACAGACAGCTTGCACTTGTACACTAGCAATTTGCCAAACGTGCTCTGATTATTCTGCTGAGCCCAAACAGTGACTCTGTGCTACTGCGCAGGTGGGAGCACCCTCCTTGTCCTTGTACGGGAACATGGCCGAGAACTTTGAGGGTCACGACACAAAAACAGAGGGGCTGAGGGGTATGGGGGAAGTAAACCTGAGACAGCAAGGGACAAAAAAATATACATACCTGGGCCTTCCTCCAGCCCTTGCCAGGCTCATCTGTCCCTTACCATCCTCCTCTGCCACTCGGATCCTCAGCAACTGGACCTGAAAGTCCTCCCGTTTTCTGCGATCTGCACATGCACAGCTCAGCTGCGCATGCGCCCCTGTCACCCTCCCACTGCCGGGAGTGTTTTGTGCCTGCACCAACTGGCCCCACTGGAGGACTTTCCGGGGCCAATTGCGGACGAAGCAGGCTGTGGAGGAGGATGGCGAGGAAGCGATCAGCCTGGAGGGGGCTGGAGGAAGCCCTCCCCCGTCCCAGGTACTCCTTAAGTCTCTTCTGTCATCGTTTGTACCAATCTGATTTTTTTTAAGCCATAGATGCAATCTTTTAAATTATCATCTTTCCATCTAGCAGGCATGTCTAACTATATAAATCAGTTTGCTAGATGTGAATTCTCTTACATTTCAAGAAGACGTGACCTTCCAGGCATCATACTTAGTGAGAAACAAAGCGATTCTAGCAGTCACGTAAGCCCTGGTCACCTTTCATGAACCCAACCTGCTAGATAGAATGCTATTTATGAGAGCGTATTTTGTTGTTGGCCATTATATTGGTCTCTGGGGCATGGCTTTCCCATATAGCTTAAGAGGCTCTAACAGATAGCAATAATGGATGGAGACGTGGTTCCTATTGACTCACATATTATATAGTGCTGGATAAACATGAAAACGTAGACAAAATCTCCAAAAACAGGCTTATCACAACTCTTGTGGCGCCTAAATGTCGTACACAAGAAAGGTCATAGAGCAAATAAGCCTGTATTTCCAGCCCTGTTTAAAAAAAGTGGAATGGCCACATCTGACAAGGTTTCTGGAAGTCACTAGGGCAGATTTATCAATAGTGTTTGAGAAAAATTCTTAGGAGGTTTCTAGAAATTATGCAGAACCATCTCAGACCCAGTAGCGTAGCTAAGAAGCTGTGGGCCCCAGTGCAAGTTTTACACGGGGCCCCCCAAGTGCTATATGCAGAACAACTTATACGGCATACCAAAACCAATCAAGGACAACCACAGTATCAGCAGTGCAAAAGGGGGCTGGGGAACAGTTTGTTAATGATTATTATCATTCAAAGCATCTATAGAAGTGATTATTATCAGTACAGGACCAATAAAGAGCTAATACTGTGGTTGGGGGAGGGGCCCCTTTGTCCCAAGGGCCCCGATGTGGTCGCTACCTCTGCACCCCCTATTGCAACACCACTGCTCAAACCTCTTCGGAAGATGTTCCTTCTAAAACTGTTTTACAACAGTAAGAGGTAGCTAGAATTTGCAGGATTGGTGCAGACTGTAAGAAAATCTCCTGAATGAGGTAAGATGTATTGTGGCAGCTTTAACAGAAAAAAGATGGACTCACAATAGTATTTTAAAGCAGCAGGGACAGCCATATTATCCCAGGGGGAAACTCCCCCACATATGTGAGTACCAGAACAGGAACAAGGTCCTCCAGCACCCAAGGCTGAGACACCAAAGTTCGCCCCTCCATCCCTCCCACCCCAGCCGTCACACACTGATTGCTTTTAGACTAAAAGGTGCCCCAGGGCCCCCTACTCTTTAATCTCTAGTTATCTGGCTTGCAGTCATTGCCATGTAGCCCCTTTTCTTATTTCTCTCCACTGCAAACACAATAGGGGAATGATAGCTGAGTAGGTTGTGCGCTCTCTACTACTACCTCTCTCGCCTCTGCCTCAGCCCGTCCCTGGTAAGTACGATAGATAAAAACTTGTTCTACTTACATAACATATGTGTTGTACTGTCCACGTTTTGATTTCAATTAATTTTATATAGTAAATAAAGAGAACTTTTTCAGGCATTTTCCATTTTTACTGCCTTTGATTGAAGCCAATCCTGATGCAATTTCCTCACTTTCTCTTTTTTTCTCCTAGAAACTGCACTGTCATATCTAGCTTTCTTTGTAAACACATGTGAGCACAGCACAGATTGGATTTCAGCAGCTTCACACTGAACTGCCATCAGCCAATCAGTGAGCAACAGGAATATAGGAGGGGAGAGGACAAGCTTCCTTCTTGTCAGCAGTGTACCAAATAGAGCCAGGCTGACTGAGATAAGATTTATTACAGCAGAAACATTTCTGATTAGATTGGAATGCTTGTAATTCAGGGTCAGGTTTCACGCTGCATAATAAACACAGAGCAGTGGGTAAATGGAATTCGATTTTGTGGTTGACAAATCCCGTTTGAATGCTGTTAATGCTGTAATGGCAGCAGTCAGAGCACTTCTTAGGGACTGAATGATGTCAATTAATCTGGATACTTCTGTTTTCATGAAAAATGTGACTTTGCTATGTCACAGTATAGCTGCTGGCCGGGCTTTAAAAGGAAGAGATGTGACTAACAGCTGTGAAAGAGAACTTTAATTCAATCATGTCGGAAATAATACTGTATACCACATATAACACAAGCTGATGGTTTACCCCCATGGTGTGGCAGCTTTGCACGAATTTTAAAAGTAGTATTAACCATTTATTTACACAACTATTTTGCACTGGTTTTGCAATCTTCTACCAGTATGACATTTCAGGAAATTCATGCAAAGCTGATGCAAAAGCTTTCTTATTTTGTCAGCAGTGAATTTATTCTCATAGCACATGCTGATTACTACTTTCTTTCAATTGTGATTAAATAAGCACGATACGATAGAGGAAGAAAAGACTTTGATAAATCTGCACCACTGAACCCTATGAATGCTGCAACCACCAGCTGCCACAACTTGAAAACGGAAATAGGTAAATTTTGTTATATTTCATCCATTTGTATAATTTTACACTTACAATGAATTACCGTATTTTCCGCCGTATAAGACACACTTTTTCTCCCCAAAAATAGGGAGAAAAAGTCCCTGCGTCTTATACGGCAAAGGCAGGGAATCCCCAACTTGCGAATGCCCGCCGATATGAACCGCCGACCCGCCGCCATTGGGGATTCCCTGCCTGTGTGTGCGCTTGCTGTGCCTGGCTCCCCTGCGTGCTTAAGGTGTCCCCCTCTAATTACCTCCTGCCCCCTCCAATGTGTGCATCTCCCCGGTGCCCCCCGCCCCCGCGCGTGTCTCTGATATCTCCGATGTAAAGCCTTCCTCCCTCCGGGTCTGCAGCTGCAGCGGCTTACCTGATACATACCGCCGCGAAGACTGCAGACACCCGGCTACTCCATGTGTTCCCTCTACTGCGTGGCTTGTACTGATGACGCAATCAGTACAAGCCGCGCAGTAGAGGAAACACATGGAGTAGCCGGGTGTCTGCAGTCTTCGCGGCGGCATGTATCAGGTAAGCCGCTGCAGCTGCAGACCCGGAGGGAGGAAGTCTTTACATCGGAGATATCGGAGACACGTGCGGGAGGCGGGTGCGGGGTAGGGGACCGGGGAGATGCACACATGGAGGGGGCAGGAGGAAATTAGAGGGGGACACCTTAAGCAAGCAGGGGAGCCAGGCACATGCCACATGGGGGAAACAGGACTGATGGGGAGAGGGACACAGGAGGACACATGGGGAGGACACAGACTGACACAGGAGGACACATGGGGAGAGGACACAGACTGACACAGGAGGACACATGGGGAGAGGACACAGACTGACACAGGAGGACACATGGGGAGAGGACACAGACTGACACAGGAGGACACATGGGGAGAGGACACAGACTGACACAGGAGGACACATGGGGAGAGGGACACAGACTGACACAGGAGGACACATGGGGAGAGGGACACAGGAGGACACATGGGGAGAGGACACAGACTGATACAGAAGGACACATGGGAGACTGACGCAGGAGGACACATGGAGAGACTGACACAGGAGGACACATGGGGAGACTGACACAGGAGGACATATGGGGAGAGGTGCACAGGAGGACACATGGGGAGACTGACACAGGAGGACACATGGGGTGACTGACACAGGAGGACATATGGGGAGAAGGGGCAGTCAGGACACATGGGGGAAACAGGACACAGAGGGAGACAGGCAGACAGGGTACACATGGGGGAGACAGGCAGACAGGTACTCATGGGGAGAAGGGCACACTGGACACATAGAAAAACACATGGGGCATACAGCAGGACAGATGGGGCACAAAGGAAGAGACATGATGTACACAGGAGCACACAACATGTACAAGACGCTCCTGGAACATGGACGCACCAGGTTTAGTATTTTTTTCCTGGTTTTCGCCCTCTAAATTTGGGTGCGTCTTATATTCCGGAGCATCTTATACGGCGGAAAATACGGTATACATTTCACAGGGTAATGACCATTTGACTAGGATTATAGGAAGTGCAAAACTGGTATTTTCTTGTCACCCTCTTGCACAGTGCTCAATTAATTTTTTTAATGTATTTTTTACCCTGTGGCACTTCCATCCCTGGGGCATACTGAACAATTTCCCAAGAGGGTCCGAACCAGCTGCTAATCCCCCCCGGACTCAAGCCAATTTTATTGTAAGGGATGATCGTAATCTGCTAGTTACGATTACACTAAATTTTGCAAACTTATTCACAATTACGGCCATATGTAATTATGATTTGGACATTCAGTTGATTTTGTGCAATCCATTCGTACTTACACTTAATTTTTGTATAATTTTGTGCTGATTTTAGCTGTTACTGGCAAAGCCCCCATACATGCTATCATCACCAGAATTGCAATCACAAATACTGTATATACTCGAGTATAAGTCTAGAAATGTAAGTCTGACTCACTAAATAAAAGTATAGGGGTCGACTTTTACATGAGTCACAGGCAACACTGAGCACAAAAAGTAATGTGTTTACTAATAGGGACATTCCCATTTGTAGCAATTTACCCAGTGGTAAGTGGTACTTTGAGGAAAGGAAATGCCAAGAAAACACAGGTGTGAAAGTCTTCGCCACAACAATTAATAAGGAAGGGGGGGGGGGGGGAAGGATACTGGGCTGCAGGAAGTAGAGTGAATAATTGCTGCAATTGGGGGCCTGAAGGAGGTATTGTGGGCACTTATGGGACAGGAGGGGTTATCGGCTGCAATACTATATGCAGTGCCGTCATTAACCCTTCCTGAGCCCCAAGTGCATCCATTATCTTTGCTGGTTAGACTTATACTTGAGTCAATAAAAAAAATCCAGCTTGAGACAGTCAAATATTGGAGTCGACTTATACACGAGGTCAACTTCTATTCGAGTATATACGGGTATGTATGTTGAAGGGAATAGTAGAAATAAGTAAAAAAAATTGTTAAAAAAAAGACCTTCTAGTTTTTGAGAAAATTTATTGAATGCAAAGGAAAAATGGTTTTAAACTCAGAAAAATGACAGTTTAAAAAACATGCTTCCTTTGCAAGGTTTTTTTTGAAAATTATAATTTTTTTTTACTTGTTCCCACTATTCATATCTAGCAATTTTGGTGACAATCACATGTATGGGAGTTTTGCTATTACTAGCGTAAGTTGAACAAATTATCGTTATCCCTGCTGGCTGCATCTTCTCAGCAGAGGTGCTTGGATACCCCCAATAACGTATTGGAGTGATCACGAATTTAACTCCACCCACTAACAAACTGACTCGTGATTACGATCATGAGTAGAAACGGATACCTGACTCGAGTGAAGTTTTGAGTCGAATAGCCGCATGTAATCACGAGTCATGATTCGTGATTAAAAACCCACCGATTTTAGCGGTTAATAGCAAAGCCCCCTTACATGCTAGAAACACCAAATTTGCCAGATAAGTTAAGAAGAACAGTGGGAATATGATTTAAATGCAGTAAATAACAGTTAATGTAGTTATTTACTGCATTTAAATGTATACCTTTTTTCCTTTGAAAGTCTAAAATCGATTTTCTCAAAAACTATAAGGTCTGTTTGAAAAAAAAGTTTCCTCATTTCTACTGTTCTTCTTAACATATCTGGCAAATTTGGTGTTTCTAGTATGTAAGGGGGCATTGCTATTAACCACTAAAGTTGGTGGATTTTTAATCACGAATACTGACTAGTGATCACAAGTAACTCATGATCACGAGTCGGGTAACGAGTGCAATCACGAGTGCATTCGCGATTTGGCATTTGTCATCGAGAGCTGATCACTAATGCCGATTAGGACCTCGTGATCACAAAAAACAGCTCGTGATCATGAGTAATTCGTGATCACAAGCCGTTTTTTGCGAACACGAGGTCGTAATCGGCATTAGCTCTCGTGATGAGCACCACTGCTTCTCAGTGACCCCGTGGCATATTACATAATGACATGCACTGGGTCACAGAGGTGGGATGCCCTGCAAGAATAAAGATAGGAGCACATGAAAGTAATGGAGGAGTGTGCCAGCCGAAACAGGTACGTTGCTATGCTGCGGAAAACTCTGCAGGGGCTCCGAGAACCACAATACATTTTTGGGAGAGACCTGGGGTAGCCAGTCCAGGGGCCCTGTGGGTGTTGAAGGAATTTGCCAGTAAGGGGCCCTTAATGCCGCTTTGAGGGGGTGGGGTCGGGAGGCCCCCAGGATTATTTTGTCCAGGAGCCCCATTGTACAGAGAACTGGCCCTGCCTGTGGGATATTTTAGATCCTTATTACTGTAAATGCTTCCCTATAATTACTTCTGTACCTAGGTTGCCTACATCTTTTACAGCTTAAAGTGGTTTTAAACTCTGACAAAATATTCAATAAAAATGTGTTCTACTTTTTATAACCCATACAATTATCATATTTGCTTTTGTGCACAAGTATTATTATTCATTTTGAAATGATAAGTTCCCAAATTTCAGTTTATTTACTTTGAACGCTGCTGGTGCATTTTATTCATAACTGTTGTATTTCTATTGTAAATGCACCCAGTAATGATGATTTCTGAGCAGTGTTTCAGTTCAGGACTGATTAGCAGACGTTTCTGCGCAGTCAGAGAATGGCCTCAATTCACTAACATCATGCTGGAGATAATACGGCAAGAGAAAACGTGCCACCACATAGTGAGAGAGTTATCTTATCTCTTCATGCCTTAAGTTACCTCCTCTGTAATAGAGATGGCACGAACGGTTAGCCGGCGAACTTCGGTGGTTCGCGTTCGCGGAGAAGTTCGATTTGCCCCCATAGTGCATCATGAGGGTCAACTTTGACCCTCTAAATCACAGTCAGCAGGCACGTTGTAGCCAATCACTCTACACTCCCTCCTGGAGCCACTCCTGCCTTATAAAAGGCAGGCAGCGTCAGGAATTGGACTCACTCGTGTGCCTGCAGTAATTAGAGAAGGGAGAGCTGTTGTGCAGAGACCTATAGGGAAAGCTTAGTTAGGCTCTTGTAGGCTTCTTAGCTTGCTCCTTGCTGATTGTCATTGCTAAAAAAAAGCACCCTCAACAGCTCTTTTGTGAGCTAATCTTGTTCTTGTGATCTATGTTTTGTGTGTGGCCCACTTGCATTATACAGCCCTGTCAGTCAGTCACAGCTGGCTTTTGGCCCCTTGGTGGTATAATTATTACTACTGTGCCAGGTGCACATTGTAATACCCATCACTGCATATACCTACCTGTTGTTCACAGTGCACCCACCTACCTACGTGAGCGCAAGCAGTGTCACTGTGCCTGTCCGGTACCTGTCTGTGTGTGACTCACAGGTGCACATTATAATACATATCACTGCATATACCTACCCGTTGTTCACTTCAGTGCACCCACTTACCTACGTGAGTGCACACAATGTTACTGTGCCTGTCCGGCACCTGTCTGTGTGTGACAGGTTCACATTATAATACCCATCTCTGCATATACCTGCCTGTTGTTCACAGTGCACTCATCTACCTACGTGAGCGCATGCAGTGTCACTGTGTCTGTCCGGTACCTGTCTGTGTGTGACTGACAGGTGCACATTGTTATACCTATCACTGCATATACCTACCTGTTGTTCACAGTGCACCCACCTACCTACGTGAGCGCACGCAGTGTCACTGTGCCTGTCCGGTACCTGTCTGTGTGTGACTGACAGGTGCACATTGTTATACCTATCACTGCATATACCTACCTGTTGTTCACAGTGCAGCCACCAACCTACGTGAGCGCACGCAGTGTCACTGTGCCTGTCCGGTACCTGTCTGTGTGTGACTGACAGGTGCACAATGTAATACCCATCTCTGCATATACCTGCCTGTTGTTAACAGTGCACCCATCTACCTACGCGAGCGCACGCAGTGTCACTGTGCCTGTCCGGTACCTGTCTGTGTGTGACTGACAGGTGCACATTGTTATACCTATCACTGCAAATACCTACCTGTTGTTCACTTCAGTGCACCCACCTACCTACGTGAGCGCACGCAATGTCACTGTGCCTGTCCGGTACCTGTCTGTGTGTGACAGGTGCACACTGTAATACCTATCACTGTATATACCTACCTGTTGTTCACTTCAGTGCACCCACCTACCAACGTGAGCGCACGCAATGTCACTGTGCCTGTCCGGTACCTGTCTGTGTGTGACAGGTTCACATTATAATACCCATCTCTGCATATACCTGCCTGTTGTTCACAGTGCACCCATCTACCCATGTGAGCGCACGCAGTGTCACTATGCCTGTCCGGTACCTGTCTGTGTGTGACAGGTGCACATTATAATACCCATCACTGCATATACCTACCTGTTGTTCACTTCAGTGCACCCACCTATAGAGATGTAGCGAACGGTTCGCCGACGAACGGTTCCAGGTGAACTTCGGTGGTTCGCGTTCGCCAAGAGCAGGCGAACTTTTGCGGAAGTTCGATTCGCCACATAATGCACTATGAGGGTCAACTTTGACCCTCTGCATCACAGTCAGCAGGCACATTGTAGCCAATCAGGCTACACTAAGCCCTGGAGCCCCACCCCCACTTATATAAGGCAGGCTCGCTGGCCATGACACTCACTCGTGTGCCTGCTGCAAATAGACAGACTAGGGAGAGCTGCTGCAGATCTTTTCTCCTAGAGAAAGATTAGTTAGGCTCTTGGCTTGCTCCTGGCTGATTGTTATTGCTAAAATAGCACCCCTCAACAGCTCTTTTGAGAGCTAATGGTTTCCTGATGTGTTTTTTTGTGTGTGTGTGTTGCTCACTGACACTGACATTATACAGCCCTAACTGTTGCAGCTGGACCCTGGTAATTGTTATTACTGTGCCAGCCAGGCCCTGCCTAACTATCTATACTGGGACACCTACCTATGCCTACCTAACTACTGGGGCACCTACTTACCTATACGGGGACACCTACCTTCCTACCTATACTAGGGGACCTACCTATGCCTACCTACCTGTACTGGGACTCCTACCTATGCCTAGCTAACTACTGGGACACCTACCTATGCCTACCTACCTATACTGGGTCTCCTACCTATGCCTAGCTAACTACTGGGACACCTACCTATGCCTACCTACCTATACTGGTTCTCCTACCTATGCCTAGCTAACTACTGAGGCACCTACCTATGCCTACCTACCTATACTGGGACTCCTACCTATGCCTATCTACCTATACTGGGACTCCTACCTATGCCTAGCTAACTACTGGGACACCTACCTATGTCTACCTACCTATACTGGGTCTCCTACCTATGCCTAGCTAACTACTGAGGCACCTACCTATGCCTACCTACCTATACTGAGACTCCTACCTATGCCTAGCTAACTACTGAGGCGCCTACCTATGCCTACCTACCTATACTGGGTCTCCTACCTATGCCTAGCTAACTACTGAGGCACCTACCTATGCCTACCTACCTATACTGGGACTCCTACCTATGCATAGCTAACTTCTGAGGCACCTACCTATGCCTACCTACCTATACTGGGACTCTTACCTATGCCTACCTACCTATACTGGGACTCCTACCTATGCCTAGCTAACTACTGAGGCACCTACCTATGCCTACCTACATATACTGGGACTCCTATCTATGCCTAGCTAACTACTGAGGCACCTACCTATGCCTACCTACCTATACTGGGACTCCTACCTATGCCTACCTACCTATACTGGGACTCCTACCTATGCCTACCTACCTATACTGGGACTCCTACCTATGCCTAGCTAACTACTGGGACACCTACCTATGCCTACCTACATACAAGAAGATAATAAGGTTGTTGCTTCATTGTGGACAGACCAAATTTGATCAGCTGGACAGTCACTGTTGTTCTATCATTGAGCTACCACAGCTCGGCAACCATATGGGCTGGAAAACTGCCACGGCCTGCACTGTGGCCATGGTGCGCACCAGTCCAGCACGGGCGTCACAACACAAACAGCTGTTTGCGGTGCGTTACACGGTGAGTTTGGCCTGTCAGTGTGAAGCAGTACTCTAATTACACTCCCTAATTGATGTATACACATGCAAGATGTTTTAAAGCACTTTAGGCCTGCAATTTAGCATTCCATGGGATTTCTGCCCTTAAAACGCTGCTTTGCGTCAAATCCTGATTTGTACCGGGGACTCTTGGCGTCTATCCCACTCATCCATGCCCCCCTCCAGGTGTTAGACCCCTTGAAACATCTTTTCCATCACTTTTGTGGCCAGCATAAGTGTTTCTAGTTTTCAAAGTTCGCCTCCCCATTGAAGTCTATTGCGGTTCGTGGAAGTCTGCGCGAACCAAACTTTTGCGGAAGTTCGCGTTCACGGTTCGCGAACTGAAGTTCGGGGGTTCGGGCCATCTCTGTAGTTAAGTTACCTCCTCTGTAGTTAAGTTACCTCCTCTGTAGTTATTTTCACACGCAGTTAATTAACAGCCTGTCTTTAACTTTACAATTCTGGAGTTATTTTAAAGAGAATCTGTATTGTTAAAATCGCACAAAAGTAAACATACCAGTGTGTTAGGGGACATCTCCTATAACCCTCTGTCACAATTTCGCTGCTCCCCGCTGCATTAAAAGTGGTTAAAAACAGTTTTAAAAAGTTTGTTTATAAACAAACAAAATGGCCACCAAAACAGGAAGTAGGTTGATGTACAGTATGTCCACACATAGAAAATACATCCATACACAAGCAGGCTGTATACAGCCTTCCTTTTTAATCTTAAGAGATCATTTGTGTGTTTCTTTCCCCCTGCAGCTATCTTCCACTGAAGTGTCAGGCTGTTTCTTCCTGCAGAGTGCAGACAGCTCTGCCTGTATGTAATTCCTCAGTATGTGAAAGCCCAGCCTGCTCAGAGGAGGATTTATCCAGCTTGTAAAAGATAATAGAGCAGAGAGAAGCTGCACTAATCTAAATAACACACAGGCAGTGTGCATAAAGGGGCCAGGAGGGGGGAGATGCATCACAGAACAACAACACTGAAGAACTTGGCAGCCTTCCAAACACAGGCTGACAAGTCTGACAAGAGAGAGAAAAGTTGATTTATTACAGAGATGGTGATAGTAGAACGTGCTGCAGTAAGCCAGAGCACATTAGAATAGATTTTGGAACTTGTAGGATGGAAAAAAAAACGGATGAAATTTTTGTTACGGAGTCTCTTTAAGGATTGAAGAGTTACCTTTAGCATTGCCTGAGGTAAAATGTTTCCTGAATACTACATGCCTCATCACCATGGTGATCACTCTAGAAACGTTATTAAAGACAGGAGATAAGCTTAGTGAATTGAGCCCTATGTTTACTTAATTGTATCAAGTGAAGAGTGTAAACACAAGATAAATTATCACCAGTTCGGATGCAGCTGCCCCTCCTGGAGAAAAAGTCAGTCCTGTGATTTAACCCTTTGAATACTGTTTTACAAAAAAAAAATTGTGTTAGTATATTATATGCTGTAAATAATCTTTTAGAGCAAAGAAGAAATGCTGGGTTTCATTCCACTTTAAATGATTATAATTAATAGAAGAAAAACAATGAATGGAACAGATTCAACTTTATTGTTCTGCATTTCCTCCACTAAGGTAAAACAGCATCAGGCACGGAGAGGCAACTATGCAAATATCGTTCTACTTGTTTGTTTGTTTTCTTCTTAGCTGGAACTGTAATAGGGAGTGATGTTTCAGGCAACTTGGCAAATATATTCATCTACGTGGTTGTTTTTCTTAACTGGGGCCCTGATTAACAGTGACATTTCAAATGTACTGACAAAAGATGGGCAGAGATGTGAAACAAGCTAAAAAAGATGTTCTATCAAGCAGCTGGCTGTAACCTTACCTGACAATGGATAGCCAGAGCTACAAGCCTCCCCAAAATAATAAATATATACTTTTACAAGTCAATGTCAGATAAAGAGTTTAAAAAATCAGAAACTAGTTTATTTACTAATGTAATGTTAACCACCCTGGCGTTCTATTAAGATCGCCAGGGCGGCTGCGGGAGGGTTTTTTTTAAATTAAAAAAAAACTATTTCATGCAGCCAACTGAAAGTTGGCTGCATGAAAGCCCACTAGATGGCGCTCCGGAGGCGTTCTTCTGATCGCCTCCGGCGGCCAAAAGTAACATGGAAGGCCGCAATGAGCGGCCTTCCGTGTTTTGCTTACTTCGTCGCCATGGCGACGAGCGGAGTGACGTCATGGACGTCAGCCGACGTCCTGACGTCTGCCGCCTCCGATCCAGCCCTTAGCGCTGGCCGGAACTATTTGTTCCGGCTGCGCAGGGCTCAGGCGGCTGGGGGGACCCTCTTTCGTCGCTGCTCGCGGATCGGCGATCAGGCAGCACACGCGGCTGGCAAAGTGCCGGCTGCGTGTGCTGCTTTTTATTTGGTAAGAATCGGCCCAGCAGGGCCTGAGCGGCACCCTCTAGCGGTAATGGACGAGCTGAGCTCGTCCATACCGCTAAGGTGGTTAAAACACCCACAGAATTTGTATTATATGATTCTGCTTCTCTACTCATATAATGCATTCCTTCCTCCTCAGCCCACAACTCCCCCCTTCGCCTCCCTTTTCAAAAAATGAGGAACCTTAAATGAATCAAGGAGCAAAAACTCAAATTTTTTTTCAGTAAGAGCTTTCTGAGGGCCTTCTGCATTTACTGTAAGGCCTCACTAATTGACTAATGTTTGGTTAGAAAAGGGCTGGGCAAAGTATGGCCCGTGGGCCCACATGCAATATGAAGGCAGTCCGCCGATAGAGGGCCAGATTCTGCTCCGATCCCCTTCTGCCTCCCGTCCTCCTTCAAAAAATATGTGCAGTGCCTACCCTTGAAGGAACTTACCCAATCGCACTTTCCAGCACCGATATCCATGGTGATGGCACATAACGCAACGTCACTGTCGCCATGGAAATCACCACTAGATAGTGCGACTGGGGCAAGTTAAACCTGATCATTCCTCACCCTCACAAGTTTGGAGGGAGGGAGTGAAACAGAGACAAACCATGAGCCGCATTCTAGAGGAATGCAGCCTGATCCAACAAAAGTTTGTCTACTCCTGTGCTAGAAAGACCTCCTTCTGACTGTACATTGAAGTCTGGCTAATTTTGTATAGCCTAATTTTTGGAAAAACCACTCCCAGGAACTTCTACGTCTATACTGAGAAGATTGCTTCAATTGGAAGACCCCTGCTTGTTTTTTTTTTTTTTTTGGTAACACTGTTTTTATTTATTTTCCAGTTTTTCTCTTGACAACAATAAAATAGCTTGTCATGAAATACACAAAAATATGCAACCAACTCAGTAGAAAAAACAGTAACTATATTGAGAGTTATTCCTAACAATTTGAATCAAGGAATGTGTGTTTGATGAAATAATCAGAAAAATACTACATATAAGAAATAAATGAGGCATATAAAACTGAAGAAACCGGGTTCCCATTAGACGAATGTGGCATGTTCTTATGAAATCTCCATGTGTTTACGAGACTATTCATGGTGGATTCCACTGGTTAAACCATAATCTTTGTGGATTGTGGAGCATAATCTAATCTAATCTATGTAGGGATCGTCATGCGGATTCCGCGGACATTAGATCGGAAACTCTGCAATTTTAGCCCAATCACAGAACTCGGAAGCAATGGACCAATCAGAGAATGCAGAGTCAACTCAGAAGTATTTGGCCAAACGGATGTTGAAAAAAATTACCAAAAAGAAGACTCCTCGGAAATCAGAAATCGAAAATCTGCGGAATCGGTAATTGTCATTGGCGGAAATTGGAATTTTCTGTGGAATCGGAAATCAGCATTTCTAACCATCCCTAGGTCCGGTATTAGTTATGGAGAGA
Organism: Hyperolius riggenbachi; assembly: GCF_040937935.1. Taxonomy (NCBI): domain Eukaryota; kingdom Metazoa; phylum Chordata; class Amphibia; order Anura; family Hyperoliidae; genus Hyperolius; species Hyperolius riggenbachi. Next base: position 503,192,901 of record NC_090647.1, read on the forward strand.
ATCTGAAAACTCACCAACAAAGTTAGCACGGTGGTGTAGTGGTTAGCGCTCGCGCCTTGTAGCTCTGGATCCTCAGTACGAATCAGGGGCTTAGCAATAGGGGGTGCAGCGGTAGCGACCGCATCGGGGCCCTTGGGCCAGAAGGGCCCCGAATGGCCCTCCCTCAACTACAGTATTAGCTCTATATTGGTCCTGTGCTCATAATAATCATTTATATATATACTTTGAATAGTGGTAATCATTAACAAACTATTCCCCATCCCCTTCTTGCACCTCTGACATTGTAGTTGCCATTGGCAGCTTTTAGTGCGTCGTTTCAATTGCTATGTATAGAGTGCATGGGGGGCCCCATTGTAAAACTTGCATCCGGGCCCACAGCTCCTTAGCTACGCCACTGGTTCGAATCCCAGGCAGGTCAACATCTGCAAGGAGCACCACATGATACATACATAGACATGTAACTATAGTAGGGATTAGATTGTGAGCCCGTCTGAGGGACAGTTAGTGACAAGACAATATACTCTGTACAGTGCTGCGTAATATGTCAGCCCTATATAAATACTTAAATAAATAAAAGTTGTTTTAAGGAGAATTTTAGGACTCCACACATCTGTAAATTAAAATTCATCCCATTCTCCCCTGTTGCATAAGATGCACTGTCTGCTGTACATCCCCATCTTCCCTCCTTTTAACTCATACAATGTTCCTTACACATTCGGTGGGCTTTACGTGTTATAGTCTCACATTTGGTGGCTGTAGTTGTTCTAAAGAAATGAGAGCAAAACAATTATTTATCTCAGTTAAATTCAATTGCTTTCGGATTCAGTACCTACAGAATTCCACATATTTGCCCCATTCAGCTGAACAGCCCTCGAACCAAACAGAGCAACACCAACACGAAGATTCTGCTTGAAGCTCACTTAAGTATAAAATATTAGCAAAAATATGACAGAAAGAAAACACATACCTTCTTTTCTGCTACCAGAGACCTCTAGGATATCAACGATGAGTCCAAATACCCCTGATCTGAACCCCACGCTTTGCATCATGGTAATTTCTTTTCCATAGCAAGACAAAGTTTTCCATCATTGTCAACAGAACCTGTCATGTAAAGAAAACAAGGATAATAATTAAATCCTTTGTCAGTTTTTTAAAATGTGTCTATGTTATGTTACACTTGTCCACATTCACAGAGGCTTTTTTGAGATTCACTCATCATGGCTGGTTATGAATGGTGATAAGGCAATCCATATAACAACATATAAAATTCAATAGAAAACCTTAAAGGATAACTGAATGTATAATCTCCAGTCTAGTTTTTTATGTAGATCTAAATTAGAATACATAAAAAATAGGGGGAGGGGCATAACAAGGAACACTTTAGGGGCCATTTTGTTCAATTAAAGCGGGACTGTCAGCCACAAAATGAAATTCTATTTACTCACTGCTCTGTGTTTATTATGTAGGCTACATGTAGTCTGCATTGCAAGCATTCAAATATAATCATCAATGTTTCTGCTGTAATGAATCTTATCTCAGTCAGCCTGGCTCTATTCTGGTACATTGCTGGGGAGAGGGAAGCTTGTTATCTCCCCTCCCTTATTCCTGATCCTCACTGATTGGCTGATGGCAGTTCAGTGAGACAGGCTTAGAAGGGAAATACACCTCACCCCTCTTCAGAAGCTGCTGAAATTCGAGCTATGTTGTGTTCACATGTTTACAAAGCAAGCTAGGTATGACAGTGCATTTACCAGGAGAAAAAAAAGAGTAAGGGAGGAAATGACATCAGGAGTTGCTTCAGTCAGAGGCAGTAAAGATGGAAATTGCCTGGAACAGTTTTCTCCTTATTTACTATATAAAATTCACTGAAATCAAAACATGGACAATACAATACATATGTTATGTAAGTAGAACAAGTATTTATATACTTAGAATCTTGCTGTAGTAAACTCTGCTAAAGTAAACCTCTGGCTATAGTAAACTCAGTCCTCAGGTCTTAGCAAAAGCTTCTGTATAAATATACAATGTATGACTAATTCTGATATCATAAACTTTTGATATAGTAAACTATTTTCCTGGTCCCTTGGAGTTTGCTATATAGGGATTCTACTGTATATATTTTTTGTGACCCGCGGCGAGGAATGGAAGGGGCTTCCGTGATGGCGCGGGACTTGATAGCTGCAGGGGGCCGGTAGAAGCCCCAGATAAGTGACACTTTTTTTTTTTTAAATGGCCGCAGAACCCCTTTAAAGCCGGAAAGAGATAAGAGTTCATAGATTTTAGCTAGGGCATACTTCAATGAATGTGTCATTGAGCAGAGGCAAAGAAAAAGTAAAAACTTAAAAAGTAGATTTAAATATAAAATAAAACAGTGGGATATAAAAAGACATGTTTAGAAGAAGGAGGATAGATACAGTTGTTTGTCTCATCAGTTTATTTTTATTTTCACCTCATTTTTTTTCTTTTAATTTCCTGGATTCTAAAATCAGTTTGTATAGAAATTATCAAAGCAGTATTGAATTTTATTTTTAATGTAAAAAGACATATTTCAATCAATCGACCAACAATGCTGGAAAGGAATATCAGATGCCTATAACATTTGACAGCCAGCAGCTACAAAAGCTTTTTCTATACTAAAAGTCGCAAACATGTAATGTCAAGAGACTCTCATCTGATCAGTTGTATCCCAGAGATCACAGGTATAGCATGTAGGCTTTGATAGTTATGGTCCACTCTAACTGCAAAGGAAAAAGAGAATGACTCTGTGCTACACTGCTACATACCATTTATGGTAGGAAGATGAGAGAACGCTTTAACGGTGTTGGAAGTAATTGATCTTTGGGAATTCTAGCGAAGGCACTAACATGAACAGGCAGATCTGTGCTGTGTCTTTTAGCACTGCCTTGATTTTATTTAGCAGCTATCCAGCGATCTCAATCCATAGCTCGCTCCACTAACACAACGCAAGCTGTGCAAACACTTCCTATATGAGAGCACCAGGGGTGTCACAGAGGATGTGCAGCCATTTGTGTGTGTCTTGATTCCAGTGAGATGGTTGCCATAGAAATAGGTTATGCTTTGCTTGAGGTGTGCGGTTAAAAGGAATCAAACGATGCTTCACTTAAATAGCTCTTGAAATAATATAGTGAATCAAAGTAATGAGCATAGGAAGTAAAGGCACGTGTGCAGGAGAGGAAGGTTTTCAGTGACAGCCGGCAAAACACAGCTGCCAGCAATAAAATGAATTGGTAGACTCTTTAATCCCTTGTAAGTTTGCTCGGGCAGGGCTGCCCCCCCTCACATAGTTTCTTGTAACTGCTGTATTTAATTGCAGAACGATTTGCATTAACCACTTCACAACTGAGGAGTTTTACCCCTTCAGCATCCGAGCAAGTTTTCACCTTTCAGCGCTCCTTCCATTCATTCGCCTATAACTTTATTATTACTTATCACAATGAAATGAATTATGGCTTGTTTTTTTCCGCCACCAATTTGGCTTTCTTTAGGTGGGACATTATGCCAAGAATGATTTTATTCTAGATGTGTTTTAATGGGAAAATAGGAAAAAAACTGGAAAAAAATCATTATTTTTCAGTTTTTGGCCATTATAGTTTTTAAATAATGCATGCTACTGTAATTAAAATCCATGTATTTTATTTGCCCATTTGTACCCATTATTACACCGTTTAAATTATGACCCTATCACAATGTTTGGCGCCAATATTTTATTTGGAAATATAGGTGCATTTTTTTCAATTTTGCGTCCATCCCTAATTACAAGCCCATCATTTATAAAGTAACAGTGTTATACTCTCTTGACATAAATATGTAAAGAGATCAGTCCCTAAGGTAACTAGTTATGTATTTTTTTTACTGTCATTTTTTTTTTTACAAAACAAAATGGTAGCAATTGGGGAGTGTGGGGGGTAAGGAGTTAATTTACAATGTAAAAATATGTATTTGTATGTAAAAAATGCTTGTATGCTTGATTGTAGTTTTACTATTTGGCCACAAGATGGCCACAGTGAATTTTTGTGAATGGTCCTGTAAGCGTAGCAAGTACGCTTACAGGAAGTGTAGTGAGGATGGGAATTTTTTTTCACAATGATCGCGCAGCTTCTCATGGAAGCAGCCGATCATTGCTGCGGGGACTTAGATCAATGACCGGGAACAGTTTCCCTGATCATTGATCTCCGGGTGAACGGGCAGCAACATGCACGAGCACGAGTGCGCACGAGTGAGCAGGAGCGCGGACAGCGGCGGTAGCAGCGGGGGTGCGTATATCTATGCCCCATACGGGGAAATTAAGTTAAAAGGGACGTAGATATACTGTACCAGGACGGCGAACTGGTTAATTGTCAAACTTCTGTTGTACTTCCCTTTCCTGGCTGGATAGTGCAGTGCTGGGCCGAAATTACGCATTAGCGTAATTACGCATCGTAATTCACTACAAATGCACCGTAAGCGTTACGTGTAAGGTTACGGTATTACACGTAATTAATTACGCGTAGACCGTAAGTTACGTTATTACGCGTAGCAAATTACGCGTAAGACCGTAAACTCCTATTGAATTACACAGTCTGCTATTACGCTTCCGTATAATATAATAAAGCCGCAAACTTTAAGGGTTAATAGCAAAGCCCCCTTAAGTGCTAAGAGCCTCAACTTTGGAGAATATATTAAGGAGATCAAAAGGAATAAGAGGAAACATTTTTTTTTTCAAAAATACCTTATAGTTTTTGAGAAAATCGATTTTAAAGTTTCAAAGGAAAAATATATACATTTAAAAACCCGCCGATTTTAACGGTTAATAGCAAAGCCTGCTTAAAATTTAGGAACACCAAATTCCCAGGGTATATTAAGGGGATCAGTGGGAATAAGAGGAAAAAAATTTTTTTCAAAAAGACCTTATAGTTTTTGAGAAAATCGATTTTTAAATTTCAAGGGCAAAAATGTCTTTTAAATGCGGAAAATGTCATTTTTTTTTTGCACAGGTAACAATAGTGTATTATTTTCATAGATTCCCCCAAGTGGGAAGAGTTTTACTTACTTCGTTCTGAGTGTGGGAAATATAAAAAAAAAAAACGACGTGGGGTCCCCCCTCCCAGACCTCATTAACCCCTTGTCTCTCATTCAGGCTGGGATAGCCAGAATGCGGAGCACCGGCCGCGTGGGGCTCCGCACCCTGACTATACCAGCCCGCATGGTCCATGGATTGGGGGGTCTCGGAAGGGGAGGGGCAGCCAAGCTTTCCCCTCCCCCTCCGAGCCCTTGTCCAATCCAAGGACAAGGGGCTCTTCTCCACCTCCGATGGGCGGTGGAGGTGGAGGCCACGATTTCCTGGGGGGGGGGGGGGTTCATGGTGGCATCTGGGAGTCCCCTTTAAAAAGGGGTCCCCCAGATGCCCACCCCCCCTCCCAGGAGAAATGAGTATAGGGGTACTTGTACCTCTTACCCATTTCCTTTAAGAGTTAAAAGTAAATAAACACACAAACACTTAGAAAAAGTATTTTAATTGAACAAAAAACATAACCACGAAAAAAGTCCTTTAATATTCTTAATTAACCATTAATACTTACCTGTCCCTTTAAATAAATGATCCCTCGCAATAGCCTCGGAAATGTTCTATCAGTTACAATGTAACAAAGTTATTACAATGTAACAACTTTGTTACATTGTAACTACGCCGCACCCGACGTCACTCGCCGCTCAGCCGCCGCATACACAAGGACGCTAAGTCCCCGCCGGCTCCCGCTGTCCACCCCGCCCACATCTGTCACCCACATGTGGGTGACATGTGGGTGACATGTGGGAGAGGCGGGGAGGGCAGCGGGAGCCGGCGGGGATTTAGCATCCTGCACGGACCCGACAGAGCTCTGAGCTATATAGCTCAGAGCTCTCTAAGCATCTTTGAATTTGGGCTCCAAGGAGCCCCATTGGTTCTTAGCAGACCAATGGGGTTCCTTCTGATTTGAAGGAATCCCATTGGTCTGCTAAGGACCAATGGGGCTCCAAGGAGCCCAAATTCAAAGATGCTTAGAGAATACTGAGCTATATAGCTCAGAGCTCTGTCGGGTCCGTGCAGGACGTTAAATCCCCGCCGGCTCCCGCTGCCCTCCCCGCCTCTCCCACATGTCACCCACATGTCACCCACATGTGGGTGACAGATGTGGGCGGGGTGGACAGCGGGAGCCGGCGGGGACTTAGCGTCCTGCAAGGACGCGTAAGTGTATGCGGCGGCTGAGCGGCGAGTGACGTCGGGTGCGGCATAGTTACAATGTAACAAAGTTGTTACATTGTAATAACTTTGTTACATTGTAACTGATAGAACATTTCCGAGGCTATTGCGAGCAGGGGCGTAACAATAGGCCCTGCAGCGCCTGCGCCCGCTCGGGGCCGTTTTTTGGGGGCTGGAGGGGTGGCAGCATGAGGGGAAAGCCTTGCCCACAGTCGGCGGGGAGAGGGGAAGTTCCCCCCTCTCCCTCACCTGGGGGCTCTCCCCTCTGCGCCCCCCTCCAGCTAGTGAATGTGTGTGGGCAGCGGGCAGCAGCGGCGGCGGGATACATACCTTCTTCCTTGCGTTCCATCGCCGCCTTCTCGCTCTAGCTGACGTCACTTCCCGCTCTGAAATTCTGCAGGGGGATTTTCAGGTGTCTGCTGCCCACATTACGATTTTCAGGTGTCTGCTGCCCACATTGCGATTTTCTGGTGTCTGCTGCCCACATTACGATTTTCTGGTCACTGCTGCCCACATTGCGATTTTCTGGTGACTGCTGCCCACATTAGGATTTTCTGGTGTCTGCTGCCCACATTATGATTTTCTGGTCACTGCTGCCCACATTGCGATTTTCTGGTGTCTGCTGCCCACATTACGATTTTCAGGTGTCTGCTGCCCACATTACGATTTTCAGGTGTCTGCTGCCCACATTGCGATTTTCAGGTGTCTGCTGTCCACATTACGATTTTCAGGTGCCTGCTGCCCACATTACGATTTTCAGGTGTCTGCTGCCCACATTATGATTTTGAGGTGTCTGCTGCCCACATTACGATTTTCAGGTGTCTGCTGCCCATATTATGATTTTCTGGTGTCTGCTGCCCACATTACGATTTTCAGGTGTCTGCTGCCCACATTGCGATTTTCTGGTGTCTGCTGCCCACATTACGATTTTCTGGTGTATGCTGCCCACATTAGGATTTTCTGGTGACTGCTGCCCACATTGCGATTTTCTGGTGACTGTTGCCCACATTGCGATTTTCTGGTGACTGCTGCCCACATAAGGATTTTCAGGTGACTGCTGCCCACATTAGGATTTTCTGGTGTGTGCTGCCCACATTATGATATTCTGGTGACTGACTGCTGCCCACATTAGGATTTTCTGGTGACTGCTGCCCACATTACGATATTCTGGTGACTGCTGCCCACATTAGGATTTTCTGGTGACTGATGCCCACATTGCGATTTTCTGGTGACTGCTGCCCACATGGCGATTTTCTGGTGACTGCTGCCCACATGGCGATTTTCTGGTGACTGCTGCCCACATTGCGATTTTCTGGTGAACTCTGCCCACATTACGATTTTCTATCCCACATTACGATATTCTGGTGAACGCTGCCCACATTACGATTGTCTGGTGAATGCTGTCCACGTTACAATTTTCTGGTGACTGCTGCTCACGTTACGATTTTCTGGGTACTGGTGCCCACATTACGATTTTCTGGTGAACTCTGCCCACATTATGATTTTCTGGTGAACTCTGCCCACATTATGATTTTCTGGTGAACGCTGCCCACATTACGATTGTCTGGTGAATGCTGTCCACGTTACAATTTTCTGGTGACTGGTGCCCACATTACGATTTTCTGGTGAACTCTGCCCACATTATGATTTTCTAAAGGCCCACATTACGATTTTCTGGTGAACTCTGCCCACATTACGATTTTCTGGCCCACATTACGATTGTCTGGTAAAATGCTGCCCACTTTACAATTAATTTACAGTGAAACGCTGCCCCATTACGATTATTTGGCACCTATGGGGGGGGGGGGGGGGGGGGGGGCATCCAAATATTCGCAGGGGGGCCCAGTGATTTCTAGTTACGCCCCTGATTGCGAGGGATCATTTATTTAAAGGGACAGGTAAGTATTAATGGTTAATTAAGAATATTAAAGAACTTTTTTCGTGGTTATGTTTTTTGTTCAATTAAAATACTTTTTCTAAGTGTTTGTGTGTTTATTTACTTTTAACTCTTAAAAGAAATGTGTAAGAGGTACAAGTACCCCTATACTCATTTCTCCCTTTTTAAAGGGGACTCCCAGATGCCACCATGAACCCCCCCCCCCCCAGGAAATCGCGGCCTCCACCTCCACCGCCCATCGGAGGTGGAGAAGAGCCCCTTGTCCTTGGATTGGACAAGGGCTCGGAGGGGGAGGGGAAAGCTTGGCTGCCCCTCCCCTTCCGAGACCCCCCAATCCATGGACCATGCGGGCTGGTATAGTCAGGGTGCGGAGCCCCACGCGGCCGGTGCTCCGCATTCTGGCTATCCCAGCCTGCATGGGGGACAAGGGGTTAAAGAGGTCTGGGAGGGGGGACCACGTCGTTTTTTTTTTATATTTCCCACACTGTGCAAAAAAAAAATGACATTTTCCGCATTTAAAAGACATTTTTGCCCTTGAAACCTAAAAATCGATTTTCTCAAAAACTATAAGGTCTTTTTGAAATTTTTTTTCCCTCGTATTCCCACTGATCCCCTTAATATACCCTGGGAATTTGGTGTTCCTAAATTTTAAGCAGGCTTTGCTATTAACCGTTAAAGTCGGCGGGTTTTTAAATGTATATATTTTTCCTTTGAAACTTTAAAATCGATTTTCTCAAAAACTATAAGGTCTTTTTGAAATTTTTTTTTCCTCTTATTCCTTCTGATCTCCTTAATATATTCTCCAAATTTGAGGCTCTCAGCAATTAAGGGGGCTTTGCTATTAACCCTTAAAGTCGGCGGCTACCTAACATTGATCCATGCGTCAACTTTTCCGCTTGGGAACATTGCCTTACGCATTAATTGCTAGCAGGAAATTATGCGTAAGGCAATAACGTAACAACCTGCATTACGGTATTCTTACGCGTAATTGCGTAAGGGCCATGCGTAATTACAGACACGAACCGTAGATAAATGTCTACGCCGTAAGCGTAATTCCGTAATGCATAATAGCGTAAAATTATGCGTAATGATCCGTAAGCGTAGTTTTTTCCATTACGCCCAGCACTAGGATAGTGTACTGGTTCACCACTTAAAGCGGATCCGAGATGAAAAACTAACTATAACAAGTAATTTTTCTATATATCTTATCTAAAGTTTAGATAGTTTACACAGCAAATCTAGCTGCAAACAGCTTCAACAGTTTATGATTATTTATTCCTGTGATACAATGAGGGCAGCCATGTTCTGTTTGTCACAGGCTGAGGGCTGGAGATGCTATCAGCTTGCCTGTGTGTAATGTGATAAATTCACCCCCCTCTCCTCCTCCCCTCTGCCTCTAAAATCTCTGGCTAGTAACCTCCTCCTCCTGCTGCCCAGACTGAGCTCCCATAAGCCCTTGCTACAGTGCCAAGGCTCTCTGAAAAAGCTGTGGGCGAGGCTTGTTTAGTTTATAGGTAATTAGAGTATTAAAACAAAAAAAAAAGCATTTGGCTTGAGGAATGCCCTATAAACTATATAAAAGTAAAACAATTATGCAATGAGTAAAAGTTTATCTCGGATCCACTTTAACAAGCACAGGCTTACACCCCCAGTGACCAGGCTATTTTTTACAATTCAGGCCCCTGCAGCTTTAATAGCTTGCTGCAGGGCTGTACAAATTAGCACACAAATTAATTTCCCCCCCTTTTTTGCCACCAACAGAACTTTCTGTTGGTGGTATCTGATTGCTGTTGAAACTTTTTTTTTTAAATTTAAATGCTTTTTTTTAATATTAATTAATAAAATTGTCTTTTTTTCCCCTAACCCTACCTCCCCCCGAGAGCCAATCAGTGTGATCGGCTCTCATAGGCAACAGCCTATGAGAGGTGATTATCTTTGGAGCCAATAGAGGGGACAGCTCAGTGACAGAGCTGTCCACATACAGCGCTGCAGGAGATCACAGTGCTGTACAACATAAATAAACGGCAGTTTTGCCATCAAACAGTCTGCCGGCAACGATTGCCGCCGGCAGACTGATAACGGAGCTCTGCTTCAAGCAGGGATGCTGCAAAACACTTCCCCAGATCCTGAGGGAGCCACCTTGCGACCGCCAATCGGCGTTAGGTGGTCTTAAGGTGGTTAAGGGCTCTCCTCTGACACAGGAGACCAGGGTTTGAATCTCGGCTCTTCCTATTCAGTAAGCCAGTAGGAGACCTTGGGCAAGACTCCCTAACACTCCTGCTGACTATAGAGCACATCTTAGTGGCTGCAGCTCTGGTGGTTTGAGTCCGCCAGGAGAAAAGCATGATATAAATGCTCTGTGTTTGTCTTATGCCCCATATCTTGCAATTATATTGTACAGAGATGCAGGTGATGCTGGTGCCATATCATAATCTCTGAAATCATATATCTATTTGTATTCATCCATCTACAGGACAGGATCAAGATGGCCAGGATTGTTATGTGCACATTTTCGGTCTAGTCAGGTATAACTGATAGGAAACTGATGCAAAACTGACAAGACAGGACAGTACTGGACCAGGCTGGAAATGTGCAGATTTATGTGTCAACCAGGGGCCTAAGTGTTTTCGAAAATAAAAAAAGTCCTGGGTAATCTCCCATGAGGAGATGGACTAGCCCAAAACGTGTCAGATTTTTACTACCTTCTATAATTGACAACATAGGTAAAAAAAATTCATAGTGCAATTTACTCTGGGACAAATATACACCTTATATGTACGTCATTTCAATTTTACATTGTTTTGTCATAGTGGTCTTTTAATTTTTCACTTTATTTGCCCCCTTGGTTCATTTTTTTCCCTCAAGTTCTCTTCTAATAAAATCGATCGTGCGGTATAAGAAGGCATGCTTCTTCATTCTCGCCGTATATACACCATGCAGGCTGCGATTCTACATGCATTCTAAAGGGCAATTTGCATCCCTATACCCATAATTCCCAGTGAGAGGATTAAAGTCCGTCATTCTGTGGATTTGTGCAATAATAGTGATTGTTGAAAACTAGCTGTGAGCATGTGATTGCCGTCTGTTTGAAGACGGCTGTTTACTGTACTAGAAATGATTAAAAACGTTGTTTAGGGAGAGCTATTATTAGAACATGCGTCTGATTCGCCCAGCGCGCTGCTGGTTCAAAGTGCTACAGCTAAATGTTAAACACTGTCTGTGCAAGAGGTGATGGATAGTGTGTGCCGGACTCCAGAGTGCGCCGCGAGGAATAGATTAAAAAGCACCGTGACTCACTGCGAGCTTTGAAGACAGACTATCGTATAATTAAACGCATTCGCAGAATTATAGTATAAGAAATGTAACATTCTTAACCTGCTAAGAAAATTTTAAGTCTCTCTCTTTAGCCAGTACTGTTAAATAGATACGCTTAAAGTGGCACTGAGGTGACATGTAGGAGAATTAAATAAATTATTCAGGATACCCACTTTTACAGTAATTTTCCTGGTTTCAGCATCAGATACACTTCCTATATTGCTGTTTATTGAATGTGCCCCCTTCCCCCCTCCAAGTGAAGCTTAGCCTAGGCCAGTGATCTGCAAACTTGGCTCCCCAGCTGTTAAGGGACTACAAGTCCCTCAATGCATTTGTCTGTACGAATCATGACTGCGGTAGTCTCACAGTCATGATTCAAAAAGAAAAATGCATTGTGGGACTTGTAGTTCCTTAACAGCTGAGCGCCAAGTTTGCAGATCACTGGCCTAGGCTGAGTAGTTTTGCAGAATTCCCCCCTCCCCCTCCTCCCGCCCGAGCATTCTGGAAGACCAGGTATACTGTATTTTGTACTGGCTTCAGCTGCACCTGACAGGACCAACAATGTTGCCACCATTTGTGATAAATTTCAAAAAGTTATTCGGGGTGAGGAAGATTTTTACAATGGGGCAAACACTGACTACATAATTAATAAATAAATATTGTAAAACAAAAATAAGCAATTTTATTTATTACATTTTTCACTTATTTACTATCTTCACCACTATGTAACACAATGTTCACAAAAGGAATTAGCTCAACCTGCATTATCTATGTTGCTAGGGCAATGCACATTCCGCTACTTTCTCGGAAGGAGCTAATTGCGTAACGCGTGCTATGTTGTCTGCGTAAATAATGGTATAAATGAAGCGTTCTCCCTAGGCATGGCAACGTTACTAAACTTTTGTGAATATAGCCTATAGTCTGATAACTGCACTGTGTAGACCAGAGAGATGGTAATGTCATTTTCGATGTGATAATTCCCCTCTATGTAGTCTCCAAGTGTTAAAGAACAAGTGACACCCATGCTAACCTAGAAATAAAAAACACATATATAAGTAGATCAATACTAGTTCTACTTACATAACAGATGTATTGCACTGTCCACATTATTATTCCTGTGAATTTTATAAAAGAAAAGCAGAGAATCCTATTCTAGACAGTTTCCATCTTGGTTACCTTTGAATGAAGCTAATCCTGACATAATTTCCTCCCTCACTCTTTTTTCTCCTCTTGCTAATTGTGTATTCGTTACCCGCCCTCCTCCCAGAGTCTTCAGACACTCCCACTGAGGTCTATACTAGGAAGTGCACTGTCTTTAGAAGGAGGGGGAAATAAATGGAAAAGGAGGAATATATTATAGATAAAAAGATCCCCCAGCATGCAACTGTTTGGTGATGGCAATTAAAGGGCCAGTGCTCCTTAGGTATGTGATAACTCCAAACTATAACAGCAGAAAAGTTTTAAAAGTTTTGAATGCAGGATTAGCATCTTTATCACTTAATACACTCAGACCAGTTGCTGTTGAAATTTGATTTTTATAGTGACAATCCCGCTTTAAAGTAAAACTGCCACCTATTTCGCCAACGCAAAGCCTGCAGTACATGTAGAATGTTTACGTCCCGTCCTATACACAGAACCTGATCTACATACAAGAGATGCTATAGACATAAAGACCTGTCACTTTAAACTGATATACATCCAAGACATGTACGCTGTAATACACACACAGCCATTACATGTGCCTGTATGACATGTGTATCCATTATATGTACCCTGTACTACAAGCTCAGCCATTATGTGAGCCTCATACTACATGTGTATGCATTATACGCAGCACAGCCATTTACCTCATATTACAGGTGCTCCTATCACATGCGTCTTCAAACATGCACAGTCATTACATATGCCTCATGTTGCATGTGCACCCAATACACGGCTCTTATTAAATATGCTGCCAATACATGGGTCTCATACTACACATACAGCCATTATATATATATGCCCCATATTAGGGGCAGGCCCGGATTTACATCACAGGAGCCTATAGGCACAGATGTCTTGGCACCCTAGACTTTGCCCTCTATGAACCTACAAACCCCTACTGAACCGCAGTGCAAGTGTGCTGGCTGTCCCAGCTGTCACATCTCCCTTACTTCCCTTGCACCTCATAGGCAGCTACAGGTGCCCCTTAGTATTAGGTAGCCAAAGCTATCTTCGGTATTAAGTAGCTAGAGGTGTTCCTGACTGAAGGGAAAGCTAGTCAGTGGAATGCAGAGACTCGGGTGAGTAACCTCCGATTTACTCTCCACTTGGGACTCTGCATATGGAAGGAGGAAGGAAGCACTAGGGGAGGGTAGGAAGCCACCTTCCCATCTTCAGACGCCTGTAACCACGTGCCTACAGTGCCTTATGGTAAATCTGGCCATGATCAGGGGTGTAACTAGAGGGGAGCAGCACCTGTGGATGCACGTGGGGTGGGGGGCAGAGCTGCGGGGGGCCCAACTGCCAACCTTCACTTCCTCCGATACAGGGGACAATCCATGAGATCAGGAGTTTTGGGGATACACTTGTTATGGGTGTGAAGTTCATGATGGCCACACTTGATTTATAACCCTTGTAAGATGGGCCCCCAGGGTGTGGTGGGCACCAAGGGGAGACAAGGGAAGGGGTTTGACCATTGAGGAGACCCCATCAAAGTTTTGCTGGGGGCCCCATGATTTGTAGATACGGCACTGCCTCACATTATTGCACACCTTACTGGCATTCAGCTAATAGACATAACACCTTGTCACTTCCTAACTTTTTAAAAATGTTCCCTATTTATCTGGAGGCATCTGCCTACTAGGGATGGTCGGAAATGCCAATTTCCGATTCCGCGGTAATTCCGCATTCCGCCATTGCCAATTACCGATTCCGCTTTCCGGTACCAATTTCCGCATCCCAATGCGGAATTTCCGCCGGAAATCGCGGAAATTCCGGCCGACTTTAACATAGATTTTCTCAAAAACTATAAGGTCTTTTTGAAAACTTTTTTTTGCATCTTATTCAGAAGATTCTGTTTAATAATCCCTGAAAATTTGGTGTTTCTAGGACTTACGGGGGCTTTGCTATTAACCACTAAAGTCGGCTGATTTTTACTGTAATATAAATGCAGAAAATAGGCAGATGCAGATTTTCTGCATTTTACTTTACAGTAAAAATCTGCCGACTTTAGTGGTTAATAGCAAAGCCCCCGTAAGTCCTAGAAACACCAAATTTTCAGGGTTTATTAAACTCAATCTTGTGAACAATATGCAAAAAAAAGTTTTCAAAAAGACCTTATAGTTTTTGAGAAAATCGATGTCAAAGTCAGGCAGAATTTCCGCGATTTCCGGCGGAAATTTCCGCGATTTCCGGCGGAAATCCGCCTAACACACTTGCATTACCGATTTCCGCATTCCAATGCGGAAATGCAAATTCCGATCGGAATTTCGGAAATTGCATTTCCGCGGAATCCGAATGAGCATCCCTACTGCCTACCTGTCTCATACCTCAGCCTAATGTACTGTGGCTTAAACCGAAACCCCAACATCCAATCTATGTTTACATTCCAACAAATATTACACCTTCTGCCCAGTTAATGTTTTCTTAGCTTCACTTCATATTGCCCCTGACAGGACCAGGTTTAGGCAAAGGCTTTGTAGGCAATGGCCTAGGGCACCACAGGATCAAGGGCACCAAAGCAGCAGGCTAAACTTACTGCAATGCAGATAAATCAGGCGAGTGCCTGACCGCAGTACTCTGCTGCCAGCGGCCTGTGCAGCGGCCACTTTGCTCTCTGTGCATGTTTGCATTGTGGCGGGTGGCTATTGACTTGGGCAGCATTGGAGAAAGAGGGGATGAGGAAGCTTGTGCACTGGAGACGAGCTGAGAAATGAGTGACACTGAAGGCTGCTGCTGTGTGAAGGCAAGCTGGCTACCTATACTGAAAGGGCGGTGGGTGGGAAAAGAAGGAATGAAGGAAGTCATCTGGCTACCTATACTGGAGGAAAGGGGGAGGGGTCATTTGGCTACCTATACTGTAGGAAAAGGGGGAGGGGTCATCTGGCTACCTATACTGGAGGGAAAGGGGGAGGGGCCATCCGGCTACCTATCCTGGAGGGAAAGGGGGGAGGGGTCATCTGGCTACCTATACTGGAGGGAAAGGTGGGAGGGGTCATCTGGCTACCTATACTGGATGGAAAGGGGGGAGGGGCCATCTGGCTACCTATACTGGAGGGGGAGTTATCAGGTTAACTATACTAGAGGGAAGGGTTCATCAGGCTACCTATACTGAAGGGGGACGGCTGGTGACAGTGGCCTTGGGAGGAAAAGAGTACAAATTCGGCCCTGGCACCTGATACATTGCACAGTGTATACACCAGGCAGGCAACAGACAGACACAAGTGCTAATGCAATATACATCAATTCCAATTAACGAAAACATTTACCTATGTAAGTCAAAAGGGTAAACATTTGCTGCCAGTCAATAGCTTTGAGCAGCTATTGAAAATAAGTAACTATGGCTTCTGCTCTGTTCAGCTGTTTACACACATCGAGTTGGAGCTTTATTAGAGAGCTGGACAAGATTACTGTTGCCATGGTTTCAAAGAAGCACAATCTGAGCTTCCTGTCAGTTTGGGAAATTGTTAAATGGCAGCAAAATGAAATGGAAAGATCATTTTTTAATAATATTGCAGCACGGACCTATGTGGATGGCTATCTTATTCCAAAAATAGAATATGCCTTTAAGGCATACATATACTCATCTATGTAATGGCATGTCATGGGAGTTGAATTAATAGTAAATAATGCATAAGGCTGTAAAGACATCTAATTTGCTTACATTAAACCATAAGCCCTTGATATTTTATTGCTGGGTGTATGAGAAATTTCTATTGTATTGGCACAGGAAGTTAAAGAGGAACTTCAGCATAAACAAACATACTGTCATTAAGTTACATTAGTTATGTTAATTAAAATAGATAGGTAATATAATCTCTTACCCACCCTGTTTTAAAAGAACAGGCAAATGTTTGTGATTTCATGGGGGGCAGCCATCTTGTTGGTTGAAAGGCGGAGACAGGGAGCATGAGATACTTCCAACTCTCCTGTGTCCTGATCACCCCTCCCAGTTGCTAGGCAATGGGAACAACATCATCAGAAATCCCATCATGCTTTGCACTGCATCAGAGGGAAAATGCCCAGGCAGTTTTCTTTGATGGGGCGGAGCTTAGCTTTTGTGCAACCAAAAATGAGACTTGGATAAGGAAAACAAAGTTCTGATGCTGTGAAACTGTTAAAAAAACGCCAAGCCTTTTCAGTGCTGCTGAGTTGATTTTTAGTCTGGAGGTTCACTTTAAAGTGAACCTGAACAAAAGGTTAGATACTTAAGTCTGGAGGCTTCCAATGTCCCCCCTGACCCAACCGCTGCCGTACTTGGACCCTCTGAACATATATGACAAGACATATTGTTGGATATGTTCTAGTAGCCGCACTCTCAAACATGTACAAGAATGGCCTTACTGTGCCTGCATGAGTACAACCATGTCTGTGCAGTAAACCAAAGTCCCTTGTGTTTGTTTAAAATTAAATAAATATGTCAGCCTCCATATCCTTCCCACTTTAAGTTCCCTTTAAGGAAATCTTTTGGAAATCAATTTAATATCTGAATGTAGTAGGAAACACAGTAGGAAGTGGTTTGCATCATCCCTTCTTCCCTTTGCGATTTTAAAAAGAAAAAACAAATCTCGGGTTGCTGATTGTAACATTTCCAAAGAGGGAAGCTCGAAGATCTCTAAAGTTAGCAAAGTACATCATGCCCGAAATGCTGATTATGTGGCACACCAACCACAAGGAGTTTCATGACGGCACTGCAGCGCAGATTCATCAAAAGCAGTGCATGGTAATTTAAGTAAAACTGGTGCAGAATTGTAGCCGATCCTCAGAGTGACCAATGAGAACTCTAGATCTCTCTATCTGCTCCACTTTTGCTCCTATCTTCTTTCAATTTTCCCCTTGCACTGATAAATAGGCCCATCTGTTGTACTGTACTTTACTGTACTGCCCTGCATGCTAGAGCCACCCTGCTCAGGCACTGAGGAGGACCCTTAAGGCTTCTTGGTGCACGCCACGTGCCGCGTAGTGCCTGAGTTTGGCACGGCTATACCAGTAATACTACAGTCCGTGGCCCGCACACGGGTAATTCGGGGATCCGCCAATTGCCGGACACCAAATTACTTCTCCCTCCGAGTTGCTATTACCCGGAGGGGGAACAGTTATTAACGCCACCCGGAATTTCACCGATGGCAGCTGTCATTCGGCTGGCCCTGCGCCAAAGAGACCGGGCGGTAAAGTGCCAAGTACGCACCCTATGCCAGGAGATAATGAGCTCATCGCAATACAGATATCCCAATGCTGCAATCCAATCTTTAACAACACCAGGGTGTCAACCAGCAAAGCCCCTCATTCACCATAGGGTTACTTCCACACATAGAACAAAGATGCTGGGTCTCTACCTGGATTTAAGGCCGGCTGGCCAATTTTATTGCAAGTGCCACAGTGCAGAGCACAACGTTTCGACCGCAGAGGTCTTTCTCAAGTGCTTGAGAAAGACCTCTGCGGTCAAAACGCAAGTGCTTGAGAAAGACCTCTGCGGTCGAAACGTTGAATCCAGGTAGAGACCCAGCATCTTTGTTCTATGTGTGATAATGAGCTCATCACCAGTATGAGCTGAAAAGGGCTAATGGGGTCATAATAATTTTGACTTAAATGCAAATAATATGCAAATTGTGTGCAGCTGAGAACTGGGCCAATCAAAATTGACAGATAGCTTCCATTTCAAACTGCACACAATCTGCATTAAATTTGCACGCAAGCAAACAGGATTACCATCTCATTGACCATCTGTAATTCTAATCCAGCAGACTTCTTAAAGAGAGTCTGAAGCGAGAATAAATCTTGCTTCAGACCTCAGAGTTAGCAGGGGCATGTGTGCCCCTGCTAAACCGCCGCTATCCCGCGGCTTAACGGGGGTCCCTGATCCCCCAAATGCCCTCTGTAATGCGGGGGAGCGCTTCCTGGTTAGGGCAGGACTAACCGCCACAGCCCTGCCCCACGCGCGTCTGTCAGCGCGTATCTCCGCCTCTCCCCCGCCCCTCTCAGTCTTCCTTCACTGAGAGGGGCGGGGGAGAGGCGGCGATGCGCCGCTGATAGACGCGACTGGAGGCAGGGCTGCAGCCGTTAGCCCTGCCTCCAGGAGAGACCAAGTGTCGCAGTGGGGGGTTTGGGGGTCAATGGACCCCCGTTTAGCGGCGCTATTGCGGCGGTTTAGCAGGGGGCACACGTGCCCCTGCTAACTATGAGCTCTGAAGCGAGATTTATTCTCGCTTCAGAGTCTCTTTAAGGACCACATTGCTGTTGCTAGGAACAACATAAAGCCTTGAAGACACGTTGGATAAAAGTCAGTTGAAACATCCAATCCATATTGATATTAGATGATAGTATTAGATGATAATCAGTATATAAAAATATATAATGAATCCAACTCGCAGATCAATTCAGATGGCTATTGGGCAGATATTGGGCACGGTTTAAGCACTTAAGCCTAACTGGATGAATATGTTTGTCCAGTGTAGTTGTGGAGACTGCACCACAAGTTTGTTACTAAATGCGGCATATGTGGTATCATTTTAACCGTGAAGAGTTCTAGAATACAGTTTGGTGTGTCTTAAAGCTTGGGAACACGTCACATAAAAAATGGGTAGGGACAAACTCAATCCAACATAAAAAAAGTAATTTAATCAAAGTTGGTAAAGTTTTAGCAAAACAAAAAGAGACATAAGTGGTGGTAACATTTTAACCCTAATAAGTTGTAGAATGGAGTTTGAAGAGTTTTAGGGTTGAGGCTCATGTCTCGTGTATTCTTTTTAGTCACAAACTGAATCAAAATAAATTACATTTTCGCATATTCTGTGCCAAAATAAAAGACTTGTAAAATGAAAACAAAGTGACAAAATATAAAAGAAACAACATGTATTGTTACCTTAGGAACTTGGCTTTTTAAATATGCATGCCATGAGGGTATATTACTATTAATTTTGCAAATAAGGTCTCATAATCATCAATAGTGTACAATGAGAAAGCATTATTATGTGCTAGGAACATAATCTAAATGTTGTAATAACCAGGATGGATAAGCAAATAAAATCCGTGGGTTTAACTTATACTTAGCGCTGTTCATTGTAAAGCTATATTGGATGTAAAAGGAGAAATAGTGTGTTTTTTGTCTATTTTTTACCTTAATTTCCCAGTAAAATGCATAGAAAAAAGGTAATTACTAAACAAAATTTTCACACACTAAAAACCTAATTTGTCCTTAAAAAAAACGATATATACTGTAGATAATGTAGATGTGATTAGTAGTAATAAAGTTATTGGCCAATGAATGGGAACAGTGCTGATATGTGAAAATTGCTCTCGTCCTGAAGTGGTTAAGGTGGCCATACACTTATTGACTTGGCAGCCGATATTGGGACCCCCAGTGATGTGCCCTCCTCCCCCTGGTGCCCGGTGCGCTATATTTTGCCTGTACGTGTCTGGCGCCTGCTCTGGGCTCCATCCTCCATCCATACAAGTGCCCTACACAGTTGATGGTGTACAAGTGAAGGTGTGTGACGTCACACGCGTCCGTGTTACCTGGGCCAGTGAGGCAGCAGATGCAGCATCCCAAGGCCGATTCCTGATTGATTTTACAATGAAATTGATTGGGAATTGGCCTGCGATATATGGGCAGAAGATCACTCTCTAATCAAGTTAGATTAGAGAGAGCTTTATCTCTTGTCTCATAGCTAGATGCATGGCTACCTTTGGTGAATCCACCCTTATGTGTCTTAACTCATGACTTGTCTTTCCTTATCTGTTTTATGGTTTACATAGTTTATCTCCCATTAATTATATCCAGTCTCCAGCGTCACGCACTGTTCAAAGCTGCTTTTATTATTGTTATTGTCCTTATAGAGTCTCCTCCATTCTGGATCACTATTTATGGCTATTTTATGGCAGTCTTAATGTCTAATGTCTACCTATTTGAGTTGTCTTTTGGTGCCAAACCCAATTCCAGGCATGACCCAGTGGCGAGTAAACGTTTATGATTCTGATTATGTATATCACGCATTATTTCTCCTCATAGGCCTCAATTCACGGAGCATTATCAAACGTTTATCAAACACTTTATCAAACGTTTGATAATTTACCTCATGGGTAAAATCTCATTTTAAATTCACTAAGGTGTTATATATTTATCAAATGTTTTACCGATAAAACGTTCAACAAATATATAACACCTTAAAGAATTCAAAATGAGATTTTACCCATGAGGTAAATTATCAAACGTTTGATAAAGTGTTTGATAAACGTTTGATAATGCTCCGTGAATTGAGGCCTATAGTTGAGGTAAAAAATATGTTTAGTGAGAATCATGTGATTCATTTTGTGAATCAACCCAATGTTTGTTATTATCCACAGTAACCTGGAGAGAATTGTTTATTTTTTTCCTCATCAGCAGATTCATTTTACTTAGTTCTACAATTATATTCTCTTTCTGTAGTTGTTTTTGCTCCTGACCTTTCTTTTTGTTTTGGAACCCAAGTTAACCACAGCTGTAAGGCTGGAAGCACACATAGCATAGCGTGCAAGGCTTTGTTTTATGTTAATGTTTTGTGCATTTTTTGTGCATTTTTACTGCGTTGTTGGTGCGTTTCCGATGCATTTTTCAAGCGTTTTGCATGCGTTTTAATGAGTTTGTGGTTCCCATGTACAAAACGCATATGCGTTTTGTATGCGTTTTCCAATTTCCATTTATGCAAATCACTCGGGAAGACAACAGGAAGCGGAAGTACAGCAAAAAAATATTTTGGGAAAAAACGCATATAAAAACGCACGTAAAACGCATAAAAATGCATTCCATTGTGTTCCCATTGACTTTCATTAGGTGCGTTTTTGCTTCGTCTATGAACATTATGTAACAAAACCAGTGTTTTTAAAAACACACATTTGAAAATGCATATAAAACGCATGTGTTTTTTATATGTGTTTTTTCCTGCGGCCTACAGACTTCCATCAAAAATGCAGCATTTTACGCAACGCTAGGGTTTCTGCAATGTGTGCACCCAGCCTCAAGGTCTGCCTATCTCCATCACTCTTTCACAATCAATCAACACCTTCATCCTGAGGTAAAAAGGGCACCGTGCGGCCAAGGACATTTTGGTGCTGCCATAGGCCATAATGTGAGTTACGGCTATAGTGGTGCACAGTCAGGAATTTGGGCGCCGGCAAAAGACAGAGCTCAAATTACAATAAAAACAGCACAATTCAGCCACCAGCAATAGCTGGAAGACGAATTGCATCATACTCCCACTGTACAGCGCTCTGAGGGGGAATAGTAATTAGGGCCACCAGGAAAGTTGCCGCAGCCGGGTAAACCGATTTTTGGCATCATCCTGCGCCCACATTTCCTGACACCCTTTTTACATGTGTGCCCTTCATCCACCACAAACAGTTTATGCATGTGTCGTTAGTACATGTTCATTCTGTTGTGTACTATCTCCTTGTCTGGGACAAGTCAAGCAGTTCAAAATAATGGTGTTTGATGCATTTTGGGTAAGAAAAAAACCTATTACAGTTCTGAATCACTGGCTTTTGCCTTTTAGAAAATATAATAAATACTTCAGTCTACAAGAGAAGCAATTTTCATTTTACTACTTCAAGTGCCATTTCCATCCTGAAAAGAACATAAAACATTTTTGCACAACAAATCAACAAAGTCGGGGGAACAAAAAGGCTTCAAATAATTAGAGACAATTTAAATAGCACAGCATTTGTGGATGCCTAACAGTGT
The DNA here is from genome assembly GCF_040937935.1 of Hyperolius riggenbachi. Classification (NCBI taxonomy): domain Eukaryota; kingdom Metazoa; phylum Chordata; class Amphibia; order Anura; family Hyperoliidae; genus Hyperolius; species Hyperolius riggenbachi. The sequence goes on from NC_090647.1 coordinate 503,215,266, forward strand.
TTACAAAAATAATGCCTTGTTTAACTTATTGCTCTATGCCAAAAATTATGCATTACTTGGTTTTCTGTCTCTTTCCGGGAGCATAATAGATTTGTAGAAATCATTAGGAGTTCATAGAATTTTTTATCCCCCCAATAATCCGAAAATGAGTACTTATTAAGGGTAAACACAGCCAAGCTGGGAGAGGTTTGGCATGCAGCGGGCTGACTGCTACACAGCACTTACTTCATTTGCTAATGGAGTATAACCATTTTATGACACACAAGAATCAAATGTTAGATTTAATTTGAATCTCTTAATGAGGCAAAATATCAAACAGAGTATGACTCACAAGCCCAGAGGCAGCATCTAGCAGTTCTTTATATTTGCGTATGGAAGTGCTGGGATATTTAGATCTGCAATACATTGGTACATTTACGATAATGCAATAATTACTGTGTTAAGGTATTGGGGTGTTGCATGCTAACGTGAAGAAATGCCTACCTAGTCTTCCCTGGTAAAATTCTTAAAGTAAATGCGAAATGACATAAAACCCACAAAACTGGAAATGCCTACATCCACAGCATATTTGCCGGCTTTCTGAGATAAGAATGAGGAACAACTTTAAGACACGCCCCTGTCACACCCTTAAAGGGACTCCGAGCAGTGCAAAAACTATGGAAAGATGCATATCATTTTAAAGCTCTCTTTCTCCTCTTTCCAATGATATAGAAACCGACACCCTACACCTGTTAGTTTTCGCTATTTTCGCGATTGAAATTGCCGCGGCCATGATTGGCGTAGGGCGACGATTTAGGGGTCGTCAGGAAGAGGAGAAAGAGAGCTTTAAAATGATATCCATCTTTCCATAGTTACATTGTATTACACAGGCCGACTTTTTCTCAAATTCAGCAGCTCCATTCAGCAGAATGGAGCTGCTGACTTTAGGAAAAAGTCGCCTTGTGTAATACAATGTAACTATGGAAAGATGGATATCATTTTAAAGCTAGCTTTCTCTTCTTTCTGACGACCCCTAAATCGTCGCCCGACGCCTCTTAGTTTTCTCTATTTTCGCGATCGAAATCGCAGCCGCGGCAATTTCAATCGTGAAAATAAAGAAAACTAAAAGGCGTAGGGTGGCGATTTATATATCATTGGAAAGAGGAGGAAGAGAGCTTTAAAATGATATGCATCTTTCCATAGTTTCTGCACTGCTCGGAGTCCCTTTAAGGTGCGTACACACGTCTGATTTTATGATAAATTGTCATTTAAACAGGTTGTTTTAATGACTCGTCATTCAAACAAAAGTTAGCCAGACTCCTTGTACACACAGACGACAAAACATTTGAAATGCTAATTGTAGCTCATTTACATTTCGTTTGAATGGTCAATGGACTGGATAGAACAATGGACCAGAAAAAATGACTGATCAAATGACTTGTTGTTTGAATGTCTTTTAGTGTCCAACTAATAGACTTTCAAACAACAAGTCGTTTCTACACATGTACGGACCTAACTGTCGGTTAAACGACAGTTAGTCCACGGATCTGCCAAGTGGATCAGTCAAAACTGCTGCTATCAGTCTAACGATCGTTCGTACACACGCCAAACTGTCGTTCAAGTGACCGGTTTGAATGACAAGTCGTTCAGAAATATCAGACATGTGTACGTACCTTTACTCACTCATGCCACAAAACAATTCAGAAGCAAAAGACTTAGTTTTATAATTCAAACCACTTTGGTCCTTTCTTCCATTGTTAGTTTTTCTTCATACTAACATTTAAAAAATATACTGTATCAATCCAAAGGATGGAAACACATTATAGAGCTAATTAAACAAATTTTAAAGTAGAAAATACACGTATTTACATAGGTCTGTACCAAGTAACTACAAATCATGCCCCCTCCCTCCGCGCAAAACTTTGCTGAGGCCCTCAATGCTCACACCACTTCCCCTTATGTTCTAGGAGAAAAGTAAGAAGAAAAAGTTAATTGCATATGGGTCAAATTATTTTCAGTATTTTCTTGCTTGCTGGCATTTTATTGATAAGGTGTAATATAATGTAGAAAAAAACGTAGACAACCCTTCTACCTTAGCCTTGCCTTATCACATATCAAAGGACAGGAGGGAGAGTTGTTTGATGTATTAAATTGGAAAGAGTCAATAATAAATGTCCTACAACTTCTCCCAGGAATCATTGCAGGAAGATGTTTTGCAGTGGCAAAGTAAAGGCCTAATTTCAGAAGATCCTGGGAGTCGATAGACTTCTGGAATGAATCTCTACAAAGTCATAAGAACCATTCTTATTCCATGGTTCTTGCTGTCTGCAAGGACTGATTATATTATGATATTGAATCCAAGTACGACTATCTATATATGAAAGCCTCAAAGAACAAAATGAATGTTTGGATGTTCATGTTGGGTTTATTAATCATTCTTTTCAATCTTCTACTTCTCAGTATATCACTCAATAAAAAGAAACAGACCAAGGTGGGTTTAAATGAGAAACCTCTAACCACAGTCAGATAGAGATGTTAAGTCACAGTGTGAAGGCCCCCTGCTCAGCCAATAATCAACATGTCTTTGATATTTCAGTCGGTTCTCTTTCCAGACGTACCACCCTACAAGATCTGAACCCTTCAGATGTGGTAATTGAAACATACAACTTCGTGTGACACAATAATATCATACAAGATGGGGGGAATGTACCTACAGCAGTACGACTGCAGTATCTCAGACGTGATTAAAATTCTCTCGGTATGAAATCTACAGTATTGAATCACACTCGTTTTACTGTATTAAATAGAAATATTAGAACATGGCCTTAAATTATAGTTGAACCTAGGCTTTAAAGATGACCTGATATTTCTGTACCTTATAATCAAAATACTGTTAAAGTGAACCCGAGGTGAAAATAAACTGATGAGATAAAAATTATATTTATCTTCCTACTCCTAAAAATCACTTTTTTAAAGTATCCCAATGTATAATGTTAAATTTTTACAAGGTAGGTTGAATGTTTTACTGTCTCCAATCAGTAGCAGCCTATTAAAGAGACTCTGTAACAAAAAAAAAGTTCCCCTGGGGGTACTCACCTCGGAAGAGGGAAGCCTCAAGGCCCCCATGAGGCTTTCCCCTCCCCCGTAGCTGCAGGCAGTCCCGCGCTAGATCCCCCGAAGTGTCCCGGAATCCTCCCTCGACAAACCTGACAAGCGCTGATAAGCACTGATTTATTTACCTTTCCTGGCTCCAGCGGGGGCGCTGTTGTTGCTCTCCGCACGGAGATAGGCGAAAATAGCCGATCTCCGTCGGATCTGCTCTACTGCACAGATGCAGGAGACTTACGCCTGCGCAGTAGAGCGGCCTGACAAAGATCGGCTATTATCACCTATCTCAGTGCGGAGAGCCGATACTGCGCCTGCGCTGGAGCCGGGGAGGTAAATATTTACATCGCCGCCATTCCGGGAGGATTTTTGCCGCCGCCGTGGGACCGAGGAGGACGGGGAAGACTCAATAGGATCCGGAGGCTTCCCCCACCCGAGGTCAGTACCCCCCAGGAGAAGTTTTCTTTGTTAGAGGTTTTCTTTAAGTGTCCCAGAGTTAAGGGGCCCATACACTGCTCGATTTCAGCCATTGAGTGATCGATCGAAAGACCTAAGGAATCGATTCTATCAAATCTATCAATCGATCTTTTTGCGGCCGATTACGATTGATTTGATCTATCTGACAGGATGGAAAATCTAGGTCGATCTGCTGCTGGTGATGGCCCATAGAGTTGCATTGGATCTAATGGTCCAATAATGCATTTAGATCAATTTTACAATAGATTTCCAATAGATTTAATTCTATAATCTATTTCATTTTGAAATCTATTGGAAATCTGTTCCTAGTGTGTGGCACACATCAGATAGATTCCTGTCAGATTCAACTTGACAGGTATCTGATAGAAATCTATCTGATGGTCGAATCTGCTGCAAATCTGTAAGTGTATGGCCACCTGTAGGTCAATAGTTCATGTATTTTATCTTTCCCTGCCCTCAGAAGTTGTATTCTGCCAGGAAATCTTTTATGGTACTGACAAGACAAAAGCTGTCACTTCCATTCCTAGAAATTAACTATTTCAGGCTGCAAAATAAATCAAGTAAAATAGCATAGTTAGTAAAATGTTTTGTACGGTACATACATGTTTATCTTATCATGTCACATATTGCCTCGGGTACACATTAAACTTACGAGGGAGGCTCTGATATTACAGTAAAATGATCCACAATCACAACTTACCGTTCCAGCCACTTCGTTTCATAGCCCCTGAGGAAACTGTAACAGTGAAACCGGTCGGGTGAGGCGGACGTGTGGCTGGACCGCGTCCTGTGTTATTTATATGCTGATTTCTGCTGTGAGTCCCTGTAATAAGGACCCAGATGTAAGTGACTGTTGATCATTTTACTGTTTGTTTTTAAACAACCTTTTATTAAACTGAAGATAGATACGCTTAGATGAGTTTATCATTATTATCTTTCATGCAATCTTTGATGTACACCGCATTGAGAGTCTGAAATATTGCTGAAGCTTGTGTGTGGAGAGGAGGCCAGCAGGGAAGATACCGGCCGCTGACCTTATTATGCTTTGTTACAGACCCTGTAATTAAGGTCTGTCACCATCTGGTAAGCGCACCCATTTTCTATGGTGTTCGTGGTGATGGATGTATATGACTAGCGCTGAAGGATATATATGCATTTGGGCTATTACTTAGGTTCCCACAATATTGACACACCTCCACTAATATCATCGGAAGGAACCACACAGAGCTAGTCAGACTTTGGTTACAGTAGTTGAGCAGCGCATTTGGGCAATTACTTAGGTTCCCCACAACTCTCTGAGCTTCATTTGAATCAATTGGACCTTTACACCGTATCCTGACTTTCAGGGGTTATTAATATACCAGGTCCCAACATTAAAGCTTTCACAGCAATCCAGCAATCTTCAGCTTATCACCTCAATGATATACTGGCTCCCGGGCTCCGGTGGATAGACAACATAGTAGCGGGTTGAGAATATTTGGTAGCTGGCCTGCCACTTAGGGGAGGGGCTAATGTATTTAATGTTCTAAATATGCTGCTTGACTGCTGTAATCATAGTCTGGCCAACTCGGTGAGTGTTGTTACTGGTGGAGGTGTGCCAATATAGGATGAGGGCTTGCTGCCATCAGACTGCATAGAAAAGTAGAAACTCAGCCCTTTAGCAGAGGCGCAACCTAATGCCTAATGTTTTCTGGCAATTTATATGCGCCATGTGATTGTATCAATCAGATCTACTGGTGTGAATAAAGTTGCCACTGTGGGGCAGAGCTGTTCCTATGGAAGTGGTACTACATTCACTGTATTCTGAGTGGTCTGACTACTACTTCACTCACTTTGATAAAGGGGTCCAGCTTTCAGATCAGGTGTTTTTGTGGCTATACTTGTTATAAGTGTGAAGATTAGGATGTCCACACTTGTTGAATACCCTTGCAAGATGGACCCCCAGACTGTGAGGGTCACTAGGGGTAGGCAAGGGAAAGGGTGTGAACCTTGGTGGGCCCCATCGAAGTTTTGCTGGGGGGGGGGGCGACCCACAATGTAAATGTCTGTTTTTTATTTGCGCAGTTGTTTGATTATATAGATGTTGTTTTGTATCTCTGGACACTGATCAGTGCTTTTATTCATATTTGGTGCCAGTCACCTTGTCCACTGCAGCAAGCCTGCCTATTCCTGCCTAAAAATGTGACTTTAGCCAAAAGTCAAATTTTTTAAGGAGTGATTACTGGGTGTCGAAGGGAATGAGGAGAGGAACAGACAATGCACAGAGGTATGTGGATGCAGCACAAATACAGTATACCTCTGTGCTTACTTTGGGTAGCTTTTGCATTGTGGCAGGTATCCTATAAATACTAAACGATCGCTCAACGCCAATTGGCGTGAGGTACTGGGGCGGGGTTTTGCAGGAGATCGCGCGCATCTCCGCTTGCAAGACGGAGCTCCACTCCACCATCAGTCTCCCAGTGGCGATCGCCGATGGGAGAATGTTAGACGCCGAAACCGTCGTCTATTTACACTGTACAGCGCGGTGATCTACGGCAGCCCCCAGGGAGGTACAGAGAGCGATCTGTTGGTGTGCAGAAAAGGGGGGAGGAATCACTTGTGTGCTGAGGCCCTGCAGCGAAGCCTTAAAGCTGCAGTGGCCTAAATTGTAAAAAATAGCCTGGTCAAGCCTACAGTCCTGATGTGGTTAAGTAATTAACGCAATATATGCAAGAAGTTACCAATTATAACACTTTCTTCCTCTCTTCCCCCTCCAAGTTGAGATTCATGCATTATTTTCTGCTATTGAAATACATTCGACATGTATTCAGGCAAAATTACTATTTACTGACTTACTTAATAGATTGAAAACAGAAGCTTTCAAAACCCGTTGAGTTTCTTGTTCCGTTGTTTCAAAGTTTTTGCTTTAATTGAAGGCTGGCATGGTATAATGCCCTGCTGCATATACTGTATATGTAACATATATGAAATAAAAATAAAGCGCTTAATATGTGTGCCAGTACTAATAGATTTCATGAATCCTGCTGATGTACAGGGGTTGGATAAAATAATGGAAACACCTAACATTTTGGCATCATGATCTTTGAACATGTTTTAACTTAAAGGAGTACTATCGATTGAAACGACTTTTTTTTTTTAATACTGTATATTAGTGTACACATTACCACTAGTGCTAGGGGCACTTTATTTATTCACCCAGGTCTCTCTCTCACTATCCCTGCTTAAAAATTCATTTCTCACACAGCTCATAGTAGTTTGGGTCACTCTGAGCTGCTTGGTTACTCTGCCACACAGCTCACAAATATATTTCACTGTGTCACTCACAGCATGCAGGAGACATGAGGAGAAATAGGCTGATCTGAGGTGGTAACAGGTAACTAAATGAGCTGTAATATTGCTGGAATATAACTAGCTATAAACAATAGTCTGTGTTTACACTCAGTCTGGCTGCTGCTTGAGGTGATTCACTCCAGGCTGCATCCACTTTACAAGCTGCTGAGAGGGGCAGACCACTGTTTACAATTAGCATTATTAGTATCTTTATCAGTCAAGAGAAGCAAAGATAATAAACACACATTGCTAGAATCTTTAACCCCTTACCACCATATCAATAAGATTCTTTCAGCAAGGTGATAATTAAACTAGAAACTGAGGAGTTGATAGCAACTCCCCTGTGCAGACATGGGCTTAGCCCTCTGGGAGCAGTCAGCATATAGATACATTTGTATCAAACACTGACGGCCAAAACTGACGGAGGATTTTACAGCTGAGAGGAACAGCTGTGTGAGGAATCAAATTGCTCCTAGTACTTGTCCTAATGTGTGCTACAACATACAGCATTTAAAAATAAATGCATACATCGATAGTATTCCTTTAAGCAATCAAAACTTGACATATGTTACATTTTTTTGTTTATTATTTTTGTTATTTCATATGTTTAATAAAAATAATTGTTTATTACAGATATTTAAACCAAAGTTGGTTATAATTTATAAAAATGGCAGATCTCTCAGACTTTCAAAGAGGCCAAATTGTTGGTACTCGTATGGCAGGCGCTACTGTAACAAAAGCTGCCCGAATGCTTGGCATTTCAAGAGTTACTGTCTCAAAAGTAATAACTGCGAGATAGACCGTCGGACTCTAAATTGAATTTTTAGAAAAGCTTGCAAGACCACGGTTTCTAAAATCACTGCAGATCTGAATGAACACCTACAGAACACAGTTTCCACAAAAACTGTTCGTCGGGAGCTGCACAAATCTGGATTCCACGGAAGAACTACAATTAGAAAACCTCTGCTGTCAAAGACAAATGTTTCAAAGTGTTTAGAGTGGTGTAAAAACCACCAGAATTGGTCCCTCGAGCAGTGGAAAAATGTGATTTTCTCTGACGAATCATCATGTACCTTATTTCCAAACTCCGACCCAGTGTACGTTTGGAGACAGCCGAAAGAAGCATTTCATCCAGACTGCCTTCTCCCAACCGTAAAACATGGCGGGGGTTCTGTGATGATCTGGGGTGCTATTTCTTTTAAATCCGCCGGGCCAATGATTTCCCTTCATGGAAGAATTAACAGCCGAGACTATTTAGGAATTTTGGGCGACCAAGTTCATCCTATGGTTCAAGAACTGTTTCCGGAGGGGAATGCCATCTTTCAGGATGATAATGCCCCAATCCATACAGCTAGAATTGTTAAAGAATGGCACAAGGAACATTCTAATGAAGTTGAGCATCTCATCTGGCCACCACAATCCCCAGACCTCAACATTATTGAGCATTTATGGTCGTTATTAGAGATTCAAGTAAGAAGTCGATTTCCGCCGCCATCATCTCTAAAAGAACTGGAGGGTGTTTTAACTGAAGAATGGGCTAAAATTCCTTTGGAAACAATTCACAATTTATATGAATCAATACCTCAGAGAATTGAGGTTGTAATACCCGCAAAAGGTGGACCTACACCATATTAAAATATATTTTGTTGATTTTCAAGGTGTTTCCATTATTTTGTCCAACCCCTGTACTCAATGGCAGAGAAACAAATGAGCATATTTTACAGTTAGTTTGAGCCATGTAATACAAAAGTTTATCTTCACACTTACACAAATTCCTCGTGTTTAATGAAGCTCAGCTGTCACAGCTAGAGGCGGTTTTGTCCTGAAAAATTCTGGATCACTGAGTCATGCATTTGTCTCATGGACAGTGTTTTCTGCTTCTGTCTGTAGCAAAAGTAATATATGCCTCTGTTGGCACTATTCACACAGCTAGCCAGTAAAAAAACAACATCCATTTGAGTTGCTTGGAGGAATATTATAGGGGCAGTGTGATATTTTTTTCCTATAAGGTCTGGTATTTTGTTTATAGTTATCATCATCCGTCTCTTAGGTATTAGTGCTAAAAAAGACAGAATTCCATTTGTATTTTTTCAAAACATAGCACAGTAAGATTTTTGGGGGATACCGTATTTTGAAACAAAGCTCTTAGAGACAGCAGGATGGCATCTCAATAGGGTGTCCAGTAGATACAACTGTCAACTAGTGATGGTCACAACTACAAGAGGTAAGACAAATAAATAACATTTATATTGTGCTTTTCTCCTGGCGGACTCAAAGCGCTTGAGCTGCAGACACTAGGGCACGCTCAGGAGGCAGTAGCAGTGTTAGGTAGTCTTGCCCAAGGACTCCTCATTGAATAGGTGTTGACTTACTGAACAGGAAGGTCCGGAATTCAAGCCGGTGATTCCATTTCAGGAACAGGCACTTGACTATAGTATAGCCACGCGCCCTGGAAGGGTTAATTTGGGTGCCGGGATTTGGGCTCTGGGGACCAGGGGGTTAGGAAATAACAGTATAGTTTAGCTGAGCCTAAGCGGTTAATGGTTAGTGTTAGGCGTAGGTAGGGGGGGGGGGGTCACGTTAGGCGGGGAGGGTTAATGTGAGGTATGGATTACATTAGGGAAGGCGATAGTAGAATATCTGCAACATTACCTATATTCTACTATTGACAACATCTCACGCCCAAATAAATAGGCGCCTCTATTGAATGTATGACCCTCAGTATTCCCTTTACTTTATGCCTTCTTTAACCACTAGCCAGGTTTGCGGCAGTATATCTATGCCCCGTGGGAAGACTGTTTCGTTCCAGGTTCCACAGTTCCTATTCACCGATCAACGGGCCCGTGATCAATGATCACCAACATCAATAAGGAATAAACTGTGGGGGGGGAGGGGGGGCATATAGTGGCCAAATAGTAAAATTACACCCTACATACATACATTATATTAAATAAAAATACATTAATTCCCCACTAAAATTAACTCCTTATGTCCCCCACTCTCCCATAGTTACAACCCCCCCCCTTTTTTTAGTATGTATGTCATGAAGGTATATTATATTTGCAAATAAGGACTTGTAATTAGTGATGGACGCAAAACTGAAAAAGTAGAATTTTATTAAATAAAATATTGTCACCATACATTGTACTAGGGACAACATAGTTAAACGTTGTAATAACCCGGACAAATGGGAAAATAAAATGTGTGGGTTTTATCCACAGTAGCACTTTTTTTTTAAACTGTAATGGCTGAAAACCGAGCCAATTTTTTAACATTTTTTTCTTATTATTCCCCTTTAAAATGCATTTAGGAAAAAATAATTTACAGCAACATGTACCACCCAAAGAAAGCCAGTGGTGAAAAAACAAGATATAGATCATTTTGTTGTGATAAGTTGTGATAAAGTTATTGGCGAATGACTGGGAGGAGTGCTGAATGGTGAAAATTGCTCTGGTACATAAGGGCAAAAACCCCTCAGTGGTGAAGTGGTTAAGTTCCACTTGTTATCATAAAGGTGTGAAAACTCTAGTCATTATCTCTAAATAATGTAACGGTTTAGAAGGTCACATAAGACTCTGTAATGCCTTCTTCTATGTTAAATACGTAAAATTAGTATGTATTATGACTCCGACCTAATAAAAGTGCCAAGATTATCACATTTAATGTCTCCTTATCCAGGCCTAATCAAGAAAATGTTATAAGCTGGAGATAATAAGGTTAACACACATTTGTTACTTGCGTAGATTCATTTGCGCCCATTACTATTCTGTCTACCAAGGTTCATTATCGTCGATCTGTAATCATATTCGCCACTATATATATATATATATATATATATATATATATGAATAATTCCAACATCTCGTACATATCTCATTAAACATTGGCTATTTATTAAGGCTGGATGCTGAAATATGATGGCAAAGATGGGGACAAGCAAGTTATTTCCGGGAGATTAGCTCCTCGCTAGCTGTGTAATAATACATTATACTTAAAATAAACTTCATGCACTCACAGCTAAGCAGTTAACGTTGAGAGTGCTGCCAACGATGAGAACTAATGACCCCCGTCTGGCACAAGGGATCAGCAGTGCAGAGATGTGATTAAGGCCATACTGGTCAAATGACATAATTTAAAATAACATATAAAAAGTATGACTCACTGATAGTCCTGGTCCCATAAAAATTTGACTTTACATCTAAAGTGACAATGGAAAATTAAACTACACGAATTATGTCACAAGTCACAATGAATAAAGGAGGGCTCTGGGCACATGCTCTATTTAGCATGGCTGGATTTGAGGCAAGGCCACAAAGGCCATGGCCTAGGGCACCAGGAAGCAAGGCGGGAAGTGGGCTGGCACACTCAGGATGTTAAAGTGGATCCGAGATAAACTTTTACTCATTGCATAATTGTGTTCCTTTCATATAGTTTATAGGGTATTCCTCAAGCCCAATACTTTTTTTTTGTTTTAATACTCCAATTCCCTATAAACTAAACAACAAACAACAAACCCCGCCCACAGCTTCTTCAGTGCCTTGGCACTTTGAGACAGATGCAGCAACGTCTTATGGGAGCTCAGTCTGGGCAAGAGGAGGAGTTACTAGCCAGAGATTTCAGAGGCAGAGGGGAGGATGAGAGGGGAGTGAAGTTTTCACAGGCTGAGGGCTGGAGATACACAGCAGCTTGCCTGTGTGTAATGTGACAAACAGAACATGACCGCTTTCATTAGATCACAGAAAGAAATATTTAAAACTGTTGAAGCTGTTTGCAGCTAGATATGCTGTGTAAACTATGTAAACTTTAGATAAGATATATAGACAAGTTACTTTGTCATAGTTAGTTTTTCATCTCGGATCCGCTTTAAATTGCCAAACATGTAAACCGCAGCAGTCACAGACCCAGTCCGTGATTGCCGTCCTTCCACATGGATGAGCAGTGGAGCACAGGATGGAGCACCGGATAGAGGGAGCACAGGATGGGTAGCACAAGCTGGGGGGAGGGAGAGGGGACTGATGACAGTGGGCCTTGGGCAGTAAAATGTACAAATTCGGCCCTGCTGTTTAGGCCATGCTGAAAATTATTACACAGATCAAGGTTTATAATATGTCATAATAGACCCTATAGATAGTAATGCATATGTTTACCAGAGTGTGAAGGGCTCTGAATGTAAGACCTAGTGGATCTACCCCTCTCTTGCAGCCTGTGCTCAACACCACATTCAGCCTCTGCCCCATTAAATACTTCTCTCCTCGTCCATTAATCATGTAAGCCTTTTTTCCCCACAGAAATGCTGATCCTTTGTGTTCTCCAGAAGACTAACTGGCTCTCATTTGCAAGCTCGGAGAGTCATGCTGTCCAAATTTCTACCCCCTGCATACCATGCCAACCAACTCCACTGACCCTATAGTACAGGAGATAAGTGGTGGCTTAGCGCGCATACACACACACACACACACCATCAGTGGTGTAGCTAAGGAGCTGTGGGCCCCGATGCAAGTTTTACATTGGGGCCCCCCAAACACACTATACATAACAATTGATACGGCGCACCAAAATCTGCCAATGGCAACTACAGTCTCAGAGGTGCAAGAAGGGGATGGGGAACAGTTTGTTAATGATTACCACTATTCAAAGTATCTATAGAAGTGATTATGATGAGCACAGGACCAATAGAGAGCTAATACTGTAGTTGAGGGAAGGCCCATCGGGGCCCTTCTGGCCCAATGGCCCCGATGCGGTCACAACCTCTGCAACCACTATTGCTACACCCCTGCACCTCATCATACTCTGAAAGCTATGCTTTGCCATGGTTCACCTACCAGGAAGACAATGTGACCTGGTAAACTCAGGCAGTAGCTCATCAGCGCTGAACATCTGGCCACAGCTGTTTACTTGAAAATAAGGGTAGTTGAAGACTATTCCTTAACAAAAATAAGGTGGCAGGGCTTATTGTCAACTTAATCAATAAGGCTCCATAGAAAGTGAAGGCAACTTTTATGAACTATTTTATCTGCTTTTTTTCAACAGGATTTTTTTTCATTTTAGAAATTTTTACTGCAGTGTCATGGAGGCACCTGCATTTTTTTCTTTTTTAAAGTGAGGCTGTCTTAAAATTATTCACAAACCTCTTAGCAATCCTTACTAAAATCTGATATGACACAGATGGTTGGCAAATCCTAAATACTTAACCACTTCGGGACTGGCCGCCTAACCGGGCATTTTGCGGTGGAGGGGTGTGCGCGCGTTTGGGGGGGGGGGGGTCAGGCGGCCGGACCCTGTCTGTGGCTGGCTGGGCAGTGTCCCCCCCATGGTGGCAAGTGTCCCCCCTTACACCAGCAGCAATCACTCACCTTCCAGGCTCCAGCGATGAGCCGCAGTAGCCCCCTTCTTCTCCAGCCGGCATCTTCGCTCCAAATGACGCTCAGGTCGGGTAGCGACTTAATGACGTCATCAAGCCTGGACCCGGCGCCGACGTCAGACGGAGCGGAGATGCCGGCCAGAGCAGAGGGGGCGCCGATCGTTGCTGGAACAGCAGGGAGGTGAGTGGATCCTCTTCTTTTCCCCCCTGCCGCCGCCGCTGTCAAAGTGATCACTACGATCCAATGGCGATCGTAGTGATCACGTGCTCAGCAGCCATACGCGATGGCTGCTGATCACTGAGGGGAGATGCCAGCTGTCATATGACAGCTTAATCTCCCCTCTCGGGTGCTCACGATCGCGTCGGGCCGGTTCTTTAGCGCGGACGTTGAATCAACGTCCGGTCAGAACTGTACCACCACCTGCTGGACGTTGATTCAACCTACGTCGGTCCCCAAAAGGTTACTAGCACACAACTTTTAAATAGTCCCGCCCAGGCTTGTTGGATCACTTGCAGCACAGGTGTCAAACACAAAGCCCGTGGGCCAAATGCGGCCCTCCTCGCCATTTTATGTGGCCCTCGAAAGCTAATATCTTAAAAAAGTCATTTCTAGGAGAAGGAGGATAGATGGAATTGTGTATCTTATCAGTTTATTTAGACCTCGGTTATCCTTTAATCCCCTTATCCCCATGTAGTGCAGTGAAGCAGTATAATATTTACCTGCTCCAGTGCTGCATCTTGTCTCTTCTGTTGTTCCCGGCAGTTGCACACTCTATATTCCAAGCCTCCAGCTTCTGATCACGTGACATGCATTGAATTTCAGAGCCAAAGGTACGTAGAAAAGAGCACATGTCAGGAAGATTAGAGGAGACCAGAAGCAGCGCTGGAGCAGGTAAATATTAAACTGTTCCACTGTGCTACTCTGCAGAAGGGGGAGGAGCTGGCCCCCATGGTCACTATCGTTACCCCCACTTTATTTGAGACTGTTCAATATATGTTAAATCTTAATAAAAAACTTGGCACCGCAACTTGGATTATGGTTCTAGATTTTGGCCCCTTACGTGACTGAGTTTGACACCCGGGGGTGTTTTTAGGCATAGGCATTACAGGCCACTGCCTGGAGTGCCATTGGTCCTGAGGGGCGCCATGTGATTAATTAAGCCCTGTCCCCTGCAATAAGCCCCACCTCCCAAATGATACCACGCCCCCATGGGTGTTTGTACCTCCTTCTGTCTCCTTGTGCCTCCTTCTGTCGCTTTGTGCCACCTTCAGTCCCCCTGTGTCTCTTTCTGTCTCCCCTCGTGCCTCCCACTGTCTTACTTTATGCCTCCTTCTGTCTTCTTTTGTGCCTCTGTCTCCTTCCCTGTATTATGCATTCACCCTATACAGCACTTGATTTATATTCTCTAGTGTGTAGTGCTTTACTTTGGGGGGAGGGGGGCAAGATGACTCAGGATTTCTTGCATGCAGTGACAAAAAGGCTATAAATGCCCCTGTTGACACCCCTGACATAGGCCCAGTGCACACCAAAACTGCTAGCAGATCCTCAAAACGCTAGAGGTTTTTGGAGCAGATTTCAGAGCAATTCTAGGCATGTCTAGCGTTTTTGGGAGTGTTTTTGTGTAGCAGATTACATACGTTGTTACAGTAAATCTGTTACTGAACAGCTTCTGTAACAAAAACGCCTGGAAAACCGCTCTGATCTATCGTTTTCCAGAGCGGTTTGAGCTTTTCCTATACTTTACATTGAGGCAGAAACGCTTCTGCAAACCACAAAAATGCTGCAGGAGCCACGTTTGTGGTTTGCTAAAAACCTCAAACCTCTGGTGTGCACCATCCCATTGAAATACATTAGCCAAGTGTTTTCACAGGCGGAAGCGGTTTTGAAAACGCTACAAAAACCGCTCGGTGAGCACCAGGCCTTACAGTCTACCATCTGAGGGTGCTTGGAGATGTCTAGAGATGTAAAACAGGCCCACAGAATTCTTGCTGAACACAATGGCGTCAATTCACCAGAGGTTACCAACCTATTTATCTCTTGGGAGGTAATTTACCTCCTGTGATATCTCCAAATAGCAATTCTCCAGAAGTATAGGGGAAAATATCGACAGAGAGAAATGCAAGAGATAAATGTGAGATAAGTATGAGATAAATAAGTGATAGTTAGTAGTTAGTTTTTCTCCAAATCACAATTCACCAGGGAAGAAAGGGGGTGTGGCCATTTGTTATTTTTTCATCTCTTTATCCCCTGAATGAACCTGGAGATATCGTGGTTTTCACACACAGCAGCTGCTGCTGTGGAAGATGGAGCCTTTTGAGCTTACTCTGTTAGGCCTGGTGCACACCAAAAACCACTAGCAGATCCGCAAAATGCTAGCAGATTTTGAAACGCTTTTTCTTATTTTTCTGTAGCGTTTCAGCTAGCATTTTGCGGTTTTGTGAAGTGTTTTTGGTGTTGTAGATTTCATGTATTGTTACAGTAAAGCTGTTACTGAACAGCTAACTGTAACAAAAACCGCCTGGCAAACCGCTCTGAAGTGCCGTTTTTCAGAGCGGTTTGCGATTTTTCTATACTTAACATTGAGGCAGAAACGCCTCCGCAATCCAAAATCTGCAGCAGCCCGGGAGTATGCGTTTCTGCAAAACGCCTCCCGCTCTGGTGTGCGCCAGCCCATTTAAATACATTACCTAAGCGTATCCGCAGCCGCAAGCGGATGGCAAAACGCAGCCGAACTGCTCTGGTGTGCACTAGGCCTTAGAGTTTGCTTCTATTATGAGGAGACGAAGGCGCAGGAGGAGGGTCTGTTTAATCGCCCCTCGTATTTTTCGTGAGAGAACAGTTCTTGATAATTTTACTGAGACAGAGGTGGTGAAGAAGTTCAGACTCACTTGTGATATGATTTATGATATGATCCGGCAGTAAAAGGCGGGAATACTCTGGTCAGGTAGTGGTAAAACTCCGCCTCCTACCCACAATGCTTCACTTTCAAGCTTACAGAGAGGAAAAGTATCTCATGTAAATCATTAATACTGATTACCTAACTCTCTGCTTTCTCACACTTTCCTCATGCGTATCTCTCCATTATCCCCTGCTATCGAACACTTTTCTCTCCGTCCTCTCACACTGGTGAATTGACTCCAGAGTGTTAAAATACCTCATGAGATAAACTACCTACCTTTTTTCTCTTAGTAAATCCTCTCTGGTGAATTGACACCAATGTGTAGTATAACAACCTTTTTTTTTTATACTGCCAAACACAGAATCATATAGTACTTTGTTCCGAGCAGTTATATTTTCCGAATTGCAATAAGTGGAGTATTATGACACATTTACATGTTTGCGGGGGAAGAGGGTAAACTCCATAGAAGAATAATAGCCGGTTTAAAAAAGAGAAATGTTTTCTCATTGTTGAAACAGCTCTAGAACATAAAATATATTAACAATAAAGGCTGACAAATTAAAATACCAGGCAGGCTAATTACAGCATTTGTAATGAAGATTTTACACTTTTTAATTCGTGCTTACTTATAATCATTGTTATTATATTATTGCTGTTGTTGCTGTGTCATGACTACTGCTCTGATAATATCAATCCAACAGAACATATCAGTACTTAAAGCGAATCTGAAGATAAAACGTATGAGATAAGCTACGATAGCTAAGAAATAGAGCATTAGTAGCACAGATATGAGTCTCATATTGTTTCCAGTACAAGAAGAGTTAAGAAACTTCAGGTGTTATCTATGCAAAAAAGCTTCTCTGGGCTCTTTGACCCAACTTGGGTCGGCTACCGTGCTTTTTTTCTGAAGCGCTTATTCATCAAAGAAACAATGAAACAGCTTCAGATGAAATTTTACTGCAGGGAAGTCAAAGGGTCATTAGCTCTGCTCTGTTTCATAGTTTAAAATACAGGCGGCCTGATTCACTATTCGGTGCTAACCCAGTTAGCACGCCCAAAGGCTTTGGGCGTGCTAACTAGGGTGCTAAGTAGTTAGCACTAAGAAAAGTGAATCAGTTCACGCGCAAAGTCCCACACGCAAAGTCCAGTACGTGCGACAAAAACGGCGCACCTGATGTGACTATAAGGGCGCATTGGGTGCGACGATAAGGTCGCCCTCAATGTGCCCTTATAGTCGCATCAGGTGCGCCATTTTTGTCATACCGCGATGCAACGTTTTGCACGCACCGGACTTTGCATGCGGGACTTTGCGCGCGAGCGCTAGTTAGCACGCACAAAGTGTTTTTAGGCGTGAAAAGCGGCTTTTCACAAGCGTGCAAACAGTTAGCACCGCTTTGTGAATCAAGCCCAGAGTGTGGTTTGCAAATTGCATATATGACAGAAATGATGCAATGTTACATATATATACAGTATATATATATATGCTATATAAAATGACCACTATTGTTCTAGTAATTTTCCGTGCTACACATACAATTCATTATCTCATAGGTTTATTTTCGCTGCAGTGTAACTTTAAAGGGGCTTTAGACTGCCAATTGAAAACTCTGGTACTTATTGCTAGAATTTTTTTTTTTCATTTTAAGTATCCCTCCCGCCTCCTTTCCCCTTAAATTGTCCCTAGACTGCTATCCATAGACTACATTATACATGCATAGGCATCAGCCTATGCATGTAATTACATTGGAAGCCGTTAAGAGGGATAGTTGAGTGACAGCTCTGTTCCTGTACAGCGCTATACTAGATCGCAGCTCTGTACACATAAATAATACCTTTTATTTAGTTAGATTCAGCCTGCCAGCTCTGATCGCGGCTGGCAGGCTGTTCGCAGCAGTCTCATGTGTCCCTCTGCAGTGAACGGGCGCTCGTGCTTGCTCCCTGCTAGTCTCACGAGACTGTGATGATGCCAATCGGTGTTACGCAGTCCTGTGCCTGCCACTGTCTCACCTCCCATCAGCGTTAGGCGGTCGGGAGGTGGTTAAAAAGAAAAGTAAATAATATTTCTGAATAGACATAGTAAATTCTAATTTATGTACCTTGAATGTGTAAAATAAGAACACCTTTTCCTGTGAACATGACACTTTTCTGGTGTGTGTACCCATTAGAGTTCTTACCCTGTGTTTTTCAGCAGGTTTCTCAGCACTGATTGGCTGCTTGGAGGACACATTATTTATTGTAGTCTACTCTCTGTATAGCAAAATTAATTAAAGTTTTGCTGTAAAATATCCTTTCTCATTGTCCCTTTCCCATCTTGTAATCTAATTTTTTTTCACCAATCGCATCTCAACATACATTTAATTAAATAGCATTGATATGAAATACGGATACATTCGCTTCTATACACAAAACTTTTAAAGCATCATGACACAATAGAAAAACTCCAAAAGACCTGATAATAGAGTGACAGTTAATGTGCAAGGACACTTTGTGTAGCGGAAAGAGTATAAAATACCTTCTCTAGGTTATTGTTCATCTTCTGTAATTGAGTACCGATGAATAAGGGTTCCTAAGATGAAAAAAAGAGAAATATTTATTGGTACATGAATCATGATGATATAAGTTTTTAAGCACTGTTTTCCAACTTTTAATAGTCTAGTTAGGCAGACAGACCTGATTTACTAGGGCTCCAAAGAGCTTGAGAACAATGTAGATGATTACCTAGATTCGATATATGTTACAAAATAGTTTTTATTAACTGCTATGCTCTGTTATAACCCGTGGTGGGCCGAAATTTCGCATAAAAATTCGCAATTACGCATCATAATTGTAATGTGAACTTTCAGAGAAAATCGTAATTAATTTCGTATGTAATAGTAGCATTTGAAAATTTCATGTAATTTTCCCAAAATTTCGAGTAATTTTGTGCCGACTTTGGAGGTTAATAGCAACGCTCCCATACATGGTATTGCTACCAAAATTGCTTCATATGTTAAGCATAATAGTGGGTATACATTTTTTTTTTCAAAAAGACCTTTTAGTTTTTGAGAAACTCGATTTTAAAAATGGAAAGAAAAATGATTTTAAAACTGTCATCTTTCTAAGTTTAAAAACCATTTTTTACTTGCATATTTAAAATCGAGTTTCTCAAAAACTACAAGGTCTTTTTGCAAAATTCTTTTTTTGTCTTGTACCCACTATATTCCTTAACATATGTAGCAATATTGGTGCCAATAGCATGTATGGGGGCTTTGCTATTTACTGCTAAAGTCGGCAAGAAATGATGCAAAATTTTGCTTACTTTTATGTGAAATTACGAATAACTACACAAAATCAATTTAATTTGCAAATCGTAATTACATATAGGCGTAATTGCAAAAATGTACGCGAAATCATAATTTGTTGATTACGATCATCATCACTAGTGGTACAGTCTCTTGTTCCCCTTAAAGGACTACTGTAGGGGGTCGGGGGAAAATGAGTGGCACTTACCTGAGGCTTCTAATGTTCCCCCGCAGACATCATGTGCCCGCGCAGCCACTCCCCAATGCTCCAGCCCCGCCTCCGGTTCACTTCTGGAATTTCAGACTTTAAAGAAAACCTGAACTGAAAATTAAAAGTCAAAATAAGCATACACAAGTCATACTTACCTTCCATGTAGTCTACTCCTCAGTGTCTTTCTCCTGTCCCGCGTCCTATTTGTTCACTGTGATCAAGGGAATTTTCCGTCCTCCATTTTGAAAATGGTCATTACCCATAACAGCTTTCTGGTCAGCACAAAGTTAAACTGTAACATCGCCCACTTGAGCCATAGGGAAACATGGGCATTACCTGGCACATCAGTTTTCCTCTGAGCTATAACTGACAGCAACTGATATTTTACTGACAGCAACTGATATATTTCAGATCTGACAAAATATTGTCAGAACTGGAAGGGATTATTGTCAGAAGAAAATGGTGAGCTTCTGAGAGGAACTGATGGCAAGGTAACTATGTAATGTTCATTTGAAGTTACCTCGTGTGTTTATTTTAAATATTTTTACCCAGTACAGGTTCTCTTTAAAGTCTGAAAACCAGTGTGCCTGTGTTGCCGTGTCCTCGCTTCCCCTGATATCACCAGGAGCGCACGGCGCAGGCAGAGACCATAGTGGGCCTGCGCAGTACGCTCCTGGTGCCATCAGCGGGATCGCAGGCACAGTGGTTTTCAGACTTTAAAGTCTGCAATTCCAGAAGTGAATCGGAGGCCAGAGCATTGGTGAGTGGCTGTGCGGGCACAGGATCTCTGCGGGGGACCATTAGAAGCCCCGGGTAAGTTCAACTAATCTTCCCCGACCCCCCTACAGTGTCACTTTAAAGTCAGAACCAGAGTTTGTCTCAGCTTGACATTCAGGTCCACTTGCATGCTGACTGGTGTAGGTAGAATACCAACTCATAGAAGGAAATGTTGATGCCGATGAATTGGTCAAGTACAAAATCACTCCAGTCCATTTTGGAAGCAAGGATACTCTATTTTTGCAACCAAATACAAATTTGCAATATAGTTATATTTATCACTAGTAGAGTTATGCCTTGCTTTGAGTGTGTGCTCTGAGTGCGAAGGGTAAATGATTGCTTTCCTGCAAATCTCTGTTTCAAGTTTTTTTTCTGTGGGGTTTGCGCAAGATCCTACTAAAATATTAATGACACTGAAGCAAAAACAACCCCTTATGATATAGTAAATTATTTGGGTACTACTGATAATTAATAGAACATTAGTAGCAAAGAAAATAGTGTCATATTTTTATTTTCAGATATACAGCTTTTTTTTCATATAACATTGCATAACACTGTCAAGGTCACTTTGTGTATTCATATTTGCAATTATAAGCCACACTCTGTATTTTAAACTATAAAACAAGCAGAGCTAATGACCCTTTCTGCTTCCCTACAGTAAGGCCCCATTCACACTAGAGCGTTTTGCCGGCGATTTCAGCAAAACGCTCAAGCACTAGTGCTTTTTAAAGCGCTAGTGCAATAATAACCTATGGGTCTGTTCTCACTTAGGCGATTTGCGTTAATTGCCGGCGATTAACGCAAATCGCCTAAGTGAGAACAGACCCATAGGTTATTATTGCACTAGCGCTTTAAAAGGACAATGACCTTTAGGCTACTGGCACCCAATTGTAAAGTTCAAAAAGGGAATGATTTGTATATTCACTCACTCAGCGGAAGTGATGCATCATGGGAATACTTTCTTGCCTGCATAAAGCTGAATCATTGCAAATACCATATTTGTTAAAGGACATCGAGGTGAAAATAAAGTGATGAGAAAAACAATTGTATCTGTCCTCCCCTCCTTCTAAAAAATGACCTTTTTTTAGATATCCTACAGTTGTATTTTATATTTAAATCTAGTTTTTGAGTTTTTACTGTTGTACTGTCTTTGCTCAATAACACCTTCATTGCCAGTATGCCAGCTCTCAAATCTATGAATTATTGACCATTTTTATCTCTTTCCTGCTCTCAGAAGCAATTTACTGACAGGAAAGTGTTTTATGGCTGTAATTACTTTACAGTGAGAGTTATGCTATACTCTGATCCAGTCCAACCCGGACAGAAACTGTCACTTGTATACCTGATTTTTAACTCTTTCAGGCTGAGAAAGACAAAAAGGAACACAGCCTAGTTATTTGTGTGCTTGGCACTGTACATACACGTCTATCTCATCATGCCACAAGTCAAATCGGTTGCCCTTTAAGAAGGCACATTTATATTTGCTATACTATGGGAATTCCTGCCTGGGAATCACATCACATAGGTATTTTACTCCACCAGAACTTAAAGGGGAACTGAAGAGAGAGGTATATGGAGGCTGTCATGTTTATTTCCTTTTAGACAATACCAGTTTCCTGGCAGCCCTGCTGATCCTCTGCCTCTAATACTATTAGCCATAGCCCCTGAACAAGCATGCAGCAGATCAGGTGTTTCAGTGGTTCAGACTTATAAGTCTGATCTGACAAGACTAGCTGCCAGTGGCAGCGCTACACTGGGGCTTGCCGGGGCTGAAGCCCCAGCAGAGAAACTGTAAGCCCCTCGGAAAGCCCCCCCTGAATTAAGGGCCGACTCGAGCGTGGGGCGAGACACTTATCATTCCCTCACCTCAGGGAATGATAACAGGAGTGGGGGCCTTTTACGCGCGGCGCCGATTGGGAGGTACAGCTATAGTTTCCGGGCTGAAGCAGACACTAGAGCTTCAGCCGCCTGGTCCACTTCTGTCTCCTCCTCAGCAATACCGCTATGCACGCACTGAATCAGGAAGTAGTGCAGAGCGGTATTGCTGAGGAGGAGACAGGAGTGGACCAGGCGGCTGGAGCTCTAGTGTCTGCTTCAGCCCGGAAACTATAGCTGTATCTCCCGCTCGGCGCCGTGCATAAAAGTACCCCCGTACGCTGAGGTGAGGGAATGATGGGGCTCCCCTCCCAGTCTCTGCAAATAGTCCCCCCACCCTTCTGACCA
The DNA here is from genome assembly GCF_040937935.1 of Hyperolius riggenbachi. Lineage (NCBI taxonomy): Eukaryota > Metazoa > Chordata > Amphibia > Anura > Hyperoliidae > Hyperolius > Hyperolius riggenbachi. The sequence continues at coordinate 503,237,910 of NC_090647.1, forward strand.
GGTAGAACTTTATGTGCCAGAATATAATTAACATCGTTGGCGGCCACATGTTTAAAAATTAGCACCACTCGCTTTCGGAGGAGACAAACTGGTTACTCAAACACTGTTCGCTACTAAATAGAAAACCAGTATGTCTACATAGCCGATTGGCATGCATAGGCTTTGGCTGGGCGGCCAATGCGGTCTTAGATCCTCACAATGACAGTGGGAATAATGCTTAAGTAGTCCATGTGCCAGCCATGTTGTTTTTAGGATGTTTTAAACAAGTTTGTGAATCACATTTTGTATGACAATTTTGCAAGTTATAATTAAAATTGATTAAGCACATGTAGACATACTGGTTTTCTATTTGGTAGAGAACTTTATGTGCATTTACTGGGGTAACGCTGTCTTACGTGCATTTACTGGGGTAATGCTGCCTTACGTGCATTTACTGGGGTAACGCTGTCTCTTATATGCATTTACTGGGGTAAAGCTGTCTTACGTGCATTTACTGGGGTAACGCTGTCTTACATGCATTTACTGGGGTAACGCTGTCTTACGTGCATTTACTGGGGTAACGCTGTCTTACATGCATTTACTGGGGTAACGCTGTCTTACATGCATTTACTGGGGTAACGCTGTCTTACGTGCATTCACTGGGGTAACGCTTTCTCTTATGTGCATTTACTGGGGTAACGCTGTCTTACGTGCATTTACTGGGGTAACGCTGTCTTACGTGCATTTACTGGGGTAACCCTGTCTTACATGCATTTACTGGGGTAACGCTGTCTTACGTGCATTTACTGGAGTAACGCTGTCTTACATGCATTTACTGGGTTAACGCTGTCTTACGTGCATTTACTGGGGTAACGCTGTCTTACATGCATTTACTGGGGTAACGCTGTCTTACATGCATTTACTGGGGTAACGCTGTCTTACATGCATTTACTGGGGTAACGCTTTTTTCTTATGTGCATTTACTGGGGTAACGCTGTCACTTACGTGCATTTACTGAGGTAACGCTGTCTTACGTGCATGTACTGGGGTAACTCTGTCTTACGTGCATTTACTGGGGTAACGCTGTCTTACGTGCATTTACTGGGGTAACGCTGTCTTACATGCATTTACTGGGGTAACGCTGTCTTACGTGCATTTACTGGGGTAACGCTGTCTTACATGCATTTACTGGGGTAACGCTGTCTCTTATGTGCATTTACTGGGGTAACGTTGTCTGTTATTATGAGCATTAACTGGTGAAAAGCTGTCTCTTATGTGCATTTACTGGATAAAAGCTGTCTCTTATGTGCATTTACTGGGGTAACGCTGTCTGTCATTATGAGCATTAACTGGTGAAAAGCTGTCTCTTATGTGCATTTACTGGTGAAAAGCTGTCTGTCATGTGCATTTACTGGTGAAATGCTGTCTGTCATGATGTGCATGTACTTCATATTTTTTTTATGTAACTACATTAGCTGGTGCAACTACATTACAGTTAGCCCCGCCCACATGATGTCATGACCACGCTCATTTCATCGGCGCCGCAGATTCCCCCCTGTAAGCCCCACCTGCCAGCCCTCGTGCCCCCTTTGAGCCGCCCCAAAAACCTGAAGCTGGAGCCGCCACTGCTAGCTGCATGCTTGTTTCTGGTTTTAATCAGATACTACTGCAGAGAAATAGACCAGCAGGGCCGCCAGGTAACTGGTATTGATTAAAAGGAAATAAACATGACAGCCTCCATATACCTCTCTCTTCAGTTCCCCTTTAAATAAAACTTCTGGACTGGCCTTTAGTCCATTAGAGCTCATATGGATTCTGTTACATCAGTCCAATTGGTTGGTAGTAATAACATTATTAGTTAAACTGCAGTATAGTAAAGCAACCACAAGATGTCACTGTCTGTAGAATGATGTGATGATCTATATGGTATTGTGATTTCCTGTATTCTCTGTGTGTTCCTCTCTGTTCTAAGTAACCTGCATTACCTGATGGTGGTGTATGATTTATCTCTGCATGTTTTTCTTCAGTAAAGAGTTCCAACTTGTTATACTGGATGTCTATCTGCTTGTACAGACAACTTTGCTCCATCACAATTTATATTGTAGCACCATTTAAAAATAAATAATACTGAAAATCAATATGTGCCCAGGAATAAGCCTCTTGAAATTTCATGCGATAAAGTTCAATTCATTGTTTTTTATTTATTTATTTATTTTTTAAACACAATTGAGTCACGTTTTGGTTCTTTTCCAAAAATAGACTTTAGCAATAAGCTGCAAATGACACCTTTCTAAACCTACAATCGGAATCAAGACAAGCTTGGACCATCCATTATACCTCCAGGATTACACTTTAATGGCTGGTACACACGAGTGACTCTTGTCTCTCAGAGACGAGAGACAAGAGACAAAAAAAAAAAAAGGCAGCGACAGTTCGTCGCCAGGTCCCTCTGTGCGACAGCCGTACACACGGCGCACAGATAGACAGAGATGCGGCAGAAGCTGTCGCCGAAGGTTCCTCCCCCCGCCGGAAGCTCCACACATTGTGTATGGGGTTGCTGTCGCTAGTCCGGATACATACGCGGTATGCGTGGCGGACTAGCGACAGTTGCGGCGGAGTTGCGGAGACAGCTGTTGCCGGCGATTGGCCACGCCAATCGCCTGGCGACATCTCAGAGTAGTGACGGTTCGGGGCGCGCGCGTCATACACACGGGCGACCTGTCGCCGCAACACGCGCGTGCCACGTGGTTGTGGCGACAGTTGCAGCCTGTGTGTATGAGGCTTCATTTATGCCCGTGTTCTATGTTTGTGCCCAAGTCAGGCTAATTAAATCCTTCCTGGCAAAGCTCTATGCAATGTGCCCTTCTCTGATCTATGCATGAATTAGGGAAAAATAAGTTATGACTGTTATACCAAAATGCCACCTAGGGAAGGTAATCCATCATCAGTCAAGATTCATGTGTACCTAACACATTTTGCTGTCTTACGAATATTGCCTGTGTATGTCTCATTCTATCTGACTGCACACAAACCAACTGCATCTTACCAATATTGCCTGTGTATACTGCACACAAACCAACTGGATCTTACCAATATTGCCTGTGTATGCATGTCCCATCCATCTGACTGCACATGAACCAACTGCATCTTACAAATACTGCCTGTGTAATTCCAATTCTATATGACTGCACACGAAACAACTGCATGCAGAGCCGGGACAAGGTCCTCCAGCACCCAAGGCTGAGACACCAAAGTGCGCCCCCCCAACCCTCCCACCCCAGCCGTCACACACTGATTGCTATTAGACTAATAGGTGCCCCAGGGCCCCCAACCTCCCCAGCACCTAAACCTCCCTGGCGGTTTGTTAAAATCCGCCAGGGGGCAGCAAATACCTTTTTTAAATTTTTTTTTTTTTCATGTAGCGAGACAATGTCCCGCTACATGATAGCCGCTGCTGAGCGGCATCCCCCCAGCCCCTCCGATCGCCTTCGGCGAACGGAGATCAAGAGATCCCGTTCAAAGAACGGGATCTCTTGGAGGGCTTCCCCCGTCGCCATGGCGACGGGGCGGGATGACGTCACCGACGTCATCGACGTCGTGACGTCAAAGGGGAATCCGATCCACCCCACAGCGCTGCCTGGCACTTATTGGCCAGGCAGCGCACGGGGTCTGGGGGGGGGGGGTGTGCGGCTGCGGCGACGGGTATAGCGGCGGATCGGCGTGTAGAGCCGGCGATCGGAGGTTACACGCAGCTAGCAAAGCGCTAGCTGCGTGTAACAAAAAAAATTATGCAAATCGGCCCAGCGGGGCCTGAGCGGTGCCTCCTGGCAGCATAGCCCGAGCTCAGCTCGGGGCTTACCGTCAGGGAGGTTAATCTCTAATTATATGGCTTGCAGTCACTGTCATGTATCCCCTTTTCTTATTTCTTCTGCTTCAAACACTATTGGGAATGACAGCTGAATGAATTGTGTACCCCTCCTACACTGTGCCCTGAGACTGGAGCCTCTCCAGCCTCAACCTCGGCCCGGCCCTGACTGCATGTTATGAATATTGCCTGCGTATGTCCCATTCCATACGTTAACCAGCCTTATAGAGACTCTGTAACAAAATGTTCAGCCTTATTTCTTCTATCCTATAAGTTCCTATACCTGTTCTAATGTAGTCTGTGTTATTGCAGCCTTTTCTAGTTGCACAGTGGCTGTGTTATCTCTGTTATATGATCTAATCTTCTCTCTTCTGTTGGCTCTGTCGGCTGAGGCTGGAATGTGCTGTGCTGCTTGTCATTGGCAGAAGCTATACACACCCTCTCCAAGCTCTGTATGAGTCAGAGACTGAGCTACTCTCAAGCCTATCACACTCTAGTTAGAAGCCATGTCTTTTGTTTGTAAACACTGCCTAAAATGGCAATTACAAGCCAGGATTGCAGCAGAAACAGCACAGAGGGGCCAAGGAGAACATAATGGGCCATATGCAATTCACTTTTTAACCTTAGTTTTCTCCTAGGTGATATTTTAAAACTTGTCAATAAAATCAGTTTTAAACCACCAGCAAGCAAGAAAACACTCAAAATAATTTTGCAAGTACCTTTTCATCTACTTTTTAGTACTTTTTCATTTGTAAAATGCTGAAAAGTTATTTTTAAAAAGAAGTTGAAAAATTATCTCCTAGGAGAAAACTCAGGTGAAAAGGTGAATTGCATATGGGCCAATGAATAGAATGGTATGCTTTTTATTGTAAACATTTTAGAGTACAGATTCTCTTTAAAGGACAACTGAAGTGAGAGGGATATGAAGGCTGCCATATGTATTTACTTTTAAGCAATACCAGTTGCCTGTCTGCCCTGCTGATCCTCTGCCTCTAATACTTCTAGCTAAAGACCCTGAACAAGCATGCAGCATATCAGCTGTTTCTGACTTTATTGTCAGATCTGACAAGATTATCTGCATGGTTGTTTCAGGTGTGATTCAGTCATTACTACAGCCAAATAGAACAGGAGCACTGCCTGGCAACCGGTATTGTTTAAAAGGAAATAAATATGGAAGCCTCCATTTACCTCTCACTTCAGTTTCCCTTTAAAAGTGAAACCGAGGTAAAAATAAACTGATGAGATAAACAATTATATTTATCCACCTAGTCCTAAAAATGACTTTTTTAAGTATACCAGGGTTTTATTTTCTATTTAAACATTTACAAAGCAAGTTGAATGTGACATTAAATGTTTTATTATACTTTCAGCATAAAGACACTTGACAGGAAGACTATGCTGAACTGTAGCTGCAGTGCTGGCCACAAAGAGTTAAAGTTTAAGAAGCAGTGAGAGGAAGGGGGAAGAGTCATGTGATCTGCTCTGTGTTGGGGAAGCAACGCCAACTCTCCTGGCAGCTGCATGTGTTCTAAAGTAAACTTTAGGTCAAACGACTCATTTTTTCAAAGTGTATTCCTGAGTGACAGATGCAGCAAATATGAACATTGTAAAAGAAATAGCATAATGCAGCATAGTGGCACATAAAATAGCACTCTCACCTTGCGATTCTTGGTCTCCCAAACAGAATCGGGGCCAGGACACTATCTGCATGGAGATCACATGTTCTGTACAACCTTGCATTGTTGCATGAGAGATCAAGTCCAAATTCCAATCATGTTTAGACTATGATGGCCATATGACTGGCTGGAATTAGATTGTGATTTCTTCTGCAGGACAGTAAGGATGTGTACAGACATACAATTTTGATTGGTCAATAATTACTCAATTTTACCACTTTCATGAACAATGAGGGCCAATAGATTTTGAATACTATGAACAGTTTGTGTAGGTAAGATGTCATAGCACATGGAAGTGAAGAATTAGCTACCGTATATACTGTATAATCCGGGTATAAGACGGCTAGGCATATAAAACAACCCCCCAACTTTTCCAGTTAAAATATAGAATTTGGGACATACTCGCCGTGTAAGACTACCCCTCTTCCAACGCACACCAAATAAAAATTAACAAAACATCACATACTGGTGCTATGTATGAACAGATACTGGTGCTGTACTGTATGTGGTACCCAGTATATAACAGTATACAGGGGATTGAGTGGTTGGAATGGTCAACTTTTCCTAAGCGGATTGGACAGCTCTCCTTGTCTCCCTGTTTATCAAAACGGTATGTAAGAATAGATTGCACTGTGCCCATAAAACACGCCTCTCTCACCCTTCTGGCCCACCCTTGTATCATATTTACCTCCTTCTCTGCCTCTCAGATCTCTCACATGTGTGCCTGTGCCGCTCACTACAGTCCTCAGCAGCGAGCTCTGAGAGATGGTAACAGGATAGGGCGTATCACCCGGCATCAATGACACCCGGCTTATAAGACGACCCCTGACTTTTCAGAAGATTTTCAAGGGTTAACAAGTAGACTTACACGCCAGAATATACAGTAATCATTTTCCAATTAAAATTGGATATGTGTGTCAGGCTTTAGTGGCAAGATTACTTTTACCATGCGGAAGATTCCAGTACTAAATTAAGAATAATAAAAAGTCTTCTATTAGCTTTTACTTACAATCACAAATTGCAGGGGAGTAAACTGGGGATTTAAAACTTCTCTGAAATAATTCTAAAACTGTAAAATTATGAAAAAAATATTTAATAAAATGTAGCCAGAATATAAGACTAATACTTATTATCCGATTCTTGCAGACTTCAAGTCTGTGATTAGACTTAAACAGCGAGGCAATGGAAATTTGCATATGAAAAAAAAATCTTAAAATAGATATAATATGTGATATCTATAAGGTGCACAAGGCTTCGAGTAAAAGTGAATCATGACAAGCTTTAAGTAAAATGTGAAGTCTCTAATAAATGCTGAAAAATGCAGGCCTCAATGTCTTTCTGTGTTGTTACAAGCTGATCACCTATTATTATTATTATTATATTTGATTCATTAAGCGCCAACATATTCCGTGGCACAGTACAAAGTACGAAACAAACATTGGGTACATAATACAGACAACGGTATACACCAATATATGAAATACAGAGTTGGTACAAAATACAGAATTGGTAACAAAATACAGAATTGGCAATTACAGTGACAAAAGTAACATGATGAATAAGATGTATGAGTTCAAAGAAATAAAAGGGTGTGAGAGCCCTGCCCTTGCAAACTTACAATCCAAAGGAATAGGGGAGAAACAAGTGGGTTGGTACACAATAATCATACTTTTTAGGATATTTAGTAGGAGTGCAACTTGGCCTTAGAACAAAGGGGAAATGGCCTAAGGTAGCGTGTATGCTTGTCAGAAAAAGCCAGTTTTGAGAGAGCTTTTAAAGAAAGGTTGGAGAGTGACGGATGTTTTGTGGCAGGGGATTCCAGAGGAAGGGTGAAGCATGTGAGAAATCTTGTATACGTGAATGTGAGGAGGTTCTAGAGGACAAAAAAAGATAATGTGCAAATCTGAGATTGTGATTGGGTTGGTATCTGGAAACTAGTGAGGCGATGTACAGGGGAGAAATATTGTGGAGAGCTTTATAGGTTAGGGTTAAGAGTTTGAACTGTATCCACTGGTTGACTGGTAGTCAATGAAGAGCTTGACAGAGAGGGGCAGCAGAGGAAGAACAAGAAGAGAGATGAATGAGACGAGCAGCCGAGTTCAGTACTAGGGGCCCTCCTTCGTCCATCCATGCATCCATGCTGATAATGAATACCTTTATATGTGCATTGCATAGTGGTAATCCCTAACAAACTGTTTCCTTTCTCTAAATACACCTGTCACGCTCGGTGGTATATTCTCCACAGTCGGCACGTAATGCATATCCTGACGTGAAGGAGACACACATGCAAGCACAAGGAACCAGGATATCCCCAGTTATAGTGCGAACGCACTAGTGGAGGAGAGGACTGACTCCAATAGGAGATGTGGCGCACAGAGCAGGCGTAGATCCAAGCAACCCCAAACAATACTAAACAATAGTGGCTCAGCGCAAGGTAGCGGTGAGAGCACAAACCAGAACCCAGAAAGGTTAGGACAGGTAGACAGAATGAACGCTTGCTAAACTAGTCACTGCTTTAGTGACAGCAAGCGTCCATAAACAAGACAGACTAGAATTAGGCAGCCAATGCGACCACAGCGATGGCATACCTCACAAGGACAGGATAGAATAGTCAGGAAACAGCAGAATCAAAGGCAGGCAAACGCATACAAATATACAATAGATATGATATTCCTAGCGTATTACAATTACAGCTATCAATGAAACTACAAATGACTGACTAACATATGTATATATCGGCGATGAACCGATATATAACATAAGCAAGGAACACTGGCTAGGAATTGGAGCAATACAGGGAACAGGACTAGGAAGGATTCGCTACTTCTACGCAGAAGTGAGCGCAATCCACGCAATGGTAACAGGAACAGGACTGAGCTAGCTAAGCACGCGTGATCACGATAAGCGCAACCTACCGAAACGTGCTGGAAACTGACTGACTGAACACAGGATATAAACAGTTAGAGTACGTATATATCTGCGACACTGTTGTATTAACGTAACACGAATACAAGGAAAATCACAAACACGCTAGTATGCGTATATATTGGCGAAGAACCAATATATGATGCAAGACTAGCAAAGTAACAAATACTGATAAACAGGAACAGGTCTAGAAGGACTCACTGACTCCTACGCAGGCGATCAGTGCGGTCCACATGAATTAACACTAGAACTAAGAACACTGTCTGGGGCCCAGAGTAACAGCGAGACAGGCTGATGCTGAAACTATGATAGCCCATGGAGCACTGCAGGAAGCAGCTCTTTATACTGAGGTCATACAATGGGAGCAGACATGCAGATTCCCACACAGGTGAATGATAATCAATCACAAGCTGACAGCAGGAAAAGGCAGACAAAACTATGCAGCCTGCATGAAAGGAATTGCAGCTCCACTGCAACAGACAATGTTTGCTTTCACAAGACCTTAAACTGCCATGAACTGCAGAGCGACCGCAGATGAAATCAACACTTCATGTGATCGCAAACAAAACTATGCCAGCCAATGCATGTAAAGCAATCAAAAACTGCTTGGCTGCAGTACAATCGCAGCCAGCAGTACATGCTGCAGAAGTGATCATGACAACACCACTCTGACACTGCAGATATCCTTGATAGGTTTTTGGGCTCCATAGAAATAGAGTGCTTGGGGCCCCCATGTAAAACTTGCATTGGGGCCCCAAGCTCCTTAATTATGTCACTGTCCAGACGAAATGTTATAAGAGCATGTATTAACATTTTTGTTGTGTCCTGAGAAAAGGTCGGATGCGAGATATGTTTTTGAGTTGAAGAAGACAGGAGGTGGTTAGGGAGTGAATGTGAGGAATAAAAGAGGGAGAGGAGTCAAATATTACCCCTAAGCAGTGTTCTTTGAGAACTGAAGTTATGGGGGTGTCATTAACATTTATTGTTATTTCAGCCAGAGGTGGACAGAGATGGTTCTGCCTGCATAGACAGCAACTAAAACATGAGAAGCTTATGGGAAGATGTACTAATGCTGAAGTAAGCAATTCACTGTGATGCAGGGAAAATTCTGATAACATTGTTTGTTACAAAAGGATGGGTGTAAGAAGTGCTGTAGGTGGACGCACCCAGACCAATGATACTTTTTTCTAAGGGCTCAAATGCCTCAGGTGATTGCTGCATTGATGGCCTGCAAACACCAGCTGATGTTGTGTTGTAACCATGTGCTTTGTTTAGGTTAGGTTAGGTTAGGTTAGAAGGAACGTTAAAGTGGCACTGCAGTAAATTAGGCATAATACCCACTTTTATGGTCATTTTCAAGGATTTAGCATCAGAAACACTTCCTATACTGTATCTATATATTGCTGTGTATTGGTGCAAAACCCCGCCCTCCCGCTTAACTTGATTAGATATGTGGAATTCTCCCCAGAGCATTCTGGGAGATGAGGTATATTTTCTACTGGCTTTAGAACTATTAGTAAACAAACTTTCTGCAGAGATCACCTGACAGGATTAAAGATGTCACCATCTGTGATGAATTTCATAATGAATATTTCGGTTAGGAAAGAGATTAAAATGGGCAAACACACACACACACAAACTCACTATTGTCACTACAGTTCTCTTTCATAAAACTTTACTGCGATCTAAAATAAATATTATATCAGTGTAGCCCCCACTAGACAAGCTAATTAACTCCAAGCTTTGGCTTGGGTGTAATAAGCAGATGGCAATGAGTAAGTTTGCTAACAAAGCAACTTTACAGTTATTTAGAAATTTAAGCAGGTCTTTTTTAATTAGGCTTGCCAGTCTGCAAATGCTGCAAAAATGATTAAGTTTTGAAGTTAACTTGTATGGAAAATTAGTAGTTTAATACCTGCACAGGTACTGTATAAATATTTTTAACTCATGTAGGTAGGAAAAAATTGAGCTTGTGTATTTCTTTCCTCAAGTCAGTTTCTCTAACTTCCTGATCTTTTGGAAATCCTGTTTTCTTTCCCAAATAATCTTTATTTAGCAGGCAAGAATTTACAGTTCCAGAAAACAGTGCTATAGAGACAACGAACAGCTGCATGTTTCAGAAGCTACAAGGTTAACCAGCGTACCGAGAATAAAATAAAAGGTTACATTAGCTCTTCAAGTAACCTAGCATCGCTCTGCTTGAATGAGCAATAAAATCGTTCTTTGCCTCTTTACCTGAGGCTGCTTGTGTGGAAAGTATGTGTTTCGGTGCCACATAGCAACCATATTCCACGTTCATTTTCCAGCCAGCACTGTGAAAATTAAGGTTTAAAGAATAACTTACAATATTTAAAAAAAGTTCAGAGGAACTATTGCGCCTGCGCCTTCGCGGCCACATGCTTGCGCAGGCGCAGAAGATGCCAACCTGGCGAGGTCAGCATCTGCAACGGAGAGCCAGGACACCAAAGCTGAGCTGAGGGACAGATAGGCAGCCAGGGGCTGAAGGAAGCCCCAGGTAAGTAGATCTGTTTTGGTTTTTTTCCCTAGGAACGTATCCTTTAATCTATCTCTGTGCCACTGAGGCAAGTGATTTCACTACAGCTCAGTAAAATCTGCAATCATCAACAGATTGCTGGACAATCTACCATATGCCTCAGTACCTACATGTACTAACGGTCTGCAATGTAATGAATTTGGCTGTTACCGTCTCCTTCTGCCAACGGGGCAGCAGCAGCAGCTATATCCAGATAAGCAGACCTGTGAGAGCTGTAAATCTCTATCAAGTCAAAAACCTATATTTAGATTTCAATTTGATATACTTAGATCTAGAAGGAAAAAAAAATGGGCTAAAGCACGGAGGGTCGCTGATCTTGGACATCAGCAGCATTCCAGTTCTGTATCCATCTAAAGCTGGAGTGTGCTCACTGGAGTTGGCAGCTTTATTTCCTGCAATTACCAGGCCCTTCTTCCTGTGCCACTGGGCACATTTCTGTCAAATCAGCATCTCCATATTACTGAAATAAGGCTTTGCTGAAAACAGGGATTTTAATGGCCCGACACACTGACGTAGAGCTTGTTAGCCTCAATAAAAGTCAGAGCAGATTTATAATGTGAGCTGTCCAACTTTGTTTATCTTCCACATCTCTCAGCTTGATTTTGAAGCAGTCTATGCAAATACCATCTTATGTATGTACTATATATGTATTTGGCGTTTTATTATTATTATTACTAGGGACCTTAGCCCGTTTAATAACAGGCTCTAAGTCCATCACTGCCGCCACCTGTCAGCATGCCCGCCCGCCGCACATGCGCCCGCCCGGCCCCCTGCCTTTCCTGCTCCCGTCCGAACAACAGCTGCTCTGCGGCACATGCAGACACACACACACACACGCACACACGCACACACACACACACACACACACACACACACACACACACACACACACACACACACACACACACACACACACACACACACCATACACACACCATACACACACACACACACACACACACACACACACACACACACACACACACACACACACACACACACACACACAGATGGGACGCAGAGACACAGGGGTTTTATTAGGTAGGATTATTATTAACAACTAATTTAATTGAAGTGAAACTTGAATGAAAAAAAGGTATGATATAATGAATTGTATGTGTAGTACGGATAATTAATAAAACACTAGTAGCAAAGAAAAGTCTCATATTTTTTTTATTTTCAGTTATATAGCTTTTTTTTTAAAACAATGCATGAATCTCTAATATTTCTAAGTTTACAAACTGCTCTCTGCATTTTAAACTATGAAACAGAGCAGAGCTAATGACCCTTTGAATTTTCCTCTGCAGTAAAACCTTAAGCAACAGTGAGGGCCCATTCACACTTGTGCGTTTTCAGAGCGATTTCAGCTTTGCTGAAAATCGCTAGCGATTTGAAAAACGTGTGCACAATGAAAGTATATGGAAGTGTTCTCATCTAAGCGCTTAGCCATTTGCTGAAACGCAAATGCGTTGCATGCAGCGTTTTCTGAGCAATTCTGGAGCGATTAGCGATTCAACAAAAGTATTTGAATTGAACTAGAAATCGCAAAACGCTAATCGCTGGAAAAACACTCTCTATACAGTGAAAAATCGCTAGGAAAAAACGCCAGAAAAACGCTCAGCGTTTTGCATTAGTGTTTAGCGATTTCAAGTGTGAATGGGCCCTGAGAGACAGGTTAAGATAAGCGCTTCAGAAAACAGCACTGCAGCCAACCCAAGTTGGGTTGGAGAGCTCAGAGAAGCTCTTTTGCATAGATGTTTCTTAACTCTTCATGTACTGGAAACAATATGAGACTGGTTTCTGTGCTACTATTGTTCTATTGCTTAGCTGTACTACAAATACAATTCATTATCTCATAAGTGCATGCGACACAAAGAAAACACAGATTAATCCACCCTATTTGTATTTAGAATGAAGAGCCTGTATAATTCCTGCTCAGCTGCAAGTAATCACAATTGCAATTTGATCTCTCAGCTGTGTCAGCACAGGAGGTAGTCCTTAGCTTATTTGTAAACATAGGATGTTAACCCTTTGTCTGCTTCCATGAAAGCAGGACGTAGACACATTGCAGATTTACTGCAGGAGTTCTATGGGCTGTAAAAAGAAATGTTTTTCTTTAGGTTATTATGCTGTTGCGTATCTTTTAGAGCAGAGAGGAAGTTCTGAGTTCTGGTGCGCGATAAAGCGGTATTGTCACCATAAAAATCAAATTTCAACAGCAACTGGTCTGAGTGTATTAAGTGACAAAGATGCTAATCCTGCATTCAAAACTTTCAAAACTTTTTCTGCTGTTATGATTTGGAGTTATCACATACTTAAGGAGCACTGGCCCTTTAGTAGTCAGTGCCAAACAGTTGCATGCTGGGTGTTCTTTTTATCTATAATATATTCCTCCTCTTCCATTTATTTCCCAGCCTAGCTGCTTATCTGAAACACGATCCTCTGCTCATTTGTGTTTACAAGCAAGGCTGAGGTGGCTCAGCAAGAGGAGAAGAAAAAAAGTAAAGGTCATAAATGACATCGGGATTTAGCCCAAACTGTGGGCAAAAGACATGGCCCCCACCAGGAACAGAATTCTCTTCATTTACTATAAAACATTCACTGAAATCAAAACATGGGCAGTACAATACATGTGTTATGTAAGTAGATCAAGTATTTATCTACTTATATATTTTTTTCCTCTGGCATAGTATGGCTAATCCTACTGCTTTAAAGCCCAGTTTCTGACACATATAGTCCAAGTTTTATGCAGACAGAGTGGTTTTAGCCAAGTATGAATTCCTTGATCAGCTAATAATGTCAACCTAATATCTTCTAAGGGACCACTATAGCAAGAATGATGACATTCTGCTAGCTATCCCTATGGCCTTCATGTAATAACACTTGGTATAAAAAAATGCGGAAAAATAAAATAAAGAAAATAGAGAAATGCTACTGTACAGTATCAGTCAGCAGGGCTGAAAAACAGAAGTGTGCCGTCTTAAAACAGAAGGTATGTACAAATATTGAGGTTGGAGTGAGCTCTGAGGTGTCTCCCAGTACATCACTGCTGAATATGCAAATCACCTCTTTGTTGTCCCTGAAAGCTAACCACACCTCCAGACCCGCTGGAGTGCACTGATGTGTCAGCTTGTAAATATTACACACTAATCAGACATTGCCACACTAATCAGACATGCATACTGCCTTTTTTGGATTGGTTGATGCTCATCAGTGCATGGCATGGATTAATGCGGCTCTATGAGGTAGGACTTGGAACACCTAGAGGAACAGGCCCATATGCAATGAACTTTTTCTTAAATGAGATAATTTTTCATCTTCTTTATTATCTTCTATTTCAAATAACTTATCAGCACTGTGCAACTGAAAACGTACCAATAAGTAGGTGAAAAAGTACTATCAAAATTATTTTGAGTATTTTCTTGCTTGTTGTTGGTGGCTTAAAAGCCATTTTAGTGACAATTTTGAAAATATCACCCAGGAGAAAACTAAGGAGAAAAAAATAATTGCATATGGGCTACAGAGTACCCAGCAAGCTCATGGTGAACCAGAACTCCTAGGAGTGTGTAAGGTGCTAAAAAAGACCAAAAAGCCCTCTTACTAAGAGAAGGTGCGTGGTCATGGCTGTGTCCTCCTTGCTGAGTGCAGTGTGCCTGAGCAGAATTTGAGAGAGTCTTCTGTGCCGTCCACCCCCGTACCCGAGTTTCCGAGTGTTCCCCAGCATATGCGGTGGTGGTGTGTCTGTTACTCACCCCCTAGTGCGCGAATATCTCCCCGGCATGTGAGGCATATGCAGCGGCGGTGGTGTCACTCTCTGCTGCCATTCGCTGGCTCCCAATCTCGTGGGGTTCAGGGATAAAGGGGGTCCCATGCTATCATTTTTGCAGGGGGCCCTATTAAATCTAGTTATGCCCCTGCCCGCACGGTTAATGATGTGGGGGGGCCTCTGGAAGAGATGGACGTCAAAACCTCCCCCACTCCTCCAAAAGCCCATGTCCACACCATGACAAGGGGCTCTTCCACACCTCCAGTGCCCTGTATAAAATAAATATACAGAACTTGAAATTCAATGTTTTTTCAATTTTGAAATTGTAATCACATGTAATCATAGTTGGGACTTTTTATGTTACATTTTGCTTAAAGGGAATCTGAAGTGAAAACAAACTTACGATATAATGAACTGTATGTGTAGTACAGACAAGAAATAAAACATTAGCAGCACAAATATGAGTCTCGTATTGTTTCCAGTACAGTAAGAGTTAAGAAACTTCAGTTGTGATCTATGCAAAAGAGCTTCTCTGAGCTCTCCAACCCAACTTGGGTCGGAGATTGTCCTCTTTTCTGAAGCACTTATACATCAAAGAAACAGTGAGAGTCAGCTTCCGATAAGGCTTTACTGCAGGGGAGTTCAAAGGGTTATTAGCTCTGCTTTGTTTCATAGTTTAAAATACAGTGTGTGGTTTGTAATTGCAAATATGATGGCCTGATGCAATGTTATAAAAAAAAGCTATATAACTGAAAATAAAAAATATGGGATGCTTTTCTTTGCTACTAATGTTCTAATTAATTAATTAATTAATTAACTAATGTATTAATTATCTGTACTACACATACAATTCATTATATCATACGTTTTTTGGGGGTTTTTTTTGCTTCAGTGTTGATTTAAGTAAAATTAGGTGAATGCAATCATCATTAATGACGATCAACATGGGAGAGAGAAGCGAGTGTGACTGTAGTGGAGTCCAATCTAGCTTGTACTAAAGAGCACCATTATTAGTTATGAAAATCCTCATTTGGATGTTCCTATTAGCAGTGGCGTACCTAGGGAATTTGACACCAGTGCTGTTTATTTATCACACGCCCCCCCCCCCCCCCCCCCGGGGGATTTTTTTGATTAGAGGGTTGATGGGTTGAGGCACCGAGCATGTTGCTGCAAATTTTGAGGGATTTCCAGGGAAAAGGAGTTGTCAGGATGTAGATGGCGCTAACCATTATGAAACTCTGTACTCTATACAGTGCTGCAGAAGATGTCAGTGCTATATAAATACACAGTAATAATATGGTGGGGCATTAGACTATGACTAAGGTATGATTAGATTTTGAGCTGGGGGGGGGGGGGGGGTAAAGAGGTAGAGGGACAAGACAGAGACCCTAGTGGGAGAGGAGAAATGGCAGGAAGGAAGGACTCTCATCAGGACTGCAGACATCACCAGTGCTGTTTGGTAGGGACATGCTGTTAAAAGAAGCCACTGAAATCTAGAGGAAAGGGTCATGGGGAAAATAGATAACATGTCCTGCAATCAAGCTAATCTAAATTGCCTGGAGCTTGCTTCTCTGCTCACTACAGAAGTCGGCTATCAGCACCTGTATCACTGGCTTCTGCAATAGCACACTGCCCTGCATTATTGATTAATTACTCTGATCAGGATAAATAATCAATAGTCTAGGGCACTCTGGTATTACAGCAGCCAGTGCACATGGCTACTTATGACAGGCAACTCCTGAAGCACTAAACACATCCTGCCACCTCTCCCTGCTAATGTCCCAGCTGCAGCACAGCAATCATTCTCTCTACTCACCCTGCTGTTCTGCACATTCACTCACTGCTACAAGCTGTGTGTAGAGAGAAAGGAAACACATTGCTCATTTGACAGGAAGGGGAAGGGGTGCTACATCTAGTGCAGGGAGTAGTACAGTCCCCTGCACTGCTTGCTGCTATTTTCCCGAATGTTGCCCGAACTATGAAAAAAGGCCCCAGGTGGAAGAACACAGTGGCTGAGCACCACAGTGGCACCCCTAGCCATGGCTACACCTGGTGCTATGAGCACCTGCAGCCTTGTGGTATGTACACCACTGCCTATAAGCAGTCTGCTTAAAGTTAATGAGCGGTTGTCAGATATTTATAATAGTCAGCATTTTTATTTTCTTGCAGTCTATTGAGGATTCTATTCTGCTACTAGAACAAGAATAAATATATGAGCAGCAAAAGCCCGCCATAGTGTACTATGTAAAGATCTGTTTTGGTAAAGGAAAAACAATATTGAAATTATACTCACAAGTGTTAAAGGCAACCACTGACAACATCATCACACCACTCGGGTTTTGACATCACTCTCTGCAGTTGTAGAAGTAAGGGGTAACACCCCCTCCACCACGGATGGACAAGACAATTGCAGATACTTGAGTAGCAGAGGTTCCAAGAAAAATAAAACACACTAAAATCTGTTTAAAAATGGGCGGTAGTGGTGGACTTACCTCCCAATCAATTACACAAATCATCTAATTCAAACAAACAAACAGGAAAAAAACTTTTTGGGAGTACACTCCACTGTGCGACATGTTTTGCAGGCAGAGCCCGCTTCATCGGGCAAATATAGGAGTCACTGAATCATGGTCTCTTTGTGCTAGGCGCCTCCGACTCCAGTGAGTTTTAGATTGGTCTCTTAGCATATTGTTCCCCTCCTTCTTGTGTTGCTGCAGCGATGGGACCCTCCGAAGCCACATATGTATTATGGCGCAGCCGGTGAGTTGGGAATAGGGTGAGCTGAATGACAGCTCACCCTGCTGCCGCTCAAATCCCCGGCGGTGCTAAATACTGTTCCCTTTCCGAGTTGTAGCAACTTGGAGGGAGGTGTAATTCGGGGTCTGGCAACCGCCAGTTCCCCAAATCACTCTTGGGCGGGGCATGCAGGATAGCACTGGTGCTATGACGGCGTCCAGCTTCAGTGTTGAGCGCCAGCGCCGAAATAACCTACGTTTCCGAAGCCCGTCGACAAGGGCTTGTCGATGGAGCTTGCCCGCAGTGTGGAGGCACAGACGCTCAGCTCACACCTGCACACTAGAGCTGAGCGGGCTCAGCTTTTTCCGAGTCCGAACAGCGGCTCCGTGCTACTGTGTAGGCATGAGCCGTCCTGCACGGTGAGTCCGAGCTCGTTCTCATAAGGGAGTGCGGCCGTGAACTTCAGGGGGTCCCAGCGATGGTTTGGAGAGACAAAGAGGGATGGGGAAGCCTCAGGTGGATCCAGAGGCTTCCTTCTATCGAGGAAGG